>NC_140223.1:41261064-41338564 GCF_951802725.1 Rutilus rutilus
CAGAATATGCTAATCAATGACTAGAAAATAACTACACATAAGCTTCATAAATTCATCAAGTAACCATTCAGAAATGTCCTGTTGCTTCTACATGGTGTCACTTCTTCTTGAGTCTCTCCATCATTGTCTGACTCCAGTTTGAACATAAAAGGCTAAAAGTGTTTGAAATTTTCAGTGCATGTGTGTGTGAGTGCAAGCTGTTGAAGCTCCGCCCCCTGTGCCGGGAGCAGCAGCTCATTTACATTTAAAGGGACAGACACAAAAACGGTGTGTTTTTGCTCACCCTCAAAAAGTGACAATTTTAACATGCTATATAAAAATATCTGTGGGGTATTTTGAGCTAAAACTTCACAGACAGACTCTGGGGACATCAGAGACTTATCTTACATCTTGTGAAAAGGGCATTATACCACCCCTTTAAAAAATATAATGGCAGTGAATGGTAACTGCGGGTTAATAAAGGCCTTCTGAATTCCATATTTTTATCAACCAACTTTATCAACTTTAATCACTGGCTTCAGACAACAGCTGTGCTCGCGTTCACGAGAGAGACACACGTACAACTGTTGCCGGAAGCCAGTTATTATAGTTTTAATTATGGAATCATTTTCATTTTTGGGTGAGAAAATTCCTTTGATCCTAGAAAAGTTCATAACAGTAATAAACTGAGTGTGTTTTGAGCACACGGACGCCGACAGAGGCGATGCTGTTTTATCTGCAGTCTTGCTTTCTTTTTGACTTTCTGTTAGGATATCTTGATAAGACAGTAACCGTAATGTATGGCTTTTAGATAACTTACTAATATTAAATAACTAACCTTGCATGGGTTAGCCAAAAGGATTTGTCCAAGAGTCCACATTGAATTCAAAATCTCATTTAAAGTTCTAAAACAAGCAAGTTTTAGGATGAAAAAAAGTGTACGTTATAATGTTGGTCGTGTAAGATTAATGAAGGGGCGGGTGACTCGTATCACTGCACTGAACTGCAGGATGGCAGAACGTTTGCCAGAAGTTAATGTTCCCTAAATAGCTGAACTAACCAGCTGATGCATGCACAGCCATATTACATGACACCATACTGTTAAAGGTCACATTTGAAAGAGAATCTAGGGTTGCACTGAAATGCGATTTGTCCTGTTTAATATAAA
Organism: Rutilus rutilus; assembly: GCF_951802725.1. Taxonomy (NCBI): domain Eukaryota; kingdom Metazoa; phylum Chordata; class Actinopteri; order Cypriniformes; family Leuciscidae; genus Rutilus; species Rutilus rutilus. Next base: position 41,262,212 of record NC_140223.1, read on the forward strand.
AATGTTTCTTTACTATTTTGTGTTCACAGAAATGCTAAAGCAGCTGCAAAAAATCACACCCATTACAATGAGCTCAACGTTCAAGGCTCCAGCGTGAAGAAGCACTAAAGCTCATTCAGAATAAAACATCTCGCTGATGCTTCTTACTGCAGTTTCCTCATATCTGCCATTGACTTTCTGACGCCTGTTTCACACTACAAACTTGTGCTGGGCTCTATACAGAGAAGTTACTTCTTTTTTTATAATGACCATATGTTTTAAAATGGTTATCAGTAGTGGGTCATTTAAACAAACACCAGGTCTAATGCTTATAATAGTACATACTCCGCTGGTTAAGTCATGACTTGTTGAATACTGAATCCTAGTCCCTTTCCTGGAAAGTCTGTTCACTCTGCAACTCCTCCAGGCTACAAGACCAACTCATATCCACTTGAATGGGAAAACCCTGAAATCTCAAAGACTGCTAGCCAAATTCACATTTGAAGAACATTTCAGATCAGCAACAGCATTGTCCCCTGTGAACTGTCCCCTCTGGGCTCAAGGCCACCCGGACAGCAGAGTTTTAAAGGGCTCATCGGATGCCCAATTTCCACAAGTTGGCATGATTCTTTAGGGTCTTCATGTAAAGTTTATAACATACTTTGGTTAAAATTCCCCAATGATTGTTTAAAACAACTCCCTTTTTACCTCCTCAAAAACAGCTCTGTTCACAGTGACCCGTTTCCCGCATGTTTTTTTAAAGGGATACTTCAGGATTTAGCATTAAGCTTTGTATCAGTAGAAAACCTGTAGTATTTTCGAATTACCGTGCTTCCCACCCTCATATCCCCCTGAGACGAGAGATTTATGTATTTCTTGTCTGGAAAAAATCCTCCGATGACGCAAAAATCCTCCTTTTGCGGACATGTCCGGCCATCGAGATCGTCCAAAATGTCCGGGATTCGGCTTTTGCTTTCTGCAGTCGCCATTCATTGTTTACATGCACACCTTTTGTTTCAATCTAACTGAATTCATTCCGATTGGTGAATCTGAATGTAGTGTTTACATGAACGCTAAACAATGTGCGTTTTAACATTGCTAAGAAAATTCCCACTCCTCCGTGAGAGATACGAGACCGGTGCATCTCACAGATGTCACTCATCAGTAATCACGCCACCGGCCTCGTGCCGTTCTCCCGCGGCCCTCAGTCTCGTCCTGCTCGCCACAGTAAACATGATGAATGGCGACTGTAGAACGCAAAAGCCGAATCCCGGACATTTTGGCCCTCAAAATCCTGGGCAGACTCGTCACGGAGACTCACTAGTAGCCTAGCCTAGTTGTTAAACTGCACGCTCTAACCGGTAGGTGTGGCTTGGGAGTGGCCTCCTAGGGCAGCGAAGCAAGTGCATTCTGGGAGTTGTTGTCTTTCATCCACATAAGCTAAAAAAAAAAATTCTGGCTTTTCTCAGTCTAGAAAGCTCCAAATTCATAAATAATTTCACATTTCTTCTATATAAATGACCCATTTTAAATACACATTCATCTTTCCAGAGGTGAAGTATCTCTTTAAATGATAATGAGCAACTGCTCAGCCCACCCCCTCTCTTCCATGGGGGGCGTCGACACAAGACTGCCTTGGCAGACAGAATACAAAAAGGGGCGTAAATATGCTAATACGGGACAGTCCGTCAGTGGTTGTGGGCGGAGCATGAGCAATATGACATCATAGTGCTCAGAAAATCCAAACGAGTGTTCAGGGTTTTTGAGGATAAAAAAAAAGGAGTGATTGGATTTTCTTCATTGTATGGTGGTTGTGTCCACACGCTGCAAAGACACATTTATATGCAAACACCATGTAAAAGTGCATTTTGCATCCGATGACCCCTTTAATGATTTGGAGCCGTAAATGATGCCCGGTGATGTCAGATTCAATAGCCAGGTTGCAGAACCAGAGTTGGGAGCCGGTGCTGTAATGCACTTATTGATGTTGTCAATGTGTTTATTCTGCAGTAATCACCATAAACCGTCCTCTGTAAACATTTGTAAAAAACTAAATTGCATTAAAGTAGACTTTTTATATAAATGTTTCTAATAGTGTTTTCTTCCTTGACTTGAAGCCACACTTCACTTTTTCTCCTTCGAAGAGGGACATTTTTTGAGAACAAACATTGAGTACAAAAGACAATACTATCACAATGAATTAATATAATATGGCAATTCATTATTAAAGTTTTTGTTGATCTTTATCCTGATTTGATTCAGCAAGATGAATGATTTGAATACATCTGGGGCCATACATCTTCTCAGAAATACTCTTTAAGAATAGGCTTAGCTTTGACTTGAGTGTCAAAAATGTATTAGTTAAAAGTAAGACTTGTTTATGAGTAGGATATATTTATAAAGATGCCGAACAGCAAAGGCTGACTGAGGTGACAGTAAGGGTGCTGTATGTAACTTTTTCACTTTTCACTCTACTAAAGCATAAAAACACCATAATATGTTTGCATATATTGAGGAAACATGCTAAGTTCACATACTCAGTCTCTGAAAAACACTTCTACAGCCAGTTATTTTACTTTGAAATGTGCGTTAACAGGCTGGAATGTTTGTTAATGTTTTGCTCTGTGATTCTGCACTTTGCCAATTTGCCCATTTTCATTGTCCATTGCGCTCGTTGCTGTTGGCAACCCGCGTGAGCGTCGAGTCTGAGGAGGCGGGGTGGGAGAAACAACGATCTCCGATATTTTGAATTGGATTGCAGTACCTATTTCGACCACTAGCTGTCATTCTTACAGACTGCACCTTTAAGTGTTGCGATCTAAGGACTATAATGATGTCAACCCAAAAATGGCCGCCCTCAACCTCTAAATCAGCCAATAGTGAGCCTGGAAGAGTAATCACACCAATCATTTCATGTAATTATAATAAAATAATAATGTATTGTGCAAAATAATCACAAATAAGTATTGATGGTGTGGAATCGTTTTCTATGTCTCCTCATTTACAGTTGGAGCAATGATGCGAACATGAGTTCTGTCAATGGATCCCACAACTCCAGGGAAGCTTGCAATCCTCATAAAGCGGCTTGCTTTTGCCGAATGGTTTAAACTTTAGTTGGGAAGTCAATGAACTGCCATGACTCTATGGTCAAAAGTAATGTCCAGCCAAGGCAAATTGACATCTTGTTGCGTAGAACTATGCTTTGAGTCAATTGTTTATTTGTGATAAAGCCATGAAACATGCCAGTTTGTGTGAACAATATTTTTAATGAGGCTGTAATAGAAAGAAATTATGAACACATGCAAAGAGAGAACCCACAAAATATTAAATTATTTATACCTTACTGTGGACTGATGAGCCCGAGTTATCACCGGTGCACTGCTGCACTTTTTAAAGTCGCCAAAAATGTCATTATTACTTCGATTTCTGCAGTTAAAGCATTGAATTTTAGAGTGGGAGAAGTTATCAAACTTCTTATGAGGTCAATTACGAAAAGAACCTTGACGATCAAGCTTGTATCGCTTTATCAACTCCCTGTCATCATATAACTTCAACACATTATATGTTTCGTTGGAAAGTGTGTGGTCTCCTTCTCTCTTCTGCCATGTTGTTACTCCTAACTAAGCTAGGATACCTCACCAGCACTCTTAACTAATTTATCACTCTTGACTAGGGATAAGATTAAAATTACGTCATTCTTAGAATTTTGACACACTTACTGTAAGACTAAACTTTTACTCGCTGAGAAAGCAGGTTGTCACGAATATTGCTGGAGTTTCACAAGGAGATTTCTCAGGTAAGTAGAGTGGGTAAGGACAGAGCCCGTCTACGGAGAGCCTGGCCACTCCCTATTGAGTCCTATTGTACCGAATTTTGGTTGTAGTTCCACCAGAGTTCCACTGGGGGCGATCGCCCATGAGTGCAGAATGAATGGGAGTCTATGGGGCTAGACGGCTAAATGTGTCTCTTTCACCCGATTGCCGTTGAGAAATCTCAGATTTGATTGTAGGTTTTGCAAGTTCAACATGGGTTATAGTTCGAAAGTTGAATGAACGAGTACTTGTGTCCTTTTGATTTCTTACAGGTTGAGTTGTTGTTGCCCATAACATGCTAGCATTCTGCTAATGAGCACTGATTGGTCCAGTGAAGGACTGATTACGACCAGAGATACCGCTTGTTGTCGATGCCTCGAGAGAAAACAAAGTGCAGAGGCGAAAGCACCAAAGTGACTGAAGGATTGCCGTAAAGCAGTATCTCTGGTCGTACGATGTGTATGACGTCATTGACATTTTACAAGACTTTTTAAAGCAAATAAGTGACTCTAAAAAATCGAACACCCAGCAATGTGTTATTTCTTTGCATCTCCTTTCGAATACAACATTCAAATTACTAGACAAAAAATTATATCCTGAGAAAAGTGGATTTTGAGGGGTATAGCGCCATAGACCTCCATTCATCCTGCACTCGTCCTGTGAGCGCCCTCATGTGGAGCCAGAGTGGAACTGCAACCAGTTCAGAAGCCGGAAGTTTACTGAGAGTGGAACTTCTCCCCTTATTAGACATTCTCTGGTAAGGATCTGTAAACCACACTGAAGACCAGTTGGTAAAGGAAAACACCACAGAGCGAGCCAGGCTAAAGCGAGGATGAGGACCAATGGCAAAACTGATGGAGGGTGGGACCAGGATGGAAACAGAGACCTGACTGACAGAGGTGGAGCTTTGAAAGGTGGAGACCCAGGAGACCCAGGCGAAGCAGAAGAGCCATCGAGACCAAGTGACACTGACGGATCTGGAGACCGAAGCAGAGCAACAGTGACGAGCATCCAAGTCGGAGCCAGGGTGCTGGAAGACTGAGGCGAAGCCGGTGGGACTGAGGACCAAAGCGGAGCCGGAGGGATGGCGGAGCCGTATGGAGCAACAGGGGGAGGAGATGAATACTGAATAACTGAGTCTCTTTTCTTTACCAGGGTGCAGGAGTACTGTATATCAGATGACTGGAGAGTGACGGAGCAGGCAAGCATACACCTCTTTGTGGAGTATGGTGAGTAGACAGGTGAGTTGGCTGAATTTAACTGGAGTTTCACTATGAAAGCACTGGATCCACAAACAGAGGCAAGTATTTGGAGCTGCTTTCTTATCTTTTGCTGAAACACAGACTTACATTACCACCTGTCCACTAACAAAGTGTTTTGTGGGACGTCAGGCAAAATACAAAACGACCTGATTAATGCTATTGCTGAAGAGATAAAAAGGGAGATTAATAAAGCACTGTCGCTGCTATGGTGGACGAGATGACAGACGTGAGTAATGCAGCGGTGGCAAGGGAGCCCATGATATTGCTGCCCTTATTGTCTGGAACGTCTGGATAAAGTTGTGGCACAGTGTTTTGATGGTGCAGAGGTCATGTGATCTGGACTAAATGGGGTGCAGGCTAAAGTTCAGGAGAGGGCACCTATGGCCTCATCCATCCACTGCTGTGCACATTGGCTGGATTTAGTACTGACTCAAGGGGTCTCAAAGCTTAAGGAATGCAAGATCTTTTGTGGCCACCTGCATTTTTCTCTAGATCCACTAGGCGCATGCAACTACTAGATGAAATCTGCCAGCGGTGTCTTCCTCGTGTGGCACCTGATTTCCTTCAGCAGAAGATCTGTGTGAGAGCATGGGACAGCTGTACCTTTGGCATGTTTGGCGGTGACTATCCCTGTGTATTCTCAGCCCTAAAGCAAAGTAAAACTTGTGCCAGGAATAAGACTGGACAGACTCGACTCTCAGCATTAGCCTCCATGCTGATAGGAAAAGACTTATTTTTGGAACTGAAACGCACAGATACAAGTAAATGAAGTCTTCTTGAGGAAAGAAAGGAGGATGGATTTTGTGTTCAAATACTTATATTTATTACTTATACTTAAAAAATGATAGTCAACCCTGGCTAATCCAGGCCCCGCTTTTTCCTGTCCCCGTTTTTTCCATGCTGAATATAATTGATTTGTTTTTCGTTTCTTTTGTTGTTGTAAATTTATGATCGAAACTTAAGTTTTTATTTTCAAACATTTTCATACTATTAAAATAGCGATTTTTTTTTACACTTTGTATTATCTTTGAACCATAGACTATCCACTGAAATAAATGTAGGCCTATGTCATACTTTTGATTGTTCAAAACATTTGGTAAGCTTTTTCAAGAACCGTTTGTTTTTGCATCATCTTTCTTTGCACAAAAACACACAATTTGCCTTAATTTCAAATCCCCGGGAACAAAAACAATCCCCGGGGTTTCCGTGGTCGGAGAACTCAGAAGGTAACTCATTACAAAATGCACGGGAAGCCCGGGGTGGACTGTATTTGTCACTTTATTAGGTTAATGTTGATGCTTCTCTAGAGATGGTGTGTTTGAAGCAGAGAGAGGAGCATTTCATATTCATACCTGGGCCATTTTGCCTTCATTTCTTGAATTTTGACTCCCGATAATGTCTGACCTGCTTTTAAGAGAAACATCACTGATCAATAAAACACTGCTATATAAATTATAAATGTTGTATTGTTTCCGTCATTAGAAAGAGTGACACATTTGACATTAAAGCACTATAATTTGAAAGGAAAAGTGGCAAATGTCAGAGGACATCACGTTAATGACAAAATATGATTCATTTGGCTGACTATTGACAACTGAAAACATTATTTTGTATAAAGAGGCATGATGTTTTGGCCAACTTATGTAATAGTTAAGGGTTTTCAGTATGCAATGTGCACGGCCAGTTTGCAATAGGCTAATGGAATTGTATATAAATATGCAAAGGGAAACCTGTTGAAACACGTTAAATTGGCAGTAAGTAAAATTAAAACCAACTTTTCATTGACAGCTAAATAAATGTGTTTTCAGTAGTAATGCTCTGGCACTCTCTAGCTGTCAGGAAAATGAACACAGCCGAATTACAGCATGATAAATAAATCAAAGGCATGGTTTTTCAACACAAATTTGGGTCAAACATGGACAATCCCAACAGTTGGGTTTGTCAATTTTGACCCAAATCTGGGTTAAAACAACCCAGCATTTTTTAGAGTGAAGAAGGCTTAGGTAAACACGAAAATACATCAATAATTCTCGAAATGAGCTCATTTTAAAGCATTGTTTTTAAAGTACCTGAGTCACACGAATAGGAATGTTTATTTCTTATACATTAAACCACGCGATAAGAACGTTTTGATTACTGATGAGTACCAACACAAACCGAAAGTTACATTTCATCATGGGGCATTTCTAACGAAACCCGGTGGAGACCTGGACTGGAGTTACTGGTTTACGACTTGCTCATGAATTTATTACTTTGTCAAAACTATATAAGAAATTTAAACGTTACAAAAATACATACTTTCTTCGTTCTTGGCACTTTTTTTCCGTTCCAGAAGGATAGGCTATAGTTTAGTTTTGCAGCCATAGTCATGTCAAGACTTATTACTTATCCAAAACAGTTACTGAATAAATATAAATCATTATTACAAATATTTCTACATTCCGCAAATGTTTAGTAGACGGCGCACCTATATTTGCACAGTATGGTAAATTACGTCATGTTCATAGATGAGCGAGGGGGCCCCCTGGTGGTTCGGGGCTCTTCGCACCTTGCTTAGTTTGTGCATAAGGAGGATCGGCTCTGCCAAAGGATCACTTGTGTGGACCTCAAAATAACAAAACAGCTTTCATAAAGATATTAACAAACATACAGTAGCAACTCATCATCAAAATGTATCAAGCAGAGAATCAAGAGCTTGCAGATGAGATGAAAACTGTCCTGGAGTATCCTGATAAGCAGGCATGATTCCTATGATGAATCCCTTGGAATGAATGGTTATGTGGTGCATGTGACACTTCTGTGTAGTCATTTAGTCTTTTTGAGCACCTAAAGAGATACGATAGATCGACAGATACACACCCTATCACACACACGGCTCTACAGGACCCCTGGGGAGTGTGACGCAATATCCAAGACTCGCCTGGTAGGTTTTCAAATCATATTTTTATTGATCACCGTACTTTTATGAAATGTGTGATTATATTTAATAAATGGTTTTCCTCAAGCGTTTACATCAGGTTTACACATAATGTGCCATGTTTTGTCAAGAGTGTATTAGAGCTTTGATTTTTACATTTACACAACCATTTTTCTTTAAATGTGTACACTTCTGAGGACACTTCTTGAAGTCATGAGGACGACCTCCCACTGTCAATAAAGAGACGTCTAAACTTCAGCATCATCATCATCATCAGGGGCCTATACAAACTAAGAAAAAAACGAATAAGCTTGAGATTAATGATATAGCCTGTTGAAATTTGGCTTTTCTATCGTAACCTTTATAAATCTACATAAGAAAAGGCGGATTGTGATTCTTCATTTGGAAATATTAGAGATCATATCCAAAAACTAAGTTAGGAAGAGTTGACTTTAGTGGAAATTGATGTGGCATTAAAACGCAAGATCACCAGGTATCGACGGTTTAATAACAGAATTTTTAAAGCATTTTTGGAAGTATATAAGGAAATTATTACATAATAATATAGAACATCTGCTGTCATCAGATAACTGGAGACCAGTAACTCCATTATGAGCCCATTCTGAGTGACTTGCATTGGTTTATGCTAATAACTTGGTTTATGGAAAACTTGTAGAGGAGTTTCAATCAGCGCTCATTAAGAAATCCAAAATCATATTAGACTAATCCTGGATATGATCGATTATCAGTCAGTGAGACAATCAGAGAGCCTTATTTTATTTATTCTTTAAAGCATTCGATACGGAGGAACATACATTTGAAAAGTTGTGTTTTGGGGAAGAGGTTTGCAAGGTTATTAAATAATATTTATAATAATAATATTTATAGTTATATATCCCTCGATCCTGGAACTGAAACCTAACGTGGAATTAGACAGGGTTGTTCAATTTCTCCAAAATTGTTTATATGCTATAATTGTCATCCTCAACTAAAATTAATAACCATGTTTGATTATGAGTATCGAGTGAGTCAGTTTGCTGATGACAGTAATATTTGTAAAAGATTCCCTGAACATTATGTCTCTGTTTCCTCTGTGTTCATGTGACGAGGAAAGCACAGAATCCATTCCTGATTAAATCTGAAGTGAAACACCTTGGTTTATCAATATCTAAAGATTCAAATACAAGAGATAGTATGAAAACTCTCTGAATCTAATGAGAGATCTGTCTATTATGGGCAGAATCCTTCTAGAAATATCTAAACTATTGGTTATGATTCTCCTCGGCTGATCAAAATGTTATATGGAAAACAAAACTCATTATATTAAAACATCCCCGATGATTAACGACTATAAAACGGAGGTCTGAATTTGAATCAGTGATTGGAGAGCTCAAAGTGAACTGGATAAAATCATATTTAACTCAGTCTAGCTAACTCAGGAGGGTTTCATAAAGGGTGTCTTCAAGAGAGTCGGAGGATTAGACTTTTTGCTGAAAACTGCGTTCAGATTTCCACACTTATGGAAAATGATATTTACATGGCATGGCGCCACCCTGTGGAATAATAGATTACATTACAATGAATATGAAGACATTATTCAAACAAGAGTGGCATGAGAGAAAAGGGTGATATGTTGTTGATTTATTAGATGAAGCTGGTCAATTTACTCAATATAATTCATTCATGGAGAAATGTGCGATAACATGCAACGTTAGAGAATGTAATAGTGTGTGTAAAGCAATCCCTACTAATACAAAACACTCTTACACATTCACGCGTGTTTGTTAAACTTGTCAAACACACACGTGTTGAGTTGAAGACTGGAGAAGTGTACTTTTGGGATAAAAAGTGCAATGACAAAGAAATGGGGAAATGCACTAAAATATTAATTATTGTATGATTTCAACACACCAGAGAAAGTTCAAATGTTTAATGCAACATTTAGAAACTGTTATTATCTTAAATGGCCAAATGAAGGACATTCAGTTTATAATCATCAGTAATGTTCATCCAGCTGCTGAAATCCTACGGACAAGATTCCCATTAAAGCCGGTCTCACACACTGCAGTTCTGGCAGGATCTTTACTGATACATATACTCACATTCCTTCACTAAACTTATTTCAGGTTTTGATTTATGAAGATGGTCGCTCAAAAAACATGTCACTGATGTCAAACATTATTACTATGGGTAAATATACAATAATTTATAATAAAAGCAAGTGTAATAACAGTAAACCTTCTTTAACTTGTTTTAAAAATGAATGTAGAAATGATCTAGCATCCATTAAATCCTCATGTAAGAGTCTCTCTCCTTCTGAGATGTTGTACATGCTTAAATGTTATGTATGTATTTATTTGTTCTCTCCTTGCAGGTGCAAACCCCTTAACTGTTGGAGATTATGCTTTTGTTTATTATACTAAATTTGCTGTTGTTTATTGGTTAGGCATAGTCTTATATAGTGGAGATTTAATTACATGTTATTTGTGTAGGCCTATATTTCACATGCATATTGATATTATTGTTCCCTACTTGAGTTTGTAAATTGATCCATACGAAGAGGATAAATAAATAAGATAAACGGTTAGGTAGCCTACCATACATTTTCTCCAGCGAAATAATGCTAACAAGAGATAGATAATTAAAAATAAACGTTTCGAAACAGTTATGAGGCAACGAAGACTCGTTTATACTGAAACCACGTGACTTTGGCAGTTTGACACATAGTTCCCTTTCAAGGCGGTAACTTCGACATTACGTCAACTGTGACGTATATGGGAACTCCTCCCTTCTCCATTTTGCTGAAATCTTATGGGCTAACGCCAGCTGGGGACAGCTGGCCAATTGACGCGAAGCATGCAAATACTGACAGGCTGCGGGCAGTATAAATGCATGGGTTCGTGGCAATAACGTCAGAATCTCTCTTTTCACGCTAAGAAATCATTTGTCATCGTGAAGTTGCATTAGAGGACTAATAGTAATTTTTCTTCGACGCATCCGATGGCTACTACATGCCAGTTATGTGCGGGGCCCTTAGACCCGCCCGACACTCACCCGTTCTGTGTCGCTTGCCTGGGCCTCGCCCACGCTGAAGCGGCACTAACGGACGACACGTGCGCCCACTGCGCCGAGCTGCCAGTGCGCGCCCTCAGAGCCAGAAGGGAAGTGGCTCGATCAGCAGCGGGGATAAGGCCCACTGCCGCCAGCGAGCTGCTGGTGGGCCCTCCCCCACCCGACGACGTGGTCTTCGATGCCGTCAGCTTCGCGGACGCGAGCTTTCGCCCCCCCCCACGCCGTCGCGAGCTTCGTCTCCTTTGGGGCTGGTGGGGAAGACGACTCCATGTCACTCTCGGCGTCGGAAAAGGATTGGGCGTCTCTATCCGAACGCCCCGACCAAGAGGGCCCTGCAGACCTCCAGGATGAGCTCGTCAGGGTCCTCGGCAAGGCCGTCTCTGAGCTGGACCTCAAGTGGAGTGCTCCGGACGAGCCAGCCAAGAGCAAGTTGGACACTTGGTTTCTCCAGTCGAGCCGTCGTAAGACTGCATCGAGGAGAAGTACCCCGTTCTTCCCAGACGTTCACGAGCACGTGGTGAGGGCGTGGGCCGCACCCCAATCGGCGCGCACCCACTCGAACACGCAGGCCATGTTCGCGCACGTGGACGGGGCGGAAGCCCACGGATATGTGCGCATGCCCCCCGTCGAGGAGACCGTTGCCGCGCACCTGTGCCCGTCTTCATCTGCACTGGGGTCGGACCGCAGCCTGCCATCCAAGCCGTGCAGGTTCACCGCCCACCAGGCGGATAAGGCCTACGCATCTGCGGGGGAAGCAGCTTCAGCTCTACACGCCATGGCGATACTACAGGTGTTCCAGGCGAAGCTACTTCAATCCCTAGACGACGGCTCAGTGGACGCTGACGTCATCAGGGATCTGCGCGCGGCAACGGACCTCGCGCTGATGGCTACCAAGCGATCTGCTCAAGCCATCGGCCGCTCCATGGGATTCATGGTCGTCCTCAACAGGCACCTATGGCTAACCCTAGCTGACCTGAAGGACACTGACCGCAAGACGCTCCTGAACGCTCCAATCACTCCCTCCGGCCTCTTTGGTGACGCCGTGGAGTCAGTCACGGAGCGTTTTTCTGAGACGCAAAAACGCGCGAAGGCGATGAGCCACGTGATGCCCCGTTGCTCACTCCAGCCATCGGCGAGATCCCGCTCGTCTTCGGCTCCTCGCCAGGCTCAAGGACAGGCTAGACAGCCCGCCGTGGTGCCCCGCCCCGAACCGGACGCCCGTTTCGCCCGCGGCCGGAACAGGCAGTGGACGGGACCTGGGAAAAAACGCCAGGGTCAGAGTCAGAGGAGGAGCCCGCGCCGTGAGAGAACCAGCGCGCCATCCCCGGCTACCAAGCCATCCACCTGACAGAGCGGTCAAGAGGAAGAGAGAGCGTGCGGGGGGGCCCTCCCCCAAACGCCGTGTTCTAAAGCACCATGTCCCCCATGTTACCCCGGGCGACAAGTGCATTGTGTGTGCAAATGTTGTTTCTGCTTGTGTGAGTTCCACAATAAAAACATGTACCCCTGCACAAAAAGAGCTTTTTCTTCCTCTTACACCAAACACTGTGTCACTCGCCCTGCCCCAGAGCAGCGCAGAGTCACAGCCCATAACTATAATGGCCTCTCGAGGGCACGAGAGTGTCAACATTACACCAAGCCCATCGCGAGCCGCCCTCCCGCCAGTGTTTTTAGACTCGCGGGGGCGGGGCTCCAGTCAAAACACATCGTCGCTAAAAAAAGCTACGGCGGCAATAAAGCTAACGCGTCCGCTGTGTCACTTCACGGACGCGTGGGAGGCTATTCCGGGCGTTTCACCGTGGGTACTGGGAATAATTCGGCACGGATATTCTCTCCAGTTCAGACGCAGGCCACCCCGCTTCAATGGTGTGGTCCCGTCACTGACCTCGCCCCAAAACGTTCCCGTTCTGAGACAGGAAGTTCTCAGTCTGCTCGAGAAAGGAGCGATAGAGCGGGTCCCTCCGAGCGAGCAAGAGAGCGGGTTCTACAGCCGTTATTTCGTGGTGCCAAAAAAGGATGGAGGACTCCGTCCGATTCTGGACCTGAGACCCATCAACCGAGCACTTCACAAGCGCGCGTTCAGAATGACAACACTGAAACAGATCCTGGCACAAATTCGTCCCGGGGACTGGTTCGCTTCAGTGGACTTAAAGGACGCCTACTTTCATATTCAAATAGCGACGCGCCACAGGCGCTTCCTGAGGTTTGCTTTCGAAGGGACGGCTTATCAGTATTCGGTGCTACCGTTCGGACTAGCCCTGGCTCCCCGAACATTTTCAAAGTGTGTGGACACAGCGCTCTCCCCCCTCAGATCGAGCGGGATGCGTATCCTGAATTATCTGGACGATTGGCTGATATTAGCCCACTCAAGAGATGTGCTAATCAGTCACGTGGAAACGCTGCTTCGCCACCTGGATACGCTGGGACTGCGTGTGAATATGCAGAAAAGCGTGTTTATTCCGAGTCAGACTATAACTTATCTGGGAGTATGTTTGGACTCGGTGGCGATGCGAGCCCACCTCTCTCAAGAGCGCATAGAGACAATCTCTTCGACCCTGCGCCGTTTCAGACCGGGCAGGTCTGTTTCATTGAGAGAATTTCAGAGGCTCCTGGGACTGATGGCGGCGGCTTCTTCAGTGTGCCATCTGGGTCTGCTGCATATGCGGCCGCTGCAGTTCTGGCTGAGAACCCGAGTTCCGCCGAGGGCGTGGTCTTCAGGCCACAAGCGCATTACGGTCACTCACAGTTGTGTCAACACTCTGAGACCGTGGAGCAACCCGGACATATTCAGCCCAGGAGTTCCTTTGGGTATAGTGACACAACGCACCGTGGTCTCGACGGATGCATCAACCTCGGGCTGGGGAGCAGTGTGCTTAGGCGTGCCTGCCTCAGGCCTGTGGTCGGAGTCACAGAGAGAGTGGCACATAAACCGTTTGGAGTTGGAGGCGGTGTCCTTAGCCCTGGAAGCATTTCGGTCAAAATTGGAGCAGCAACATGTACTGATCCGAACCGACAACACGTCCGTGGTCTCGTACATAAATCGTCAGGGCGGCGTGCGCTCCAGAGCTCTGTTCAAACAGGCAGAGAGTCTCCTGTTGTGGGCGGACCGTCACCTTCTCTCCATAAGAGCGGCGCACATCCCCGGTCTCCTGAACCGTGGAGCAGATATGCTGTCGAGGAACGGGATTCCTCAAGGAGAGTGGAGGCTTCACCCTGGGTCAGCCCAAATGATTTGGGATCGATTCGGGAGGGCGGATGTGGATCTGTTTGCCACAAGCGAGAACACGCACTGTCGGACGTTCTTCTCGCTATCTCACTCCCCACTGTTGGGAGATGCTCTGACATCGCGCTGGCCGGAAGCCAGGCTTTACGCGTTTCCTCCAGTGAAGATTCTGCCTATGGTGTTGTGCAAAATCAGAGAGGAGAGAGCGTCAGTGATCCTCGTGGCCCCGAACTGGCCGAATCAGCCCTGGTTTGCGGACCTGAGAGAGTTAATGGTGGCTCCCCCATGGCGAATCCCCCTCAGGAAGGACCTGCTGTCTCAGGCGAATGGCACGATATGGCACCCCAGCCCCGAGCTGTGGAACCTTCATGTGTGGCCGCTGCGGGGACTTTAGTGGAGCGAAACACTCTGCATTCTCGAGTGCTGAGCACACTCGCGGAGGCGCGCGCGCCTTCAACCAGACGCCTCTACGCTCTGAAATGGGGAGTTTTTACTAAGTGGTGCCAGGACATCGAAATTGACCCGGTGACTAGTTCAGTGTCGGATGTTTTGCGCTTTCTGCAGCACAGAATGGATAGCGGCAGTTTGCCATCAACACTGAAGGTGTATGTAGCTGCTATTGCTGCTTTTCGTTCCCCGGTCGACGGGCAATCGATTGGTAAGCACGCTATGGTGACCAGGTTTCTCAGGGGAGCGAGGAGATTGTGTCCATCACAGCCGCCCTCTGTGCCGCCGTGGGACCTAGCTCTAGTTTTGAGAGCCCTATCTCTACCACCGTTCGAGCCCCTAGCTTCGATTGCGGTCAAGGAGCTCTCTTTAAAGACGGCATTACTCCTGGCTCTTGCCTCAGCGAAGCGCATCGGGGACTTGCAGGCGTTCTCGGTGAACGACGACTGCATCTGTTTCGGACCGGGCGATTGCAGCGTCACTCTCCGGCCGAGACCGGGATACGTTCCGAAGTCACTCAATACACCGTTCAGGGCACAAGTTGTTTCCCTGCCCGCCTTATCTGCTGAACCGTCAGCCTCGGATGACGCTGACGCCCAGACCGCTGTGTGCCCGGTCAGGGCTTTGCGGATGTAACGTTATATGGATCGCTCGGCCGCCTTTCGTCAGTCGGACCAGCTATTCGTGTGCTTTGGTGGATGTAATAAGGGACATGCTGTTTCAAAACAGAGGCTTTCTCACTGGATTGTGGACGCAATTGCTTTGGCTTATAAATGCCAGGGGAAGGATTGTCCCCTTAACATCAGAGCTCATTCTACGAGGGCGGTTGCCTCCTCGTGGGCCTGGTCTAAAGGGATGTCTATCCAGGATTTATGTCTTGCTGCTGGCTGGTCTTCTCAGAACACATTCGCCAGGTTTTACAAGCTGGATGTACGGTCCGTAGCGTCTCAAGTGCTTTCGGTAAGTTGAGTTTACTCATGTACCGTGAAACTGTGATCCAGTGCAGTAGCTACCTTTAGCTAACCTGTTATGGTTATTAGGTTCATACAAGTTGTCACCGCGGAGTCGTCGACACTGTGTTTTCTCTCATGCTTTGAGTGCTTAATGTGTTGTGCCTGCCCTGTCACTGTCAGTGCAGACCTCACGTTAAAATTATTGGGATATGCAAATTTTGATAGGGTTGAAGCTGCCGTCTCATTGGCCTACCTCGGCCTATCAGATGTGTGTATTCCTAAGCGGTGCGGCTATTGGCTAGGAACTGTTGTATACGCTTATGTGACAAGGGGTTCCCCGTCTGGGCTTATCTTAGGCTTGTTCGACTTCATGCAGCTCTGCGCAGACCGATCGGCGGCTGACTTGAAGCAGTGCATGCCGGTTAGAAATTTTGTCCGACTTGATACAGCGCCGACGCCACGTGACTGTGACGTATGCCATCAAAGTACCGCGCGAGCAATTCGAGATTAGCCGGAGAACTCAGCCAGCGCAGCTTCTCAAGAGCGGCTGCACTGGGCTGCAGGAGCTCTGATGACGACACTGCTGTTCCACGATTGGCCGGATTCACCGCATGACAACGATCACGTGTGTTTCGTGTTTATTTCGAACACCTTTAGTTCCTCTAAAGCTCTCAAATCAGTTTATTATAACAGTGAAAACTCTTTTCATGTCGTTGTCATGTTATATTGTGTCATGTTTATCAAATTAAAACTGCTTAAAAAACGTAGACTCTACTTCATTGATAGTAGCTTATGTTGAACTTTATTCTTGTTCAACAGACGCTGTATAAAGCTGTACATAAAGTATTGAATGAAAATGTCTCTGAAACATCTGTGTATTATTTGGCAAATATTTGACTTCAGCTGTGGTAAAGTATGCAAACACCACGTGAGCGGACAGAGCGGTCACAACGGGAACCAGAAAGTGTCCGACTTCACGTCTCCGTTTGCAGCTCCTCCCCGCCTGCACGCGGCTACTCTCGCCGATCGGTTGCATCCAGCCGCAGCCGATGTCGAACACACCTCTTCTCTGCTCTCACGACGTGATTTTATACAGTTCCCATATACGTCACAGTTGACGTAATGTCGAAGTTACCGCCTTATGGGAACCTCGGTTCCCTGAGAGGCGGGAACGAGACATTACGTTAACCGCCGTGTCGCTGTTTGATCAGCTGTGCCAGCGTTCAGTCGTGATTCTGACGTTATTGCCACGAACCCATGCATTTATACTGCCCGCAGCCTGTCAGTATTTGCATGCTTCGCGTCAATTGGCCAGCTGTCCCCAGCTGGCGTTAGCCCATAAGATTTCAGCAAAATGGAGAAGGGAGGAGTTCCCATATACGTCACAGTTGACGTAATGTCTCGTTCCCGCCTCTCAGGGAACCGAGGTTACCATAGTAACCGGAGACGATAGCCGTTTCTCAATATGCGAACTTGTCTGTACTTGTGTTCTTGTGGACTTGTGAAACGTCATCAGTCGCTGCCCTAGTACTGTTCCAATTCAAAGTTCACATCTAGCCAAGTCCAGTTCGAATCCCCGGATGTGTTCTTGATCCGCCCCTTTTACCGAGGATGCATCGAGAGGTGACTTGTGCGAACTCGAGACAGCCAGGTATCCCAGAATGCATCGCACACCAACCAGCAAGCGTCAATAGCAGAGGAGAAACCCCGCGTAATTTAAAAATACTGCTATAATTGTGTCATGAAATGTAGTTTTAAGAGTATTTCAGGCGAGAATGTAGTTGTTTAAAGCTAAAATCTTTGGTTTATTTATAAAGATAGCACCTATTTGAAAATTTGATCTGACGGTTTCGGAGTTGTGAGAATTAACCAGGCAATCGGACGCGCGGCGCTCGTACCCCGCCGAGAACAATCTTTCCTCGGCTACTGCTGCTGACTTGCCGCTGGCTCGGATGTCTCTAGTCTAGTGGTTTAACATGAGATATAAATCGTCTTCTGTATATCCAACAGGCGATTTATTTATTATATTTGTCTCATTAATGTATAATTTGTTCCCTGGCAAAACGTTTTAGCTGAGGGCAAAGTGAAGTTTCATAACTCTATTTAACGTTAGTCTATTTAACTTTAACGATGTAGCCTAGAGAGCTGACTTATGTTTGACTGAATCGTTTGCTTTATTATAGAGGGTTTTCACGACGCGTCATCAATCCGGAAGTCGGCCATTTTGGAGGTACTGAATGTAAACAGTGCCATTGAACTGAACGGACTCGCAAATTTGGCTGATTATTGCTTCTGAAAAATGGTCAAGTTTTGGTCTGTACTCATCGGTCGCACCGAGAAAAAACATTTCTAGTTCTATAGACTGCCGAAAGTTAAAGAGAAGAGTGCAAAAAACTGATGAAAGATGGCGTTTGTGGTTGAGAGGCACAGCATCAGCCACATGTGTAAATGAAGCGTTAACTATGGCTAAAATTTTGACGTATAATAGTTAACTATGGGTACATACACACTGTCAATCCGATTATCTTTGTATCCGATTGGAATATGATCTAAAATGATGTCCACACTCCACACTGTATTGCAACTGTTCAGAACCGATTTGTGTGTCCACGCAGCTCTTTGACAATACGGCAATGATGTTGCGTTGATGGAGAGGTTTGCATTTGCAATATAAATGTTTTCTTATTTAAATTTTACAATGTGGAAATGTATAGCCGCCGCGCTGGACTACTGCGTCTCGAGCTGCAGAACTGTAGGAGGCTGGTAGGTTACTGTATGCACAACTCTTTTTCATCCGCGCCGGTTTCAAAATACTTTTCAAAAATAATAATTTTCTGCTCGTCCGGCACTTTGCAACAACACAGCCTTGTTTCGGCAGCGACTTTCAGCATGTTCCCTATAACAACGTCTGATGTTTATATTTTACGTGGCGTGGAAAAGTCACATACCACGAGAAAGAGCGTTCAGACTGGTGGATTTCCTGATATGTGATTTGAATAGGATATTAAACCACATATGGATGTAGCTTGAAACTGATTTCATGTGCTTTTTTTTGGACTGACAATCTGAACGTAGCCAATGTCGGGATACGAAAAAGAAGTAAGGACTAGAGAAGCTAGCTCGTTCAGATCTTTACCACATATTACCTTAAGTTTGTCAAAATTGAGCTCTTTCCTGCTTACCAAGTCCTTCTCTATATGATTTCGCAGCTTCCATGTGTTTTTCCCGTGGTTTAGACATCAGAAATTAGTGTAACAATGTGTTCAATAGTACATAAACAGTGCAATCCATGCCGTTGTTTACATCCGAGTACCTCCAATATGGCCGCGCATCCGGGTAACTGACCAAATCGTGACGTAGGTGAAAACCCTCTATTGTATAGCTTCTTATACCTTTTAGGCTACTTATACTTTTAGAATGGCTATTATTAATCATTAAAACTGACATTTAACAAAAAAAAGGTTATGTCATTTTATTTTATATATTTAAAACATAAAATATTTTATTATAGCCTACATTCTCTTCACTGTATATAGGCTACATAGCCTATATGACACAACCCTGTCTCTTTTTGCTAAATGTTCGTTTTAATGATCAATATTATAATGTTTTCAATATTATAATTCATCATATTTTTAAAATGAAAACAAAGAGTCAGGGTTGTGCTTTATATTTCGTGTTGTTGTAAATATGCAGTTAAGATAATCAATTGCGTTGCCTGAACCACATTTGTGTGGCCATTATGTTAAAGTTTTTTTTAAATGAAAATGAAAAGAGGCAAAGGTGGTTTATAACATATTTTGTTTTATTTGTAGCCTATAAAGAGATAACCGGAGTAGCCAGAGCGAGCTGCATGAGTGACACTATCAAGTACACTGCTGTTCCATTTCAGAATTATCGGACTTGTGTCCTCCCGTCCTCGTGAGTTCGTTCTCCTGAGTCGAACTTGTCAGTCCGAACTACCAAGGACTCAAGTCCGAACTTTGCGTACTTGGTATTGAGAAACGGCTGATATCTATGGTTTGACACGCGCTCCGAGTCACTGGATCCGAGTCACATTTGATTCACACAAGTGTTCGAAGCTTCAGGAAGCGCGTTTCGGAAATCTAGTTTTGTCCCTCTCGGCTCACCGTAGAACAGGAAGCAAGCTGTTTCACAAGCAGCCGGTCGGCGTGACTTTGAGCTCATGTGTGTGTGTGTGACACCAGAGTAAACACACTACTCACACACATCTACTGTAACTCAACATGCGGCTTCTGAGAGCAGCGACAGCTTTAACTCGACTGCACCCGCACGAGCCCGGACACGGCACTGTAAAACAGGTGCGTGTATGAACACACACACACACACACACACACACTTATATTCAGCTGCATATTAGCTGTCTGTCTGATCGTGTGTGTGTGTGTGTGTGTGTGTGTGTGTGTGTGTATATATATATGTATGTGTGTGTGTATATGTATGTATGTGTGTATGTATGTATGTCTCTATGTCTCTGTGTGTCTGTGTCTGACTGATCTTGTCTTGTGTGTGATCATGTCTCTCTCTCTGTGTGTATGTGTGTGTCTCTGATCATGTCTGTGAGTGTGTGTGTGTGTGTGTGTCTCTGATCATGTCTGTGAATGTCTCAGGTGTTGATCCACTGCTGTGTTCTCTCTCTCTCTCTCTCTCTCTCTCTCTCTCTCTCTCTCTGTGTGTGTGTGTGTGTGTGTGTGTGTGTGTGTGTGTGTGTGTGTGTGTCTGACTGATCATGTCTGTGTGTGTGTGTCTCTGATCATGTCTCTCTGTCTGTCTGTGTGTGTGTGTGTGTGTGTGTGTGTGTGTGTGTGTGTCTCTCTGATCATGTCTGTGTGTGTTAGGGCTGTCAATCTTCCTCTATAATACTATTCGAATTCCATTCCTTATTTTATTTAATATTCGAATAATATTCGAATATTAAATGCTCAAATTCATCCTATTATTAATATTTACGACATTACACAGTCTTATGGATCGCCAATGCGTGATGTTGATCGGTCTCATATCTTCACAGATAAACCGTCAGTTTGTCTGTTATTGCCTTTTGGCGGACAGCTGGTAGCAGTTGAGCCCCGTGATGAGGAGAGAGAGAGAGGCAGAAATAAAAGTAATTCTTGCCTGTTTTAGCGGCGGTTCCTCGGACAGATCGCCTAGCTTGTCAGGTTGTAAGTTGTCATAAAAAAAAGAACGTATATTTTCCTCTCCGTTTTGGCCTTCCGTCCACAATGAGACGGCGTTTTTATTAATGAAAACGCACTCCAAAGTGGATATATTTGAAGACGCCGTTTTCACGTTGTAATGTGGACTGAGAATCAAATTGTTGATCTCCGTTACCGTGGAGACATTCCTCTCCGCGACTTTTGACAGTTGTTATGATGATACAGCGTGGATAACGTGCACAATTGTGTTACGATTCAAAAACTTTATTGTTTATCAGACGAAACAAAAGCATTTAATTTTCACATGTGTGTGCCAAGGCGGCGAGAAAGGCAAGATTGCATTAAAAAATATATATATATACATAAAAAAGCAATATTCGAATAGGAACTTCAGCATTCGAATAGTATTGATTTTTTTAATATTCGAATTATATTCGAATTTCGGAATTCGTTCCAACAGCCCTAGTGTGTGTGTGTGTGCGTCTCTGATCATGTCTCTCTGTCTGTCTGTGTGTGTGTGTGTGTCTCTGATCATGTCTCTGTGTGTGTCTGTGTCTGACTGATCTTGTCTTGTGTGTGTGTTCTCTGATCATGTCTTTCTCTGTGTGTGTGTGTGTGTGCAGGTGTTGATCCGCTGCTGTGCTCTGTGTGTGTGTGTGTGTGTGTGTCTCTGATCATGTGTGTGTGTGTGTGTGTGTCTCAGGTGTTGATCTGCTGCTGTGTTCTGTGTGTGTGTGTGTGTGTGTGTGTGTGTGTGTGTGTCTCTAATCATGTGTGTGTGTGTGTGTGTGTGTGTGTGTGTGTGTGTGTGTGTCTCAGGTGTTGATCCGCTGCTGTGTTCTGTGTGTGTGTGTGTCTCTAATCATGTGTGTGTGTGTGTGTGTGTGTGTGTCTCAGGTGTTGATCCGCTGTTGTGTTCTGTGTGTGTGAGTGTGTGTCTCTAATCGTGTGTGTGTGTGTGTGTCTCAGGTTGATCCGCTGCTGTGCTCTGTGTGTGTGTATGTGTGTCTCTGATCGTGTGTGTGTATGTGTGTCTCTGATCGTGTGTGTGTGTGTGTGTGTGTGTGTGTGTCTCTGATCATGTGTGTGTGTGTGTGTGTGTGTCTCTGATCGTGTGTGTGTGTGTCTCTGATCATGTGTGTGTGTGTGTGTGTGTGTGTCTCTGATCATGTGTGTGTGTGTGTGTGTGTGTGTCTCAGGTGCTGATCCGCTGCTGTCGCTCGTGCTCGAATGGCTTCGCGCCGAACGAGCGGATCCGGAACATCGGCATCTCTGCGCACATCGACTCGGGGAAGACCACGCTGACCGAGCGTGTGCTGTACTACACCGGCAGGATCGCGGAGATGCACGAGGTGAGCCTCGCAAAACACCCTGTGGCTTTACAGGCCTCATATCATGCCCCTCTTCACAAGATGGAACACACATCTATGGTGTCTCCAGAATGTGTCTCAAAATACCCCACAGATCATTTATTAGAGCTTGTCAAAGCTGCCGCTTAATGGGTGTGAGCAAAAAAGCGTCGTTTTTGTGTGTGTGTCCCTTTAAATGCAAATGATCTGCAGAATCTCAGCTTCAGCTCCGCCTCCGCTCAGAAGAGGGCGGAGTCTTTACACAAGCTTCAGATACTCCAGCAACACACCAATCTCACTCCTCCAGAACCTCAGACACGTAGCGAGTGCAGCCTTACGGAGACACTCAGGAAGAGTTTCACTTTTAGAC
Source organism: Rutilus rutilus (assembly GCF_951802725.1). NCBI lineage: Eukaryota > Metazoa > Chordata > Actinopteri > Cypriniformes > Leuciscidae > Rutilus > Rutilus rutilus. The sequence goes on from NC_140223.1 coordinate 41,284,773, forward strand.
GTTTCTGAACGATTAGTGGAAACATTTCTGCATTTGGTCACTGTTTGGTCGCTTGCTGTGTGTAAACGTGCAGATTAAGGGGCGGTAATATTATAATAAGATCCTCTTCATACGTCAGAAGGAGAGCGAAATCAGCTCGGCTTGTTTTTTAAATGCTTGCAGAGAAAGGCTCGCCTAAACAAAGTTACTGGGTTTCACTTTACATGTTCTCTGGGTTGGCAGAAGCACCGGGGACCCGATTATAGCACTTACACACGGAGAAACTCAGATTTTCATGACCGGTCCCCTTTAAATGCAGCTGAGAATGTTCTGACAAGGTTCTCCAGAGGTATCCTTCTCCCTGTAACGTCTTCATAACGTGTCCTCCTGTCAGGTGAGAGGGAAGGATGGAGTGGGGGCGATCATGGACTCGATGGAGCTGGAGAGACAGAGAGGAATCACGATCCAGTCCGCCGCCACCTTCACCATGTGGAAACATCACAACATCAACATCATCGACACGCCAGGTGACCCGCCATCACTGAGGAGGAACAGGGCTCATGTTAGCTAGGAGAACACACTCGCTCCTGCCATCTGAAACACTTCTGCTTATAGAATCTGAAATAGAGTTTGGCTACCACTGGCCATTCAGAACTGGCAGAACTTCTACTAGACCTGTTTGGGGTCAGTAAGATTTTTTATGTTTTTAAAAGAAGTATCTTCTGCTCACCAAGGCTGCATTTATTTGATTAAAAATACAAACAAAAACAGTCATATTGTGAAATATTATTCCAGTGTAAATCATCTGTTTTCTATGTGAATATACAATAAAGTGTAATTTATTCCTGTGATCAAAGCTGAATTTCCAGCATCATTACTCCAGTCTTCAGTGTCACATGATCCTTCAGAAATCACTCTAATATGATGATTTGATGCTCAAGAAACATTTATGATTATTATCAATGTTGAAAACAGTTGTTTACATTTTTATTTCATGATGCTATGATGAATAGATAGTTGAAAAGAACAGCATTATCTGAAATCTAAAGCTTTTGTAACATTAAACACTACCGTTCAAAAGTTTGGGGTCAATAAGAATTTTAATTTTATTTTTGGGGGAAAGAAATAAAATAAATCAATACTTTTATTCATCAAGGATGAGTTAAACTGATCAAAAGTTACAGTAAAGACATTTATAATGTTAGAAAATATTCTATTTTAAACTAATGCTGTTCTTTTGAACTTTCTATTCATGTACACAACCTGTTTTCAACATTGATAATAATCATAAATGTTTCTTGAGCATCAAATCATCATATTAGAATGATTTGTGAAGGATCATGTGACACTGAAGACTGGAGTAATGATGCTGAACATTCAGCTTTGATCACAGGAATAAATTACACTTTACTGTATATTCACATAGAAAACAGTCATTTTAAATTGTCATAATATTTCACAATATTACAGTTTTTTTTTTTTTATTGTTTTTAATCAAATAAATGCCGCCTTGGTGAGCAGAAGAGACTTCTTTTAAAAATATTAAAAATCTTACTGACCCCAAGCTTTTGAACGGTAGTGTATATATTGTGAACAGATCTAACAAAAATGAGGTGGTGTAGCTTTAAATGTGTGTAGTGGGTTTAACTGTAAATTAGTAAATAAGATGACAATTAAAATAGATAATATTGTGGAATGTGTTACAGTGGAAATAATGGTAAAAAAAGATCCTGGTAAGCTGTATATATAGGGCTTCAGGGTCACAGCAAAATTGTGGAAATGTTTGACATGTCAAAGGAAACCTTTGTTTGTGGAGACTTTAACAGTGACAAAAGCACAGAGACTTTATAGATACTATGTTTAGTTTAGGTCTTTTTCCCACTATCTTAAAACCATCAGGAATCACAGCCAATAGTTCTACATTAATTGACAATGTCTTTACACATGGATAGAAAGTGGCCTCCTCCTAAACGAGAGAAGCGATCATCTCCCTGTCTTCACTACACTGCAACACTTTTCTCAGAATAAAGAAACAAAGAAACAAGAAGCATGTAGTCTAAACGACTCAAAACTGCAACATCCATAAAAGCCTTTAAACATGAATGAAGTCAACTCAACTAATGATCCAAATGAATCTGATGATAAATGAATATTTATCCAGCTATTCAACAAACAGTGTCCTGTGCGCATGCAGAAGCAGTCAAAGTATGAAGCCAAACCCTGGATCGCTAAAGGACTACAAAAAGAAAAATCTCCTATATAAACATTTTTCTAGAAAAGAGAACAAAGGAAGACGAACTCAAATATAAAAACAAGCTAGTAAACATATTACGGAAAACCAAAAAGGACTATTATAATAATCTACTAGAGCACACAGCAAAAACTCCAGTGTTAAATTAACACTCCTGGGAGTGTATATGAGTCCACACTCAAAAGTGTAAAGTGTTAAAATATGAGTGTTAAATTAACACTCAAGAGTGTAAAAGTTAATGAGATAATTTAGTGATGATTGAGCATTATTGAAGACACCTGATGTTAACAAGCAGAATCACTGAAGGAGGAAATCACTAATTGTAAGTTACCATTAAGGTGATGGGTGTTTGCTTTAGTTGGGCTCTTGACACTTATATGTTTACTTTAAATTTTGCTTGTCTGCTGTTATTGATTTATAACAGTCAGATGAACAAAGAGACAATGCGATCTGATGGTGTTGGTTATGTTTTGACATAATCATGTTGTGATCTGAAAAACAAAACTTATTGAGATGGCTCAACCTGTTAGTTACAGCAGCTCTGTGATTCTACAGCTCATGATTTTCAGTATTTTTCATATAATCCAAAAATATTTCATAACCATTGTTCTGATCAAAAGACTTTCAAATGAATTCATTTAGAAACACAGACATCAATAATCAGCCTGTGAATCTCAACAATGGTGACAATAATAAAGCATGTTGCAGTCGCTGCCACCAATCACAACTCATTAATGGCTCCCATCATGCATTGCGGTATGAATACATTATGATCTGAATTGTCTGTGTAATTTACTTTTCCTAATTGAATATTCTGCTCGTCACCATTGTTGAGATGCATAGACTGAATCTTGACGTCTGTGTGTGCCTAAAAGAAAGATTTTTTTTTTTTTTTAAAAACAACTTTTAAGAAATCCTTTGTATTATATCTAAAATTCTGGATATTTATGCAGATTCACAGTTATGCTGTAATCAACAACATAAATCTAAGTCAGAAATAAGGATCTTAATGAGTTCAGTGATCAAGTTCAAATGATGATTGTCATAATATAACCAACACCATCAGATCACTTTTTCTCTTTGTTCATCAGGCAGTTATAAGATACAACAGCCCAACAAAATCTAAAGTAAATGTATAAGGGTCAAGAGCCCGACTAAAGCAAACACCCATCACCATAACGGTGGCTTACAATTTGTGATTTTCTCCTTCAGTGATTCTGCTTGTTAACATCAGGTGTCTTCAATAATGATCAATCATTACTAAATTAATCACTTAATTATCTCATTAACTTTAACACTCTTGAGTGTTAATTTAACACTCATATTTTAACACTTTACACTCTTGAGTGTGGACTCATATACACTCTCAGGAGTGTTAATTTAACACTGGAGTTTTTGCTGTGCAACATTAAAGAGACTAAATAGTGCAATCAAAGGAAACACTAAGACAAGTGAATATCCAAATCATCTGAAAACTATAACCGAGCCAATCGACATTGCTGATGAATTTAATCATTATTTTGTAAATGTAGGAGCCAATCTAGCAAACAATATTGTGCAACCAGAATTAAAAGTAGGTGTGGATGTCATAATTAAAGCAAATACTAGGTCAATATCTCTAAAGTCCGTAGAAGAAAATTAACTAATAAATACAATACAGATGTTAATGATATAGACATGGCACTAGTTAAGGACATTATGACATCTGTTGTAAAACCATTAACCCATATTTTCCACTTATCTCTCCAAACTGGTGTTTTTCCGGACAACATGACAATAGCTAAAGTCATCCCCATCTACAGAAATGGTGACAGCCATTCACTCTCAAACTATAGACCAATAGTATAGTGACTAAACTATATGAAATAAGACTTGACAGTTTCATTAAAAAAATATAATCTATTAAACGATCCGCAGAAACGGCTGGTGGAAAAACTGACCTCTGCAATAGAAAATAAAAATTGCTCCGTCGGAATTTGGAATATAGACTTGAAGAAAGCGTTCGACACCATCCATCACAAAATATTGTTAAAAAAAACCTTGAAAGATATGGCATCAGGCGTTACACTAAGATGGATGAGTGAGTTTCTCAGTTTGTACCTGTCAAGGACAGGTCACCGCTCCAGAGGGGTCACTTGTGGAGTTCCTCAGGGGTCAGTCCTGGGACCAAAGCTGTTCATATTATACATCAATGACATTTGTAAGGTGTCTACTCAATTATATTGCGTCTTATCTGCAGATGATACAACTCTATTTTGCTCCGGTCAAAAGTTGGGACAGCTTCTGGACGCAGTGGAAGCAGAAATGAAAACGTAAAAAAAATGGTTCGATGTTAATAAATTGTCATTTAAATATAAATAAAACTACATTTATTTTATTTAGTAATAAAAAAATAAATACAAATGTCCAGATCAGAATTGAAATGACTGAACTAGAAATGGTAAGTGAAACTATTATTGACCACCAGCTCAGTTGGAAATCCGACATAACCCACATAAAGTCAAAGATTTCATAAACTCTGGCTATCCTGTCCAAAATAAAACTCATTCTTGATTCAAAGGCCCTAAACACACTGTACCAGTCTCTAATAGTGCCATACATGACTTATTGCGTAGAGATCTGGGGAAATGCATACAGAACAACAATAAAACCAGTTGTTATTATGCAAAAACACGCAATAAAACAGATTATTATCACCCAACAAACAAGCTATTCATAAACTCGAACCTATTAAAATGTAAAGACTTAGTAGAATTTTAAAATAGCCAAAATAATGTTTAAAATAATAAATAATACATTTCAGATGAAATCTACTGCTTATGAGCTCAGAGGAACACGTGTGTGTGTGTGTCCAGTAAACCACAGATCAGAGCGTCACACAGAGATGTCTGTCTGTTCAGGGGGTTGAACTGTGGGAATAGTCTCTGATGAACTGAAAACATGTAAATCCATAGGTAGCTATAAAAAAATACATTTACAAAGCTGAATGAATTTAGCTTCTTTTTCTTTTAGTCATTCTTTATGTACGCAAGATGACTTTGGTGTTGTGTGTAAAATAAATGAAATGTAAAAAGGATCGGCACAATAAGCGTAAGCTTCAGCCAAACACCTTTTCGGTCAAACAACTTTTTTTTCTTTTCAAAATATTGTTTACACTGTAATTTAATTTTCGTTTCTATGTTTGCTTGTGAATTTTTTCTTTATTTATTTTTTTCTTTTGAAGGTGAGCGAAATTATGGAAGCTTGTTTCCGCCACAGAATAAAACATTTTAAGAGATAATTGCGACTTTTTATCTCACAATTGCGAGTTTACATCTCACAATTCTGACTTTATTTCTCAGAATTGCGAGATCCAAAGTCAGAATTGCGTGAAATAAAGTCGCAATTGCGTGTTATAAAGTCAGAATTGCGAGATATAAAGTCAGAATTGTGTGAAATAAAGTCGCAATTGCGTGTTATAAAGTCAGAATTCTGACTTTTTTTCTCGCAATTGCGACTTTATATCACGCAATTCTGACTTTATAATACGCAATTGCGACTTTATATCACGCAATTCTGACTTTATAACACGCAATTGCGACTTTATATCTCACAATTCTGACTTTATAACACGCAATTGCGACTTTATTTCACGCAATTCTGACTTTGTATCTCAAAATTCTGAGAAATAAAGTCAGAATTGCGAGATGTAAACTCGCAATTGTGAGATAAAAAGTCGCAATTATCTTTTTTTTTTTTTGTGGCGGAAACAAGCTTCCATACGAAATAAACTAAACTGACTATATGTATTATAAAATTTGGATTTCATACATTCATTTCTTATTCAAACAAAATCCTGTCATCCAGCCATTTCCAGCGTCCCCTTTCATCCTCATCCTTTTCACCCAAAGTGTGTTTAAGGTGGACAGATCGATACAGTTTAAGGTGGACAGATCAATACAGTTTAAGGTGGACAGATCAATACAGTTTAAGGTGGACAGATCAATACAGTTCAAAGAACATCCAAACAAAAAAGCAGGATGTTGGGAAATAATAATGTCTTTTCTATTAGCCAAATGCTTTTTAATCTTCGCTGTTTCTTCAATGCAAATAAAGAAGCGCGCTGCTATTTGTTGTGTAGTGACGTGTGTGTTCAAGTTCTGAGCAGATTCTGCGCAATACGCTGTGTTTAATATATCATGATGACTCACAAGTTTAGTGTTTGCGCTAAACACGAACTTCTCCAACAAAGTGAGTGAACAAAATAACTCGCTAAATTGGCAGAGTTACTCGCCACAGTTGATTTTTACCCGCATTTGGGGGGTGTTCATTTCAAACCCTGGTTGTGGTGATAGCGTCTGGTGTGTGTGTGTGTCGTCCAGGTCACGTGGACTTCACCATCGAGGTGGAGCGGGCCCTGCGTGTGCTGGACGGGGCAGTGCTGGTGCTGTGTGCGGTCGGGGGGGTGCAGTGTCAGACCATGACCGTCAACCGGCAGATGAAGCGCTACAGCGTGCCCTTCCTCACCTTCATCAACAAACTGGACCGGCAGGGGGCCAATCCGGGCCGAGCGCTGCAGCAGCTCAGGTGATACGCCGCCAGAGGACACAGGTCACGGACAAATCTTGTGTAAAATGAACATTCTGTCATGCCAACCCATATGACTTTCGTTCATCTTCAGAACACAAATGAACCTGACAGATATATGTCCCTCTTATGAAGGTCTGTTCGCCCAAAACTTTACTTTAGGCTTTTATTCGCATGTGAAATTGATGATAGCACATATATAAAGCACATCAGATATGATAAACAGAAGCTCAAACGTACTTGCTTGGGGCACCAGAACAAACCTTATTGGTTCCATTAAAAATCTGTGCATTTGCGTTTCAAAGATGAACAGAAGTCTTGGGTTTTGAAGGAAATAATGGTGAGTAAATTTAGTTCGGCAGTCAAACAGATGGATATATATTTACTAGGGCTGTGAAAAGATTAATCGCGATTAATCGCATCCAAAATAAAAAATGCATAATAAATGTGTGTACTGTGTATAATTATTTTGTATATATAAATACACACACATGCATGTATTTATTTAAGAAATATTTGCATCTATATATTGTATATATTTATATATAATTTATATTATATATAAATATGAATATTTTATATATAAATAACACATTTTTCTTAAATATATACATGCAAGTGTCTGTATTTATATATACAAAATAATTATACACAGTACACACACATTTATTATGTAAACGCAAACTTTTATTTTGGATGCAATTAATCGCGATTAATCTTTTCACAGCCCTAGTGTATACTGCACTCACACATATACAGTATGTAAATAATGATAATATATTAATTGAGCTTCTTGCGCTTGAACGGACATATTTACACAAAATGATCCTAGTAAACATAGTCTGTTATATCTTGAGTGGAAATAAATAGTTGAGAAATAAAATGCATGTGTAACAGTGTATTGGATCCGTGCATTAGCTCTTAAAGTGACAGCAGCCTAATATTCCTGTTGCTGTCTGTGTTTTGATCAAAATATTAAAAAATATTGTGATTTGATTGTAATGATCAAAGAAGAAAATCACTCACTGCTTTTGGCTGAAAAACTTGTACCTTTAATAAGGATTCGTCTGTTTAGTTTATACAGTCAAGATCACGCATTACTATTTTACATTTGATTATTCATTTTCTCCACCTATTACTGTTAAAAACATGAAAAGCAGTGTTTATTTTATTTGTTTTACTGTTTTTGTGCTATTGCTCGTAATTTGATTTTGTTCTTATTTTATTACTGACAGTTTACTTGTCTTTAACAATATTTGATATTTAGTTAATTGAGTTAGATTAGTCGGTTTTGGTGTCACAACCTTATTTATCAAGGTTATGGGTCAAAAACACAAAAAAGACAAGAACTAAGCCTATTTATTTTTTATTCCTATTTTTTTATGGTGGGCCAGTAGAAAAATGTCTTAGCGTTGAACTCTAGGCTGACGGTCCTTTACATGCAATCTACAAGCAGTGACATCATTACGGCATGGCACAAGCTGATTGGCTCAGCTGATCCTGCAGCCAATGAGATGCTTGCTCAACATTTCAATAGTCTGGTTGAGTGTTCGCTGTAGCTCTGAAGCCCTCCTCCTGCCTAGATCTGAGACAGCACTGATGAATGTCTATTAATGCAGCAGAGTTTACAGGCTCTCAATAAGGTTGTCTTATTTTCTCCTGCAGGACTAAACTGAATCAAAATGCAGCGTTTGTCAACATTCCCATCGGGCTGGAGGGAAATCTGCAAGGCATCGTGGATCTGATCGAGGAGCGCAGCATCTTCTTCGACGGCCCTTTCGGGTAGAGCATGAGTTTGGTGTTGTATAACTGGAGACGTGCTGCCGATCACATGGTTTCTCATCATCTGTGTGTTTCTCGTTTGGCTGAAGCCAGAGCATCCGCTATGCCGAGATCCCGGCGGAGATGCGGTCCGAGGCGTCCGACCGCAGACAGGAGCTGGTGGAGTGTGTGGCCAACGCCGACGAGACGCTCGGAGAGATGTTTCTGGAGGAGAGAGTTCCCACCGTGGACGACCTCAAGGTCTGTCTGCTTCCTACACACACTTTACTTTACCGTGTCCTTGTTACAGTGTGATTAACAAGTAATGCTAAGGTTTAAGGTTAGTTGTTATTACATAACAGTAATTTACTGTTATGTAGGGGTGCAGCGGATCGCAGTTGATCGTGACCCGTACGGATCAGCTGTTCCACGGTTCGGCTCGCATGTGACTCGCGGATTAACAGCTAAATCTAACCGTGAAAGTGAAAGTTTGTCATTTGGACGTGTTTTGTCTTGTCAATTTACATAGAGAGAGAGAGAGAGAGGGAGAGGGAGAGAGAGAGAGTTTCAGAGAATTATACAGTACACACACACATATATTACGTAAACACAAACTTTTATTTTGGATGCGATTAATCCTGATTAATCGTTGCCCAGCACTTATATGTGTGTGATCCCTACTGTATTAAGTATGTTTAACGTGTGTAACAAAGACATAAAGTGTTACCCAGCATCCTCATCTAAGATTGAACCTCATAAGTGACAGATTTGAAACTATATCTCAGCGACACAGTTGATTGGATGATTTGATGTTCCTATACCTGTGTTTGTAGCACTATCTGTAGTCCTGCTGTGTATGTAGGGGTCTGAAAGCGTGTGTATGCTGGTGTTTCAGGCGGCCGTGCGCAGGGTGACGATCAAGCGTGCGTTCACTCCTGTGCTGGTGGGCAGTGCGCTGAAGAACAAAGGAGTTCAGCCCCTGTTAGACGCTGTGCTGGAGTATCTGCCCAACCCCACTGAAGTCAGCAACTACGCCATCCTCAACCAGGAGTGAGTGCTGGAGCTGCAGCTAACTGAAACACACCGTTAGACAGAGTTACAGGTGTGGTAATGTGTGTGTGTGTGTGTGTCGTTTACAGGGAGGCTCGAGAAGGCTCAAAGATTCTGATGGATCCAACAAGAGACGACACTCAGCCCTTCGTCGGCTTGGCCTTTAAACTCGAGGTGAAGTTCTGAAGTCAAGTCATGTGAGCCGCATCGTGTACCTGTTTAACCTGTGTTTAACCTGTGTTAAGCCTGTGTTAGACCTGTGTTAGACCTGTGTTAGACCTGTGTTAGGCCTGTGTTTAACCTGTGTTAAGCCTGTGTTTGACCTGTGTTAGACCTGTGTTAGACCTGTGTTAGACCTGTGTTAGACCTGTGTTAGACCTGTGTTAGACCTGTGTTAGACCTGTGTTAGACCTGTGTTTGACCTGTGTTTGACCTGTTAGACCTGTGTTTGACCTGTGTTTGACCTGTGTTTGACCTGTGTTTGACCTGTGTCTGACCTGTGTTTGACCTGTGTTTGACCTGTGTTAGACCTGTTAGACCTGTTAGACCTGTGTTAGACCTGTGTTTGACCTGTGTTTGACCTGTGTTAGACCTGTGTTAGACCTGTGTTAGACCTGTGTTAGACCTGTGTTAGACCTGTGTTAGACCTGTGTTAGACCTGTGTTAGACCTGTTAGACCTGTGTTAGACCTGTGTTAGGCCTGTGTTAGACCTGTGTTAGACCTGTGTTAGACCTGTGTTAGACCTGTGTTAGACCTGTGTTAGACCTGTGTTAGACCTGTGTTAGACCTGTGTTTGACCTGTGTTTGACCTGTGTTAGACCTGTTAGACCTGTGTTAGACCTGTTTGACCGGTGTTTGACCTGTGTTAGACCTGTTAGACCTGTGTTAGACCTGTGTTAGACCTGTGTTAGACCTGTGTTAGACCTGTGTTTGACCTGTGTTTGACCTGTGTTTGACCTGTGTTTGACCTGTGTTAGACCTGCGTTAGACCTGCGTTAGACCTGCGTTAGACCTGTGTTAGACCTGTGTTAGACCTGTTAGACCTGTGTTAGACCTGTGTTTGACCTGTGTTTGACCTGTGTTTGACCTGTGTTTGACCTGTGTTTGACCTGTGTTAGACCTGTGTTAGACCTGTTAGACCTGTGTTAGACCTGTTAGACCTGTGTTAGACCTGTTAGACCTGTGTTAGACCTGTGTTTGACCTGTGTTAGACCTGTGTTAGACCTGTTAGACCTGTGTTAGACCTGTGTTAGACCTGTGTTTGACCTGTGTTAGACCTGTGTTAGACCGGTGTTTGACCTGTGTTAGACCTGTGTTAGACCTGTGTTAGACCTGTGTTTGACCTGTGTTTGACCTGTGTTAGACCTGTGTTAGACCTGTTAGACCTGTTAGACCTGTGTTTGACCTGTGTTTGACCTGTGTTAGACCTGTGTTAGACCTGTTAGACCTGTGTTAGACCTGTGTTAGACCTGTTAGACCTGTTAGACCTGTGTTAGACCTGTGTTTGACCTGTGTTTGACCTGTGTTAGACCTGTGTTAGACCTGTGTTAGACCTGTGTTAGACCTGTGTTAGGCCTGTGTTAGGCCTGTGTTTGGCCTGTGTTTGACCTGTGTTTGACCTGTGTTTGACCTGTGTTTGACCTGTGTTTGACCTGTGTTAGACCTGTGTTAGACCTGTGTTAGACCTGTTAGACCTGTGTTATACCTGTGTGACCTGTGTTAGACCTGTGTTTGACCTGTGTTTGACCTGTGTTAGACCTGTGTTTGACCTGTGTTTGACCTGTGTTAGACCTGTTAGACCTGTGTTAGACCTGTTTGACCGGTGTTTGACCTGTGTTAGACCTGTTAGACCTGTGTTAGACCGGTGTTAGACCTGTGTTTGACCTGTGTTTGACCTGTGTTAGACCTGTGTTAGACCTGTTAGACCTGTGTTAGACCTGTGTCTGACCTGTGTTAGACCTGTTAGACCTGTGTTAGACCTGTTAGACCTGTGTTAGACCTGTGTTTGACCTGTGTTTGACCTGTGTTTGACCTGTGTTTGACCTGTGTTAGACCTGTGTTAGACCTGTGTTAGACCTGTTAGACCTGTGTTAGACCTGTGTTTGACCTGTGTTTGACCTGTGTTAGGCCTGTGTTAGGCCTGTGTTAGGCCTGTGTTAGGCCTGTGTTAGACCTGTGTTAGACCTGTGTTTGACCTGTGTTTGACCTGTGTTTGACCTGTGTTTGACCTGTGTTTGACCTGTGTTAGACCTGTTAGACCTGTGTTAGACCTGTTTGACCGGTGTTTGACCTGTGTTAGACCTGTGTTAGACCTGTGTTAGACCTGTGTTAGACCTGTGTTAGACCTGTGTTAGACCTGTGTTTGACCTGTGTTAGACCTGTGTTAGACCTGTTAGACCTGTGTTAGACCTGTGTTAGACCTGTGTTTGACCTGTGTTAGACCTGTGTTAGACCTGTTTGACCGGTGTTTGACCTGTGTTTGACCTGTGTTAGACCTGTGTTAGACCTGTGTTAGACCTGTTAGACCTGTGTTAGGCCTGTGTTAGACCTGTGTTAGACCTGTGTTAGACCTGTGTTAGACCGGTGTTAGACCGGTGTTTGACCTGTGTTTGACCTGTGTTTGACCTGTGTTAGACCTGTGTTAGACCTGTTAGACCTGTGTTAGACCTGTGTTAGACCTGTGTTAGGCCTGTGTTAGGCCTGTGTTAGACCTGTGTTAGACCTGTGTTAGACCTGTGTTAGACCTGTGTTAGGCCTGTGTTAGACCTGTGTTAGACCTGTGTTAGACCTGTGTTAGACCTGTGTTAGACCTGTGTTAGGCCTGTGTTAGACCGGTGTTTGACCTGTGTTAGACCTGTGTTAGACCTGTGTTAGACCTGTGTTAGACCTGTGTTAGACCTTTGTTAGACCTGTGTTTGACCTGTGTTAGACCTGTGTTAGACCTGTGTTAGACCTGTGTTAGGCCTGTGTTAGACCTGTGTTAGACCTGTGTTAGACCTGTGTTAGGCCTGTGTTAGACCTGTGTTAGACCTGTGTTAGACCTGTGTTAAGCCTGTGTTTGACCTGTGTTAGACCTGTTAGACCTGTGTTAGACCTGTGTTAGACCTGTGTTAGGCCTGTGTTAGGCCTGTGTTAGACCTGTTAGACCTGTTAGACCTGTGTTAGACCTGTGTTAGACCTGTGTTAGACCTGTGTTAGACCTGTGTTAGACCTGTGTTAAGCCTGTGTTTGACCTGTGTTAGACCTGTTAGACCTGTGTTAGACCTGTGTTAGACCTGTGTTAGGCCTGTGTTAGGCCTGTGTTAGACCTGTTAGACCTGTGTTAGACCTGTGTTAGACCTGTGTTAGACCTGTGTTAGACCTGTGTTAGGCCTGTGTTAGACCTGTGTTAGACCTGTGTTAGACCTGTTAGACCTGTGTTAGGCCTGTGTTAGGCCTGTGTTAGACCGGTGTTAGACCTGTGTTAGACCTGTGTTAGACCTGTGTTAGACCTGTGTTAGACCTGTGTTAGACCTGTGTTAGACCTGTGTTAGACCTGTGTTAGACCTGTGTTTGACCTGTGTTTGACCTGTGTTATTCTGCAGGCGGGGCGCTTTGGTCAGCTGACGTACGTGCGTGTGTATCAGGGTTGTCTGAGGAAGACCGAGTACATCTATAACACCCGCACGGCGAAGAGGGTGAGAGTTCAGAGACTCGTGCGACTCCACGCAGACCAGATGGAGGTGAGACATGTTTCTCTCTCAGTGAGACTGTTCAGTTCTTCAGATGGAGGTGAGACTCCGCGTGTTTCCCTCTCACTCGCTATGTTTATATGCAACCAAATAATCCGTCAGTAATCAGATTGACGGCTCAATCGGACTGAAAAACTTAATGTAAACACCTTAACCCATCCGAATGAGCTCGATCCCAATGATCCGAATGAAAGGGCTGGTTTATTCCTTTTCTAATCCGATCGAGAGCACATGTAAACACTCGATCAGACTGAACACCGAAACTGAAAGGACTGCGCATGTGCAATGATGTAGAAATGGCGTAATGACGAATGACGTGCGGAACGAGCTGTTCTTCCTGTTGAATAAAGTGTCTTATAAATGAGTGTCCCGTCATCCTAAAATTCTCCTTTCACTCTTCAGTGTGTGTGAAGTGGAGCAGGACAACGTCCCACCAGTGCTTGTTTCAGATTCTCATCCACAGACGATGGTTTTGGGCATTTTTACTGCGTGATCAATATAAGCAGCGGCACAACGGTTCATATGATCACTGTCTCCAAATTATGACCAGAGACAAATATTAAGTCTGCTGTTTAAAACAAATAAAGAAACAATGCAGGAGAATATTTAGTATGCGCAAACAGTGGCAAACTGTACATTTGTGCAGTGTGCGCATGTCAAAAAATATATTCAGATTAGAAGCTTGTGACATATAAACGCGCACATCAACCCGATCACGTTTAGCGTTCATGTAAACACTACATTCAGGTTCATCAATCAGAGTCTCATTGAAACAAAAGTTGTGCTTGTAAACGTAGCCAGTGAGCGTGTTGAATCAGACTGTTCAAGAGTGTGTGGTGTGTTTCTTGTGTTGTTCAGGACGTCGAGATGGTGTTTGCTGGAGACATCTGTGCCCTGTTTGGCATCGACTGTGCCAGCGGAGACACATTCACTGCCCGCACGAATGCCAACCTCTCCATGGTACGTGATCAACCGAGAACAACACACGCTAAACCTGCTCAGAAACACCGTGGTGTGTGAAATATCAGTAGTTTAAAGGGCATATTGTAGGTTAGAGCCCCCAGTGAGGAACTAGATGTTCTTTAAATATATACTTATGTGCTTTCAAGGCTTCTGGAGTCGGGTTTGTGAGAGAATTTTACTTCCGCATCTGAAAAATGCCAACCTGATTGTTCAACATCCAGAGTGTCTGCTGTTGAACTGTTGTTGGCAAAGGGTGTTTAAATGATCGGTTGATCAGCCAAACTCCAGAAAGAAGCCCGTGTGGGAACAATAACAGCGGCAAACAGAGACTGGTTTTAATTGTGGATGCGGGTTTGAATCTGCTTTTTCCCGATCCCATTCTATTGCATATCAGCTTGGAGAGTCGCTTATTTTTAACACATAAAAATGAAGAAAATATTCTAAAAAGTGAATATGAATAGACCAGTGGGTATCCAGTGGGCCTGTGAATGACATTGGATGCGGTGTATGACATTAGTCATGTCGTTATATAACCGTACAAGAGCTCTGCCTTTAAAATAAGAGATTTCATCTGTAGTAAACTGTGATCAAAGCTGGGTTTCTCCAGTTGTCAGACATGAACCTTCAGAAATCATTCTAAATGATGATTTGATGCTCAAGAAATATTTATGATTATTATTATTATTATGATTATTATCAATGTTGAAAACAGTTTTTCTGCTTCATATTTTTGTGGAAATCGTCATACACTTGTTTTTTCAGGATTCTTTGATGAATAGAAAGCTCAAAAGAACAGCATTTATTTGAAATAGTGTTTTATTATTATTATTATTGAGTTATGATTGTTTTGATTAATTTTTATTCATTTGCACACTCCATTTTGTCTGAATTTGAGACCTGGTTTCATCCAGAACTCAATCTTGTGCAGTAAATGTGCAGTGAACACCATTCTGTTTGTTGTGTATTGGAACTGATTTAAGTCATCGTACAGTCATTAGTTATACTGTGTTATGCACGTGTTAAGAACATCTGTGTAGTGATGTGAGGAATAATGTGTGTGTTCCCAGGAGTCCATCCACGTTCCTGAGGCTGTGATCTCCATGGCCATACGACCCTCCAACAAGGTACAGGATCACTGAAGGACTCACTCTCTCTCTCTCTCTCTGTCCTCATCTATAAGAGTGTGTGATCATCATCCTCCTCTTCTGTCCTCATCTATAAGAGTGTGTGATCATCATCCTCCTCTTCTGTCCTCATCTATAAGAGTGTGTGATCATCATCCTCCTCTTCTGTCCTCATCTATAAGAGTGTGTGATCATCATCCTCCTCTTCTGTCCTCTAGAACGACACAGACAAGTTCTCCAAGGGCATCAACCGCTTCACCAGGGAAGATCCCACGTTTAGAGTTCACTTCGACACGGAGAGCAAAGAGACCATCATCTCCGGCATGGGAGAGCTGCATCTGGAGATCTACTCACAGGTACACACACACACACACACACACACACACACACACACCTTAGAGCTGCATCTGGAGATCTACTCACAGGTACACACACACACACACACACACACACACACACACACACACACACACACATACACACACACACACACACACACACACACACACACACACACACACACACCTTAGAGCTGCATCTGGAGATCTACTCACAGGTACACACACACACACACACACACACACACACCTTAGAGCTGCATCTGGAGATCTACTCACAGGTACACACACACACACACACACACACACACACACACACACACACACACCTTAGAGCTGCATCTGGAGATCTACTCACAGGTACACACACACACACACACACACACACACACACACACACACACACACACACACACACACACACACACACACACACCTTAGAGCTGCATCTGGAGATCTACTCACAGGTACACACACACACACACACACACACACACACACACACACACACACACCTTAGAGTTGCATCTGGAGATCTACTCACAGGTACAGGTACACACACACACACACACACACACACCTTAGAGCTGCATCTGGAGATCTACTCACAGGTACACACACACACACACACACACACACACACACACACACACACACACACACCTTAGAGCTGCATCTGGAGATCTACTCACAGGTACAGGCACACACACACACACACACACACACACACACACACACACACACACACACACACACACACCTTAGAGCTGCATCTGGAGATCTACTCACAGGTACACACACACACACACACCTTAGAGCTGCATCTGGAGATCTACTCACAGGTACAGGTGTACACACACACACACACACACACACACACACACACACACACACACACACACACCTTAGAGCTGCATCTGGAGATCTACTCACAGGTACACACACACACACACACACACACACACACACACCTTAGAGCTGCATCTGGAGATCTACTCACAGGTACACACACACACACACACACACACACACCTTAGAGCTGCATCTGGAGATCTACTTACAGGTACACACACACACACACACACACACACACACACACACACACACACACACACACACACACACACACACACACACACACACACACACACACACACACACACACCTTAGAGCTGCATCTGGAGAAGTACTCACAGGTACACACACACACACACACACACACACACACACACACACACACACACCTTAGAGCTGCATCTGGAGATCTACTCACAGGTACACACACACACACACACACACACACACACACACACACACACACACACACACACACACACACACACACACACACACACACACACACACACACACACACCTTAGAGCTGCATCTGGAGATCTACTCACAGGTACACACACACACACACACACACACACACACACACACCTTAGAGCTGCATCTGGAGATCTACTCACAGGTACAGGTATACACACACCTTAGAGCTGCATCTGGAGATCTACTCACAGGTACACACACACACACACACACACACCTTAGAGCTGCATCTGGAGATCTACTCACAGGTACACACACACACACACACACACACACACACACACACACACACCTTAGAGTTGCATCTGGAGATCTACTCACAGGTACAGGTACACACACACACACACACACACACACACACACACACACACCTTAGAGCTGCATCTGGAGATCTACTCACAGGTACACACACACACACACACACACACACACACACACACACCTTAGAGCTGCATCTGGAGATCTACTCACAGGTACAGGTACACACACACACACACACACACACACACACACACACACACACACACACACACACACACACACACACACACACACACACACACACACCTTAGAGCTGCATCTGGAGATCTACTCACAGGTACACACACACACACACACACACACACACACACACACACACACACACACACACACACACACACACACACACACACACACAGCCATGTTTATGTGATTTGTGAGGACATTCCATAGGCGTAATGGTTTTTATACTGTACAAACTGTATATTCTATCCCCTTACACTGCCCCTATCCCTAAACCTACCCATCACACGAAACATTCTGCATTTTTACATTTTTAAAAAAACACTGTTTAGTATGTTTTTAAAGCCATTTGAAAAATGAGGACCCCCAAAATGTCCTCATAAATCACCTATTTTCTCGAGTGTCCTCATTTGCAGGTGTGTTTTCATAAAAATGTCCTCAGTTGTCATGAAAACAAGTACACACACACACACACACACACACACCTTAGAGCTGCATCTGGAGATCTACTCACAGGTACACACACACACACACACACACACACACACACACACACCGTAGAGCTGCATCTGGAGATCTCTTCACACACACACACACACACACACACACACACACACACACACACACACACACACCTTAGAGCTGCATCTGGAGATCTCTTCACACACACACACACACACACACACACACACACACACACACACACACACACCTTAGAGCTGCATCTGGAGATCTACTCACAGGTACACACACACACACACACACACACACACACACACACACACACACACACCTTAGAGCTGCATCTGGAGATCTACTCACAAGTATACACACACACACACACACACACACCTTAGAGCTGCATCTGGAGATCTACTCACAGGTACACACACACACACACACACACACACACACCTTAGAGCTGCATCTGGAGATCTACACACACACACACACACACACACACACACACACACACACACACACACACACACACACACACACACACACACGTAGAGCTGCATCTGGAGATCTCTTCACACACACACACACACACCTTAGAGCTGCATCTGGAGATCTCTTCACACACACACCTCTGGAGATCTACTCACAGGTACACACACACACACACACACACACACACACACACACACCTTAGAGCTGCATCTGGAGATCTCTTCACACACACACACACACACACACACACACACACACACACACACACACACACACACACACACACACACACACACACACCTTAGAGCTGCATCTGGAGATCTACTCACAGGTACACACACACACACACACACACACACACACACACACCTTAGAGCTGCATCTGGAGATCTACTCACAAGTATACACACACACACACACACACACACCTTAGAGCTGCATCTGGAGATCTACTCACAGGTACACACACACACACACACACACACACACACACACACACACACACACACACCTTAGAGCTGCATCTGGAGATCTACTCACAGGTACACACACGCTTCACACGCGAGATTTATCCTGAGGAAGACACTAGTGTGTGTGTGTTATAGAGCAGTGGTTCCCAACCTTTTATTGTCTGAGACCCCCTTTTTCCCAAGAAAATATTTTAGGGCCCCCCTTCACATTTAATGATATTATCGCTCTTGTTGGCTAGCAGCAAGGATGACAAAATATGTTGTTTTCAAGCAAACGGTAGGCTATGTTTATTACTATAACCAGATATGTTTATGCACAAATAATAGCCTATAGCCTAATATTGAAAATACAATAACAAAAACATCAGTGGGCCATTTGTAATTTAAAAACCTAAGCCTAAGAGTAGCCTATAAATTGGCCCTATTTGAATCGCAATAAAAAAATATCAGTATTCATACTGGTGTGTAGGTTAAAACAAAAAGAATGAATATATAGGCTATTACAAAATTACTGCTGTCTGGGACCTCAATACTTGCATGTTATTTGTGAGGCTTTATCAATAAGTGTGAGGATCTGCTGGTCGTGAGTAATTTGGTCAATGCGTCGAGAGATCTTTAACAGGGTAAGACATCTTTATCATCCTCAAGGGTCAGTCTGGCCCATATGTATTTGGTTTTTAAGGCTGTCATGGTTAAAATCCCATTTTTGGTCAGCCAAGCCAGGTAATGGATAAAATTAGCTAATGTAATATGATCGTTCTCTTTAAAGCATGCATTCCTTTTTTTTTGCGCTATAGCGATCGTTAATAAACATGCGTTTGTTAACAGAATAATGCGTCTTTTGGAGCCGGAATTACTTCTCTGTGTTTGGCTATGACGAGTCACGCAGGTCAAGTACCACTACTCCGCAGCGGCGGCGATCCGAACCAGTGTTAAATAGTCCCAATATAAACACTTATTATAGGTGTACCATAGTGATTCAGAATAAGAAAAAAACACGGTTTCATTATATACATTTTGTACATTTTTAACATAGAAAAAGTTACGGACGACTTGAATGCTCATTACTCAAAACTTTTCAAAATATTACGCGACCCCCCAGAGAGCTCGCCGAGACCCCCTTGTGGGCCGCGACCCCCCTGTTGGGAACCACTGTTATAGAGGATGGAGAGGGAATATAACTGTCTGTGTGTGATGGGGAAACTGATGTGTGTGTGTGTGTGTGTGTGTGTGTGTGTGTGTGTGTGTGTGTGTGTGTTGTAGAGGATGGAGAGGGAATATAACTGTCCATGTGTGATGGGGAAACCAAAGGTGGCCTTCAGAGAGACGGTGACCAGCGCTGTGCCGTAAGTCCTGCATTTACACACACACACACACATGAAGAAATCATATTCATATCATCTGATGGATGAAGATCTGATCCTGAACACAGACATTATCCTCAACTCAGTCCAAAATCAGCGTAACTCTTTATTTTACAGTGGTTACACACGTATACACATATAGGCACTACAGGGACTAGGGCTGTCAAATAAACATGTAGTTTTGAATATTCGTTCATAAAAATACAATAAAAACACATTCGAATGTAAAAACTGTGCACATCGAACTGGTGTCGAGAGTTTATCCAGTACACAGCGCCGCGTTGTTAATTGGAAAAATGGTGGAAAAAGAGAGTGAGAGAGAATCTTGCTTACATCAAAACATCTTACAAGTGTGTGTATCCACATACTGAGCAGCTGGCAACGACACACTTGACCAAACCTTTGCTGTTGTGTGTTCGTGTAGTTCATTACGCTGTGTGTTGAAGTGTGTGTTCTCAGGTTACTGATGCACGTACACAGTTTTAAGCACTATTGTAACCTCATTTTCCTTGCATACACATTAAGGAAATTATATTTAAGAACAATTGTTTCAAAAGTTAATGCACTTTAAAAAGTGAATTTCGTTTCATTTCAATAACGGATGCGATGCTTGATTTGATTTTTTTGTTTGTTTGTTTATTGCGCCCTCTTGTGGGCATAGAAGACACTTTATTTTTGAAGTATTGCCTTTAGAATTCGAATATAATTAGAATTTTGCTCATATTTAAGAAAAAAATTTGAATTTAGCTTTTCAGCCATTTTGAAAGCCCTAGTAGTGATAACTATAAATTATGCATAATTACAACTAACCCTTAATCAAACCCCTAACCCTCATTATATAGTACATACATGTTGTAGATTAACATTACTCAGTACTTAAATGTAGACTTGAACTGTTAAAAGGAAACATTAAAATAAAGTTGAACCAAAATCATTTGAAATGAAGTAAAACATGAACTGAAATAAAAAAAAATGCTAAAGTCTAGTTTGCGTTAAAAAAACCCTAATAAAACTTTAACTGCCTTGAATTGAACAC
The DNA here is from genome assembly GCF_951802725.1 of Rutilus rutilus. Classification (NCBI taxonomy): domain Eukaryota; kingdom Metazoa; phylum Chordata; class Actinopteri; order Cypriniformes; family Leuciscidae; genus Rutilus; species Rutilus rutilus. The sequence goes on from NC_140223.1 coordinate 41,306,198, forward strand.
AGGAAATATAAAATCTAATTAAAAAAAATGTCAAAAACTATAATAGTGAATCATTAGCTATATGTTTGCATGTGTCCAGCAGTGAATCAGGGGCTTTCTCTGATGAATGAACTGCAGCCAGCGGTATTTCTCTCTGTTTATTAGTGTTGATGCGTGATCAGACAGCAGTGTGTGTGCGTGTGTGTGTGTGTGTGTGAGCTCAGTTTGCTGTTGGCGGTCCGGTGTCATGAGGGCACTTGGGAAGCCACTCGGTCTCCAGCACTCTGACGCCCCCCTCAGGAGACCAGGAGCATAACAGCTTCCAGTGGATGATCTCCTGCACATCAGATCATGATGTTAACACACACTCTTCCTCTGTGCGAGACCTCGCTCTGCTTTAATGATCTGCGTTTCTCACCTGTGAGACGATGTCATGAAGGAGAACGTGGTACTTCAGCATCAGCTGCTTCTCGCTCGTCTCCTAAGATAGAGGACGTTATTCTTCAGCCTCTCGTAACGTGTGGCAATCACATACAACACTTTAAAGCAGGGGTTTTTAATTAAAGTTCAAGAGCTCTGGTCTCAAGATCTCCTTCCCAGTGGAGGAGTGTGTGTAGAGTGTGTGTGTGTGTGGAGCTCTGACCTGCTGTGTGAGGTTGGCCACCTGTGCCATGTTATACTCTGTGTTCTCGCTGGACTCTCTCAGCATGATGAAGGACGCAGCCACACGAGCCAGATGCCAGAACGGCTGCATGTCCTGGCTGATGTTCCCGTAGCTGTCTGCACACACACACACACAGAGAGAGAGAGAGAGAGAGAGAGTTCAGTGCTGAGCCCTGTGTGTGTGTGTGATGACACTGCCGTTCAGAAGTTTGGGGTCGGGAAGAAGTTGTAACTGCAGCCTTGGTGAGCAGAAGAGACTTCTTTTAAGAACATTAAAAATCTTTCCGATCCCAAACGTTTGACTGGTAGTGTAGGTGTGTTGGTGTGTGTCACACACACCTGGCAGGTCGTGCGCAGAGACGGCGCTGTGAGGCGCTGTGTGTTTCTGGTAGAAAGCGAGTTCCTCCGGCGAGCTGCTGATGTGTGTCAGATCCTCACAGCGCAGATGCACCTCCGGAGGAGTGTGTGTGTGTGTCTCCGACTGGGGGAACAACACCTCCGCTGAGCAGCGCAGCACCGAGCCCTGACACACACACACACACACACACACACACACACACACACACACACACACACACACACACACACACACACACACACACACACACACACACACACACACACACACACACACACACACACACACACACACACACACACACACACACACACACACACACACACACACACACACACACACACACAAGAGACGTGTTATGATGATGGAAAACCGGGAAGACGGCAAGACCTTTTTTCATTATAAAGATATTTATTCTGAAAGAGGATGGTTACAAAAATATATTAGAAGCTGTTCTTTTGAACATTCTATTCATAAAATATGAAATATGAAGCAGCACAACTGTTTTCAACACTGATAATAATCATCAAATCATCATATTAGAATGATTTCTGAAGGATCATGTGACACTGAAGACTGGAGTAATGATGCTGGAAATTCAGCTTTGATCACAGGAATAAATTACACTTTACTGTATATTCACACAGAGAACAGCTGATCCCTTTCGAACGGTCAGTCGTATTACCTAGCGATGGGGGAAACTCCTTTTTCTCCGAATTCTGATGCCTTTTATAAAATAACATCAAATTTGATCTCCTTTAGTGACGATCTTCAGACCTCACAGAATACACAGAAAGCGTTCTTTGGCAAGGAAAACAGCCGACCAGAAGATCCAGAGCGCTCTCCAGCTGATCATCACGCGGCGAGCTGTTTCCCTGCACTCTCTGGCGAGCGCCTACAAGGCAGATTTCTTTCTAAAAGAGCGGGGACGTTGATTCAAATGTCGCGCCACGATTGTGGCACATGTAGAGCCCCCTCTGTAGCGCTCACAGAGACGAGCCGCTGTCATCTCTCCGCTCTCGGCTTCGCCCCTCACTTCCACTTCCCCATGCTCTCGGCCATCGACAGCGCTGGGGAAAAGGGATATGAGAAGCTGCAGATCTGCTCCTCAGCCATTTGAAATGCCTGGGACTCAGAATCAACATAGCCACACGAGACACACGAGTGCAAGCCCAGACTATTCAGCAGCTCGCGACCTCTTTCAGCATTGGGGCCCGGTGCCCCTTCAGAACCTTTCAAAGGACGCTAGGCCTCATGGCCTCTGCATCGGCTGTATTTCCGCTGGGTCTGCTACAAATACGTCCCTTGCAGTACTGGCTGAAACCCCAGGTCCCTTCCCGAGCGTGGCGGTCAGGTCACCATCATGTCAAGGTGGACCACAGCTGCATCAGACCCCAGCTTTTACAAGCCTGGGGTGAGCTTGGGGACAGTCGCGGGGAGGATGGTGGTCACCACGGACGCCTCCAGCATGGGTTGGGGAGCTCTGTGCCAGGGCAGATCGACCTCCGGCTCTTGGACAAGCACAGAGAAACGGCTGCATATCAACTGCCTAGAAATTGTGGAGGTTTTGCTGGCCCTAAAAACCTTCCTACGACACCTGGTAGGTCACCATGTCTTAGTCCAATCAGACAACACAACAGTGGTGTCCTATATAAACCGCCAGGGCGGGCTCTGGTCGAGACCTCTGTACAGTCTAGCCAAAAGTCTCCTCTTATGGGAACGAGGCAACCTTTCGCTGAGAGCGATGCACGTGCCGGGCAGACTGAACCAGGGGGCAGACATGCTGTCCCGGGGCAATGTGTCCCCAGGGGAATGAACCCTTCATCCCCAGACGATTCAAATGATATGAAGACAACTCTCACTGCCCAATATTCTTCTCAGAAGACTGGGATGCACTGGTCCACGAATGGCCCTGCTTCCTCTTTTATGCTTATCCCCCAGTCGCGCTCCTCCCTCAGGTCATCAAAAGGATCAGGGAAGGCAGACACGTAGTCCTTCTAGTGGTCCCTCTCTGGCGGACCCAACCTTGGTTCCACGAGTTGATTCAGCTGCTCACAGGAGGCCCACAGCATAGCCCTGAGGAAAGACCTCCTTTCCCAGGCGAACGGGACGATTTGGCAACCCTGTCCTAAACTATGGGCCCTCCATGTGTAGCCTACGGACCTCCCAGCGAGAGTCCTAAACACCATTTGTGAGGCTAGAGCCCCATCCACGAGACACCTCTACGCCCTTAAGTGGTCTGTGTTCTCCAGCTGGTGTTCAGCCCGGAACCAGGACCCTGCATTATGTGGAGTACCACTGGTACTTTCATCTCTCCAAGAGCTATTGGATGCAGGCCGTACCCCATCCACGCTCAAAGTTCACATGATTGTCCGCTCTCTGAGGGGAGCGAGGAGGCCCAGCCCAGCCCAGCCCAGCCCAGCCCAGCCCAGCCCATAGAACATGTTGTTCTGCTTGAACATAGCACGGCGTGATTGGATTGGTTCCCCATCGTGTCTAGCAGACGCAATACGACTGACCGTTCGAAAGGGAACGAATTGGTTACTTACGTAGCCTTGGTTCCCTAAGATAAGGGAAGGAGTATTGCGGAGACGGCCGTGCTATGGCGCACACGACTCTGTGTTAGTCGCTTCATTCGGTTAACCTGAATCATATGGCGAAATTAGAGGGTTTTATAGGCAGATGCCCCGCCCCTTCTGGCAGGCTCTGCGCTCAGATCAGTGGGCTGTGCCCTGATTGGCTCGCGCAGTTACGCCGCTCCGCCATAGGTTCGTGCAGCCACTGACCAGCCAATAAGCATGCAGTTAGTCTCTGTGCTGTTATGGCTGTGCAGTAGCACTGCGTTATTTTATAAAGGCTTCAGTGTTCGGAGAAAAAGGAGTTTTCCCCATCGCGTCTAGCAGACGCAATACTCGTACTGCCACTCAGAATGACTGTTTATGACACAAATAATCCTGATCCATCAGTTTGACTGAATGAGCTGGACGTTTTTATCCATCAGGAAAACAATGGAAACACTTGGTGTTTTAATCAGACGTCAGTATCACAGGAATATCTGGGGCTTTTCAGGCATGTTTCTAAAGCAGGGAGAAACACAATACTTATGTCAAACTGACGGAAAGCACTTAGTTAACGAAACAGCTTTTTGATTAACGCAACATCCGTGTTACATAACTTAGACTTGGAGGGGTTTCAATAGACTGAATGCTTGATGGATTGGATATTCTGAGAGAATTAAAGTGTTTTTGACCTTTGCTGCAAGTAAACCTGTTGTAGGAGACTCCAAAACAACATTAGGAACCTTTAAAATAGCATAATAGGGGCACTTTAATACTCTTATACTTTTAAGTTAGATGGCTCAGGAGTGAGAAAAATGTCATTTAAACATGCTTATCGGCAGTCTGAAAGTTACGCCCATAGTTTGCGCAAAGCAGAGGACAACTAAAAATATTTATCTTCATGTTCGTAAGCTTTAAACGCCTTATTTGATGGTAGTTAATTCACTGACACGGATTGATGTGAAGGCATCGGTCCATTCCTTGTGCTGGTGAATGTATATTTGAAAACGTTTCATTAGTTAACATTAGTTAATGTAACTAATATGAACTAACAATGAGCAATACATTTGTTACTGTATTTGTTCATCTTTGTTAACGTTAGTTAATAAAAATACAGCTGTTCATTGTAACAGATACTCTCTTCTCTAACAATGACGGAAGTTTATGCATTGATTTAGTATTAAACTAGAGCTCTTTCATTCAGCTGGTTTGGCAGGAGTGAGTCAGAGTGAGTTGTGTTGTTGACTGGTTTTACACCTCGTCTGTAATGGATCTGAAACTTACCGAGCTTCCATAGTCCGTCACGGAGAAATCCAGGCTGTACTTCCTCCCTCCGGTTCCCACGACCTGTCAACACAAGAGTGAGCAGTCCTTTAGCAAACACTCACAGGCCGAGTCTCGCTGAAGGTAAGGGAGGAGCAAAACTCCAGAGCACGTGGATGTGAATAGAGAACTTGTACAATAGATATTCGTACTTGTATGCTAAAACTTACACTCACAGCTCCAATGTGAAAACCTATAAAATACAAATCTGAAGTTGAATGTTGAGATTTGCACTCGCAGACAATAGTCACAAACCTGTATTCTGAGTTTGAAGTAATTACAAATGTGTAAAATGCCACTCATGGAAATACAATGACAGACACAAACTTGTTATTTTCCCAATATATTAGATGCAAACCTAACATGTAACTACTTGTCTGCAACTTCAAATTCAGAATACAGGTTTGTGACTATTGTATGTATTCTCAAATTCACATCTACGAAATAAAAAATTGTTAATTGACATCTACGTGCTCTGGAGTTCTGCTTCTCTTCTCCCTTCACGAGTGTCTCTGCAGTGACTGAGCTGAAGTCTCTCTCTGAGCTCGTCTCACCTGGTCCTCCGCCGTGGCCTTGTGCACCTGCTGCAGGCCGAACACCCTGAAGGGCGAGCCGTGGCGTGTGTTCAGGTGATGCAGGGCCACTTGAGCCGCTCGCCGCGCTGGGAAGTGTGTGGGAACCAGATCTCCTGTGGCCATCGTCTGTGTCTGAGAGAGCAGAGACACACACAAGCACTGAGACACACCTCACTCACAGGGTGTGTGTGTGTGGCTTACACTGGACTTTGAGTCTCTAACTGTTGCGTTACAAGAGCATGTGATCACTGTCAAAACGAGGAGATGAAGAAATACTCAAGTGTTCAGACACGAGCAGAACTGTAGAAGCTGCTTGAAAGAGTTTCTGCGAGATGAGAGTCCTGCACTTCCTGTTTTGTGCTGTAGCCCCGCCCTCTTTTAAAGAGACACTGCACGGTTTCTCTCTCAGCACATTAAAAATGTCATGGCTCTTTCAAGCTTTATAATGGCAGTGAATGGCTGTTTCTATTTTGAAGTCCATAAAAGTGCATCCATCCATCATTAAAGTGAATCCATCCATCATTAAAGTGAATCCATCCATCATTAAAGTGAATCCATCCATCATTAAAGTGAATCCATCCATGATAAAAGTGCATCTATCCATCATAAAAGCGCATCTGTCCATCATAAAAGCGCATCTATCCATCATTAAAGTGCATCTGTCCATCATAAAAGTGCATCTATCCATCATAAAAGTGCATCTGTCCATCATAAAAGTGCATCTATCCATCATAAAAGTGCATCTATCCATCATAAAAGTGAATCCATCCATCATAAGTGAATCCATCCATCATAAAAGTGCATCTGTCCATCATTAAAGCGCATCTGTCCATCATAAAAGCGCATCTATCCATCATAAAAGTGCATCTGTCCATCATAAAAGTGAATCCATCCATCATAAGTGCATCCATCCATCATAAAAGTGCATCTGTCCATCATAAAAGCGCATCTATCCATCATTAAAGCGCATCTATCCATCATAAAAGCGCATCTATCCATCATAAAAGCGCATCTATCCATCATAAAGTGCATCTATCCATCATAAAAGTGCATCTGTCCATCATAAAAGCGCATCTATCCATCATAAAAGCGCATCTATCCATCATAAAAGCGCATCTATCCATCATAAAGTGCATCTATCCATCATAAAAGTGCATCTGTCCATCATAAAAGCGCATCTATCATCATAAAAGTGCTCCACACTGCTCCGGGGGGGTTAATAAAAGCCTTCTGAAGCGAACTGATGCGTTTGTGTAAGAAAAATATCCATATTTAACACGTTACAAAGTAGAATGGCTGGATGATAAAGATCTGTAGTGGCTTAAAACAGTTGAACAGAGGAACCGTTATTGCAACCAAACAGTTTAGCCACTCATATTCATAATGTTTATTGCAAGAAGTAAAATGCAGTTTATGTAATCAATGCATGTTTTGCACTAAATTTCATATACAGTACATTTTAGTGGTTTTTATGTGTGTGTGTGGGAATGTGTTTATCAACAATAATATAGTACAATTAATAAACAAATAAGTTTATATACATCACAGAAGCATTGTAACCCTCTGGTGTTCTTCACGTGTCAGTCAAAAATTACCGAAATTTATGTTTTTTTTATTTCAGTGAAATTAATGTTCTATATTTTAGTTCGATAATGTTTTTTATTTAATATTTTGTATTTGTAGGGGATTTTATGGTACTAAAATATATTTACGCTGTATTTATAATCCATGTGTTCACTTTTTGAGCCTAGACCTGAAAATTAAATTTCCAACTTAAACGTTCGTAAATCTTGAATGCTTTAGAGAGACAGACTGAAGTTTGATCTTTTTTTTAAAGACGACACTTGGCAGATTATTGCTGAAGTGAAAAGTTTTTTAAAAAAGTTACAGAATTTTATGTTTATTATGAAAAATGAGCAAAAATACCATTTTCTAATTTTTTTTTTTTTTTTTTAAACATGTTTTACTCTAAAACTGAGAAAATCAAAGCCATAAATCTAAACAAGTTATGTTCAAAATGTGAGCCTGATATCTCAAAAAACGAGCTTTCAGTGAGATTGTGTTTGGCTGCAGTACCAAACGCTTCCACTAGAGGAAATTCGTCTCATTCATTTCCAATGCGCTCATTTTTCACCGCGAGGAGCACAAGTGTGACTATTGTTTTCAGGACCATTTAACCTGTTCCAATCATGTTCATGATTGTGTGTGTGTTCACACAGCAAGTGCCAAAACCTTTACCAAATTCCGATGAAGTAAAAAATTCCCCCAAAAAATAATTGTTAATTTGTTGACCATTTAACAATTATTGTTAAAAATGACCGTAGAGCACCAGAGGGTAAAGTATACACACAGATATTGCATTATCACTCAAAAATGTTAATGTCATCACAATATTGCTGGTTAATTCCACATCAGCATCCACAGAGAACGAGTGTATTGTGAACACTGGATGTGTGTCCCAGCACTGACGCAGGTGTGTGTGTGTGTGTGTTGCAGGTTCGACTTCACCCATAAGAAGCAGTCTGGAGGCTCGGGTCAGTACGGTAAAGTGGTGGGCGTCCTGGAGCCGCTGGAGCCAGAGAACTACACCAAACTGGAGTTCAGTGACCAGACCGTGGGCACCAACATCCCCAGGCAGTTCGTGCCCGCCGTGGAGAAGGTGAGAGAAGACCTCAGGAGAGTCTCGCAACACAATCCACAGCACGTGATGATGAGTTAAAGCCACTGTTCAGCGAAGTACAGGCTACAATAGCCATGCAATCAGTGCAAAAATACATAGTAAATACACAAAATTCACTGAAACATGAAAACAGAAAGTGTCTGTGGCATTAGTTCCCAAATACATCACATGGTTTCTAGAGCTACATGAACCGATACAAAGAATAAAATAGAGAAATTATGGCTTTAAAATATTAAATCCAGCTTTTAATGTAGTTTATATGTCTATGTGGTGTTTTTAATATGCTTTAAGACAAACCATGTGTAAGTTCATAAGTCGACACCATTGCTGAGTATTTCCTCCTTAAAACTGCAGTGAACCAAAGACAGTCTCAAACACACGCTTTGAAATCGCTGGTGTTTCTGACGTCACAAACTACCTTGTAACCAATCAGATCAACGTGTGATCGTCAACCAGTGGATCTCTGAGCTGAGTGAGTGGAGGCGGGGCTCATTTGCATATTCATAGAACCACGCATACTAAATGAGGCAAGGGTGTCGAGTTACATTCAAGATATTTTAAGGCATTAAGACATTTTTTCAAGGAAAAAACATTTAAATATGTCATTTTGGTGATCAAAGTGTGTGGATGAAACTAGCAGAACATCAGCAGATTTCTCCTCACTCGCACGGTCCAATCAGAGACACAACTCTCTTTCAGAAATGAGTAATTTTAAGGTTTCGTTTCTTTCGTGGGCTTGAGAACACTCGTTCCTCGTTCACTTTCACACGGAAAAGAGAAGAGAGGATCTTCTTTTCAGTCATGTCGGTTTGGAGCGCCATGAGGGCCAGTGAATGATGTCAGAATGATCGTTTTCGGTTGAACTCTGGTTCACTTTAGGTTAGGGCTGCTGCCTAGTAGTCAAGGCTTAGTCGACCAAAAGTGTATTAGTCGTTTAGTCGCAGAAAAAAAAAGTGGCATAATCCGCAGGCCGTAACGGACAGATCGTTAACGGCAGGAAATCTAAATATTCGCCTATCATTCATCAAATATGGCTCATCACCAGAAACACGTGAGCAGCAGCAACTTTACAAGTCCGTCGTCTAATGTTAACCTAGAAACATGTGCTATTACTAGGTGCATATCTAAGTGTTAGTGCGGAGAGCCTGTTTACTGCATTATTACAGGCGCAATCTCTGCATTTAACTTAAAATACCCCCTCATGTTTGCTCATTCAGTAATGCAGACTATAAAGGGTCTACTTTAATTTTTGAAATCTCACAATAACAAAACGTTGTGTTTGTGTAAAATAATGTCGCTTTCTGCCGTCTCGGTCTCAGTGAACTCGAGCACATCACACAAATGAGCCGAAACTCAGACATGAGAAATATATGTATAGAAAGCTTGACGTGTCTACTTTTGAATGAACAGATTCCAATGGGAAAAAATATATATTCGTCGATTATGTAATCCGTATGAAACGGCGAAGATGACGAGTCGGCATCGTTTCTTAATCTCTGCAGTCAAAAACACAGAAAACATTACCAGTAAATTAGTAAAATGTTTAGACAGTCTCATTCTAGACTTTCATAATCATTACGTTTGCCGGTGCGCGGTGGCCAGCTTTGTTTGAATTTGTGCGCTGATTAGGCTATACATATTTTATATAGGCAATTAAAGGTGCATTATTATGATTTATGGCTCATTAATATAAACATGTCTAGCCTCAGCGCTGGTCAGAGCATTGGTTGAAGCTGTTCCTCTGTCCTCAGGGATTCAGGGAGGCGAGTGAGAAGGGTCCTCTGACGGGACACAGGATCTCCGGCGTGCGGTTTGTGCTGGACGACGGAGCGAATCACATGGTGGACTCGAACGAGATCTCCTTCATCCGGGCAGGAGAGGGCGCTCTCAGACAGGGTATGAGCTCAACATCTCCTCTTCTCTTGCTCTCGCTGCGGTGTCCCGCTGGTGTTGACCTGTGTGTGTGTGTGTGCTGTGTGTTCAGCGCTGGAGAAGGCCAGTGTGGTGATCCTGGAGCCCGTGATGTCAGTGGAGATCGTGGCTCCTAACGAGTTCCAGGGGGTCGTCATCGCAGGGGTCAACCGCAGGCACGGCGTGATCACGGGACAGGACGGGGCCGAGGGCTATTTCACACTCTACGCTGACGTGAGTTACTCAGCTCTGCATCTGTCTCGCTCACACCGCTGGACCACCACAAGAGCAGACCACACAAAGGCCACAGGATAGTTTCAACTCGGGACGCAGCGATGTGAAAATACGGGCCGATAATTCTTTATATTCGAAAGCCGATAACCGATAAATCTACAGTACAGGCCAAACGTTTGGACACATGACTATTTTTAATGTTTTTAAAAAGAAGTTTCTTCTGCTCATCAAGCCTGCATTTATTTGATCAAAAATACAGAAAAAAAAATTAATATTGTGATATATTATTACAATTTAAAATAAGTGGTTTTCAATTTATTATACTTTAAATGATAATTTATTTCTGTGATGCAAAGCTGAATTTTCAGCATCATTACTCCAGTCTATCACATGATCCTTTAGAAATCACTCTAATATTCTGATTGATTATGAGTGTTGGACACAGTTCTGCTGCCGGATATATCTGAGGAATAAAAGGTTAAAAAGAACTGCATTTATTCAAAATAAAACAATATTTTCTAATAATATAAATCTTCTTTACTATCACTTTTGATCAATTTAACACATCCTTGCTGAATAAAAGTATTGATTTATTTCACAAAAAAATAAAGACTGACCCCAAATGACTGACCAGTGTATATCGCTGTTACAGAAGATTTATATTTTTAAAACATTTGCTTCTTTTTTACTTTTTATTCATCAAAGTATCCTAAAAAAGTATCACAGGTTATGAAAAAATAAAGCAGCAGAACTGTTTCCAACTTTGATAATGAATCATCATATTAGAATGATTTCTAAAGGATCATGTGATAGACTGGAGTAATGATGCTGAACATTCAGCTTTGCATCACAGAAATAAATGATAATTTAAAGTATAATAAATTGAAAACCAATTATTTTAAATTGTAATAATATATCACAATATAAAAAAAAATCTTCTGTATTTTTGATCAAATAAATGCAGGCTTGATGAGCAAAAACATAAAATAGTAATGTGTCCAAACTTTTGACCTGTACTGTATATCCAAACTTTATCATTTCTGAGAGCTTGATTTTAAAAAACAAAACTCCCCATTAAAAGCCATAACCCAAGCACTTCAGATATATAGCCTGTTTTCTGTCATTTTCTGTGGCCTATATGACACACACACGCTGCACTGAACTGCATTTTCCTCAAAGTGATTCCAATCATCATGTTGAGCAGTGCATCTGAAGAGTCTCAGCTGAAGGAGATAATACATTATTTATCGGCTTTAACATATTGAGCAGATTTTCTCATCGGGTCGATAATGATGACATTAAAAATGAACATATATCGGCCGATACTGATGTGTTGTGCATCGCTAGTTTAAAGAAAAAGTCTATTTTAAGACACTCGAGATTCTTTGCATTGTGACACTTTTGACAATTCAGCACTTTTCTGTCCAAAGCAGGGCTGTGAAATGATTAAACGTTTGTGTTTACATGTGTGTGTAGTATGTATAATTATTTTGTGTATAAGTACACACACATGCATGTATATATTTAAGAAATTTGCATGCATATATATTTATATTTATTATTATTATTATTTTTTTTATTTTTTTTTAGATATACATGCAAATATTTTTAAATATATAGGCGTGTGTGTGTGTGTATTTAAATATACACACTACACATACACACATTATGTAAACACAACATTTTATTTTTAATAGTTTCACAGCCCTAGTCCAAATTCTCATTTCCTGTGGCAAAATCTCAATATATAATTTACTGTAAAGCACAAAATATGTATTACAGTAACACTTTATTTTACAGTGTCCTTGTTACATTTTACATGTTACTTACTAACTATAGTCTATTGTATAGTATATAGACTATACAAGTACATGTCAAAAAAGTGAAAGTCAAACTGTATTTACACAAGTTTTTTGTACTGTTTTCCTTTTTACAGTGATTGGAAATTGCAAAAAAAATAAAAAATGCATTCCCTCAAAAGGAAACCATTCAGACACACTGTACAGTAGTAACGTGAATGAGCGTTTGTGTGAATGACACACATTTACAGTGTGTTCTTGCTTCTGTTTCTGTAGTTGTGTGTGAGATTAAACTCAAAGCCCTTATGATTGTGATCATGATGTTGTTTCAGATCCCGTTGAATGACATGTTTGGATACTCCACAGAGCTGCGCTCCTGCACTGAGGTAACACACACACACACTCAGTACTGAAGACTGTAGAGACGCATGTTCCTGCTCTCATCTGTGGTTCATGTGTGTGTTGTGTGCAGGGTAAAGGCGAGTACACCATGGACTACAGCAGATATCAGCCCTGTCTGCCCAGCGTTCAGGAGGATCTGGTCAACAAACACCTGGAGGCCACAGGACAGATGCCCACCAAGAAGAGCAAGTGGAAGAACTGAACACACACACACACACACACACACACACGGACGTTTGTAACAAGTGAACATGTCAAGAAGGTCACGGGTGATTTGCAGAGGAGGGTTTGCTTATACATTGTAAATGTCTTTGTACAGCAAATGGTTGCAAATGTGGTGATTTAATATAAAATGATGATCTGTTTTAAATCCGTGTGTCTCGAGTCGCATTGGGAATGCCGTAACGCCTCACCTCACCTGAGCTATTACACACACACACACACACACACACGAGAACATGATTCCCTCAGACCTGCTGTGACGGAGAAACATGAGCCATATGTAGAGAGCGAAGGGATGTTACGCCACATACCCGGGTCAGTTTACACACAGCCAACCCCATAACTTACACTTATCTTTCAGCGGGAATTTAATAAATACATGTGATGCATCTCACCTGACAACACACACACACTGAGGAGCCAGAAGAGTGATCACCATCTAATCCACCCAGTCCCCCTGTGGTGAAAATCCAGCTTTTAATGTTGTGTATATGTCTATGTGGTGTTTTTAATGTGCTTTAAGACAAAGCATGTGTAAGTTCATAAGTCGACACCATTGCTGAGTATTTCCTCCTTAAAACTGCAGTGAACCAAAGACAGTCTCAAAAACACGCTTTGAAATCGCTGGTGTTTCTGACGTCACAAACTACCTTGTAACCAATCAGATCAACGTGTGATCGTCAACCAGTGGATCTCTGAGCTGAGTGAGTGAGTGGAGGCGGGGCTCATTTGCATATTCATAGAACCACGCATACTAAATGAGGCAAGGGTGTCGAGTTACAGTCAAGATATTTTAAGACATGAAAACTTTTTTTTTCAAGGTAAAAACGTTTAAATATGTCGTTTTGATGTTTAAAATTGAGTTTTAAGGGATAAAATGATTGACTACAGGAAGAATATTCGCTTCACCTATGACTACAAAATAATGTTTTGGCTCATTGATGTACATGGAAACAAAATGATAACTAAGACAAATAAACATTCAGACTTTGCAAACACAGTTTTTTTTTTTTGTTCAACTAATCTTTCATATTTACCATCAAACAAACAATAATTCTTGTTCACAATCATAAAAAAACTGATTAAAAGATAAGCACGTCTGTATCCAGTGATCGTGTCACTTCCTGTCTACTGAAATCCCTTCATCTGATTGGCTTACGTGTCCTTCGCTGCTTATGATATCCCACAATCCTGTGTGTTCGCTTCCATGACACTTGGCGCTAAAAGAATCAAAATGGCGTCTGAAAGTAGCGGTCGGTGGTCAGTTTTTCCACTTTATGAACGCAACAAGAAATAATATTGTAGTAATTAAATGTTCACTTAGTTATCGTATCTCAGTAGACCATTAAGCTTCCTCAGAGATCATCGCATGACACAAACCAGTCATGCTTTCTGGATCACAACAACCCTGAAGATGCTCACGCCAGACTGGAATAACCTCAGCAAACACAGTCACTCATGGAGAAACACCACATCGTAACGAGCACTGGTTTACCTGGGACTGGATCGGCGCTGGGTCCGTGGAGTGAGAGACGGGTAGAGCCACACTGAGCTCAAGCAGAGAGAGAGAGAGAAGCAGCCAGAACACCTCCATCATCCTCAGTCCTGTTTATACAGCTGAGATCAGTTACACAACACTGACGCTCTCCTTACACAGATCCAGACGCACTGCAGCAAACTCTCGCCACGGTTTCACCCAAATCTGCGTCAGCTCAGACACACAGGAAGTTCACGACACAAAACATCTCAGAATTCATCAGTCCACTGATGTTTGTGCTGCTGTTTTCCCTCCACAGTGATGTCACTTCCTGGAAGATGATGCCAAAGAGGAGCTGGCTCAAGTTCAAGAGACTTCACAGAAGAATAAAATGATGGAAAGTGATATTGAGGACACGGATTGCTTACTCAGAGATAATATTTTGTGCTCTGCTTCAGGAAATCATGCATAATAAACAGTAAAGTGATCCATATATCCATACATCTGACTGTAGCGTCACACTAAAACACCTGGAGGCTGGACCAAAGTGTGATAATAAGACCAAAGTGTTTGTGTGGTTGAGGAAATCTGTCCACTTTTACCATGTGTAATGGGCTATTGAAGCTATAGACGCCCACTGCTAGCTGGGAAACAACAGCATGCTAGCAGAAGATTTAAAGAACATTTAGGAAGAAAAGAAACATTTTCAACACAACAGGGTTGACATGGTATGTTTTACACCATTAGAGTCTTCTAGAAATGAGAAAAGTTTATGACTGACACTTACTTTGTTCTTGGAGTTGCTTTCCCTCCAAGGAAATGATGTCACGTCTAGCAGGTCATGTGATTTATGGCATAAACTGGAGTTTGACATACATAAACTAATTTAATGGTTTTGCGTGTTTATGTATCACAATTAACGTACATTTACGTATCTGAAAAAAAAGAAAAGAAATGTAGATTACATTCTAAATTAGCGATTCAATTTAGGAATATAACTTTCATTTTGGTCCCACTTAGGTGACCTGTAGGCAGAGGCGGCCTTACCTATGTTTCACCCGTTTCAATTGAAACGGGCCCCGCCCTCCAAGGGGGCCCCCAACAGAACAGGAAAATCCCATTCATTTTCTCCCTAGGATATTTATTTTCAGACATAATGTCTAAAGTGGTCTCCAACACGTCGCTCGCGAGAGTAGCTCGTGGCCTGATTGGAGGTAGCTCGCCAAGGGCCGTTCACATATCGCGTCTTTTGCGCGCTCAAGTTCGTTATTTCAAATAATTGAAGCGATGCACTCATTT
This sequence comes from Rutilus rutilus, assembly GCF_951802725.1. Lineage (NCBI taxonomy): Eukaryota > Metazoa > Chordata > Actinopteri > Cypriniformes > Leuciscidae > Rutilus > Rutilus rutilus. The sequence continues at coordinate 41,321,678 of NC_140223.1, forward strand.
TTTCCAGGCGCGAGTCAATATGAAGGATGGGGGTGCACCCAAACTACGGGTGTTTTTTTCTTCTCGGTAAATAAATCTTATAGCAGAGCTACAGCAAGCGTTCATCGGTAGTGGAAATCCATTAGCTATTAAAACTTCTCTGTCGTTGTGGAGAGCGCATGGTGCATAGCAACGACAGACGCCACAGGAAAATCGGACCGAATTTTACTATTAATAATAAAAGATAAGCTAATGTGCATAGTAAATGTCAGTATTTTGTCTTTTTTTTAATCATTCTTTTTATAAAAATGATTTAAAGGCTGAAATATGCGAGGTTTATCTTTTTATAAAAAGTTTTTTGTCAAAACTTTATTTGAACTTGTACATGATGTTAGTACTGTAGATAACATGTTGCAAGACACTCCTTTCAAATTTGGCCATCATTTTTAATGTTACTATTTTAATGTTTATGCAAACAAAAAGTGCATATTGATAAGTTTATTTGTTATTTGCTGGTTTTCGACATAAAACTTGGTGAATTGATTTTATTGTGTAGTATTAGTACTTTTTCAACAGGATTATGTGATAACCATGCTCATTTTGGTCACTATAATCATGAAATTACATTTTCATACCATTTCATCTCTAGTTATGATGCACTATAAAATCAACAATAATTATGTGTTTTTACAGTATAATATTTTTTTATATGTCAATTAAGGGTGACATATATAGGCCTACAATAACACGTTTAGGTCTAAAACAGTTAGCATAGTTGTTAATATGAGAGTTATGAGACATTATTTAATTGATTTAATTATTGCTTATAGCTCTTGGCCACTTTCATTTTTTAAAAAGTAGCTAAAAAAGGTTGGAGACCCCTAAACCATCCAAGTTAGACCACGAGCTACGAGGCTGTGAAACGAAAGTTTCTGCTCCTATAAAAGCCACAAAGTATAAAGATCAACCTTGTTATTTGCGTTCTTCTGGGGAAATACTACACTACCCATAATTCTAAGCAAAACACTGACGTCTCTGATTGGTCGAACTTGAGTCGCGCCGCGGTTACCATGGCGACGTTTACCGCCCCCGCGAATGGTGATCTGAAGTAAATAAATACCGGTAGTTTATGTGTTTATACCTATTTTTTACAGTCTATGGTTTATACTTTGCCTTTTTTCCGTAAGGTTAAAACGTTGTTTTTTTTTGAGCAGGGAAATAATTTGAATAGGAAATGAAACGTGCATATGCCAGTGGTGCCTGTTCATGAAGCTGAAAGTGCGCGTAATAAAATAATGACGCAAACCAAAAAGAATCCTTGCTTTTTCTGCTCATGTTTACATTTTATGTGGGCAGGGCCCCATATTAGTTATTGAAACGGGCCCCCAGATGCTTAAGGCCGCCCCTGCCTGTAGGCTACTTGCGTATAACATTAATAATAATATAATGGTTTTTATTAATCAATTTGTAAAGTCATGTGACAGTTAATTCACATGTTTTTGTAAAATATGAGGTATTGTTTCATGGTGAAATAAATCCACCAAACTAAATGACTTCAACCACTTCACACGAATCGCTGAATCAGTTTCGAGTGTTTGAACCGAATCACCAACAGATAGTCTGAACGCGTTTTCAACGGTCATCCGCTTCTGTTTGACGTGTGTAAACAAACTTGTGTTTTTAAACACGCATTTAATTGTGAGAATAACACACACAACACTGATAAATACAAGAAAAAATATATATAAATATATACCATGCGGTCAGGAAATGCGAGATTGTCCAAGTTAGAAAAAACGGTAGTGTTCCCTATTGATCACGTGACCCTCAGCTGCCTGTCACATGACTGCGCTAGTTTGAACATGGCAGACAGAGGGGAGCACCGGAGTCTCTTAGATGAAGATGATGAAGATGAAGAAGATGAGGGGTCTCGGCACCTGAGCCCGCTGTGTGACCCGAGGCATCTGCTCCACCGGATCCTGGTGCTGGTCTTCATGTGCTTTCTGGGCTTCGGTAAGAAGAAGAACACAATCAATCCCGACGACGAGTCACAAGACACACACAGACACCATCCACATATTCATATCCATATCGCGTTATATTCGCATGATTTTGTGTCATTCACAGTCAGAGTACCGTGGTCTTACTCTGTTGTTACCATGTTTGGGCTCAGTGGTGTCAGATTTCATGTGAAAGTGAAACTTACCATGTTTACTGTGCTGTTGTCTCTGTTGCAGGCAGTTACTTCTGTTATGATAATCCAGCTGCGCTTCAGACTCAAATCATACAGGTGTGTGTGGATTTAGGGTCAGTTCATGTCCTCTGAGAAAACATTCAGAAATATAATAAATCCTGTAAGTCTACAGTAAGGTAATGTGTGTGTGTGATGGTTCTTGGCTCTCGCTGTGTCTGTATCAGCTCTTTAATACATGGAGAGTTGCAGGTTCACCCTGGTTCCCTCCACAAAAACCCAATTGGATTTTTCATTGGCATTCGGATTATTACAGAAAATACCTGAGTCTAGTAGGACTGAGTGTGTAATAAAGCATCAGCTGACAGAGTGTGTTCTGCTGTCATTGATTGACTGGCGTCTGATGTCTCTCTCTCTCTCTCTCTCTCTCTCTCTGTGTGTGTGTTTGTGTGTGTGTAGGATATGAGTCTGAACACGGCCTCCTTCATGCAGTTGTACGCCTGGTACTCGTGGCCCAACGTGTTCCTCTGCTTCCTGGGAGGCTTTCTGTTGGACCGGGTCTTCGGCATCAGGTCCAGTCCAGTACACACTCTCCTCGGCCTCAGACACACTCCCGCTTCACTCATAACATCTCCTTTATTCATAGACGCACACACACTCTCCTCGTCCTCAGACACACTCCTGCTTCACTCATAACATCTTCTTTACTCATAGACGCACACACACTCTCCTCGTCCTCAGACACACTCCCGCTTCACTCATAACATCTCCTTTATTCATAGACACACACACACTCTCCTCGTCCTCAGACACACTCCTGCTTCACTCGTATCTCATCACATCTGCTGGACTGAGAGTGTGATGCGCTCTTGAATGTCCGCTGACTAACTCTTGTGTTGTTCTAGGCTGGGGACTGTAATCTTTGCTCTGTTTGTGTTAGTGGGGCAGGTAGGTTATCACACACACACACACACACGCATCGTTAGGGTTGTGAATTGAAAATCGATCAATTCTGGCTAATTTTAAACCGATACCCTACCATATGCATAGATCACATGTAAACTGTACTGCTATTGCTCACATTAGTGATGTCAATCATCCACATCACTCACGCAACCCAGTTTGACTGATGCGCGCGTGCGCGCGTGTGTGTGTGCGCGCATGTGTGTGTTTATGAGTTGTACGGTTGTTTTGCAGATCATATTCGCGGCCGGCGCTCTGGCCAATCACTTCTGGCTGATGAACTTGGGTCGATTTGTGTTTGGGTGAGCATGTCTCCTGATTAAAAGCCTGTGTGTGTGTGTGTGTGTGTGTGTGTGAACGCTGATCCTCTCTGTTGTGCAGCATCGGTGGAGAGTCTCTGGCCGTGGCGCAGAACACGTATGCCGTCAACTGGTTTAAAGGGAAAGAGCTCAACCTGGTGTTCGGCCTGCAGCTCAGCATGGCCAGAGTGGTGAGTGTGTGTGTGTGTGTGTGTGTGAACAGCTGGTTCAGTGACAGAACGATGTGTTTGTGAATGAGCTTCATTCTTGGGTTTAAAATGATCGTTGACATAAAACGTATTAATGCTCCTTGAACAATTTAGACAATTTACTGGTTATACATATTTCATACTTGACGTGAATCTGTTCTGCATTTTATTGAAGAAAAATATGTGTTCATATCTCTATGACAGTGTCATTATTAAACGCTACCCTTCAGAAGTGTGGGTTTGATGAGATCATTTAGTGATCACTCACCAAGGCTGCATTTATTTGATCAAAAATACAGTAAAACAGTGAAATATTATTCCAGTGTAAATCATCTGTTCTCTATGTGAATATACAGTAAAGTGTAATTTATTCCTGTGATCAAAGCTGAATTTCCAGCATCATTACTCCAGTCTTCAGTGTCACATGATCCTTCACAAATCATTCTAATATGATGATTTGATGATCAAGAAACATTTATGATTATTATCAGTCCATATTTATGTGGAAACCATCATACATTTTATGTTTCAGGATTATTATATGACTAGAAAGCTCAAAAGAACAACATTTATTATCTTTTGCAGCATTATAAATGTCTTTACTCTCACTTTTGATCAGTTTAATGCGTCCTTGCATAGAACAATTATTAATTTATTAAAAGAAAATCTTACTGACCACAAACATTTGAACAGTAGTGTGTGTGTATGTGTGTGTATATATATATAAACTCAATTTGGTGGATTATTGTGAAACTTTCGATGAAGTTCTGGTGATAATTCGATGTGTGAAAGATGAAAGATGTGTGAGTTACACGTCCATCCTAAATCAGTGGAGAGGTTTATTTCAGCGTGATCTCAGTGAATATGACTGACGTGTGTGTGTGTGTGTGTGTGTGTGTGTGTGTGTGTGTGTGTGTGTGTGTTCAGGGCAGCACGGTGAACATGAACGTGATCGGCTGGGTGTACGGCCGTATTCAGTCTCTGACAGGATCAGCGGGACACTCCACTCTCGGGATCACACTCATGATCGGTGAGTATCAGAATATCACAAATATCACTGCGCTTTAAACCTCTGAGCCTGGAAATGAGTCTCAACCAGTCATAATGTTCCTTCATCAAACATTTTCTCCAGTTGTTTTCAAGCTAGAAAGTGTGAGTTGAGCATTTATAAACTGAGTTCAGCAGATCGTGTCCTGACTCACACACACACATCAGATGATCAGTTACACACACACACACACACCCTGATGTGCCTCGTCTTTCACTTCTCCTTCCTCCGTCTCACTGAATCTCCAGTGTTTCTTCTAGGGCTGTAATCAACCAAAGAAAATCTTGGTCGACTGAAGTACAGAAATCTTCGACTAAAAATGACGTTAGGAAAAAAAACGTTAAGTTAATTAGCTGCGCACTGTGCGCCTTGTTGACCGCCTAAATGAATTATAAATAAACTAGTGCTGTCAATCGATTAAAAATTTTAACTAGATTAATCACACATTTTTTCTGTGATTAATCGCAATTAATCGCAATAAAAAAAGAAATGTTTTTGTACGTTTTTAATATATTTTATAATGTAATAATTTCACAGTTAATCAAATTAATGTAGAAACAACATAAAGACAGTATATTTTAAATAATTGTTTAATGGCATCTTTTTATGAATGAAGGCCAGTATTACTGATATTAATACAGCTACTGATTTTTTTTTCACATTTATTAGGCTTCAAAAATATAACAGTTTTTAATTTAAGTGAACTTAAAACAATGCTAACATAAACCCATAATAAATGTCATATTTATTCGTGCCCTTCCTGTCTTAACAGTTAGGAAATATACAGAAATGTAATAAAGTTATCAAAGTTATATGCAGTCTGCACTGCATAAACTATAAATTAAATAGTTAATCCTTATTAAAGCTACAAAAGTTATTCAGTCAACAGCAGTGAGTCATTTTCTCTGTTCCCTTTGTTCTTTAACTTTACTGACAGGAAGCTTAATTGGCTGCTGTCCCTTTAAGAGCAGACACACACACACACACACACACACACACACGCGGAGCTCACCGTTTATATACTGTCTATGGATCTCACACGCGCCTCATTCTCTCGCAACTCTTTGTTAATTTTAGACTTTATATAAATCATTTAAGACTGCTCTTATGCGGATAATCGACAAAATTATTGTTATTGTTATTGTTATTGTTAGTTCAAGCGCGAAAGAGAACTGGATTCTGGCGCCCTGTCTATGTGTGTGTGTGTGTGTGTGTGTGTGTGTGTCACATAAGGACATTCACATACAGCGCATTCTCTTTTGTCTTGCCGCGCTTGAAATGTTTAAAAGCATTTAAATGAATAAGAGCGTGATCATATAATGTAAAGCTAGCCAACGGATGGCAGAAAAGACGGATGCTGCGTTAATTGCGTTAAATATTTTAACACGTTAAACCAGACAAAAATTATTCGCATGCGTTAACGCGTTAACGTTGACAGCACTAAAATAAACATAAAAAACTAATAGGCTATTTGCAGTATATTAAATCGTTTTTGACCTAATTATTTTGCACTGAAATGAGTCTGACACACGAGTCTGTCGGCTCTGACAGCGTTGCATCACGTGCACCTGCGCAATATCAGAGCCTATGATTTATGTGGATATGTATAATAACTGACAGACACTATCATTTCAGCCGCTCTGTGCAGCTCACACAGGCCGCTGAACATAGGAGCTCAACTTCGCGGCTGAGACACGAATATACTATTAACTTAAAGCTTTTACTCTTAAACACAAACGGCACGTCCACTTTAATAAAATAATAATATTCAGCAAACTTTCTGTAGCCTACTTTCTTCAATCTGTCTCTCTTCTCCAGTGGGTTGGGCTAATCCAAAAGACGTGAAAACAAGGGGGGTGTTCTGAAGACAGACTGTTACCTGTGAAACAGGGGTGCTCTAAAGAAACACCCCCATTAGCAATTAGTGCTTTCCACCTGATGAAATGAACGCGGCAAAAAATCTGAATTTTGGTCGAGCCAGAACGTATCGACTGGGAGATTACAGCCCTAGTTTCTTCTCCTCTCTGGAGTAACAGCTGATGTTCCACATAGACGTGTTTTAACCCTGACGAAGGCCTTCCTGCTGAAACACACAACTCTTCTTTTGAAATCAACACCAAGCATACAAAACATTTGCATTGGTGGCGTATGAGAGTTTATTTGACTAGTGTGTTTCCCACAGTTTCACTTGTTGTTTATAATGAATGTCGCTATAATTTGTTTGTTTCAACGATAGATTTCTTCTTTCCTGTTCAGCTCAGAATATCACTTTAAAAGATTTCTTGTGGCATGAGAGGAACTGAAATGCTCAAAAGTTTACACCCCCTTATAGACAACAGCTGAGTGTGTGTGTGTGTGTGTGCAGCGGCGTCCACGTGTCTGTTCTCGCTCACATGTGCTCTGATTCTGGGGTTCCTGGACAGACGGGCAGAGAAGATCCTAAAGAAGGAGCAGGGCAAAACCGGTGAGATGATCCTTACTGTGATCTCAGAGAATCCAGCACTTCAGCTGAGTGTGTTTTACAGAAGTCTGTCTGTGTGTGTGTGTGTGTGTGTCTCGTGTAGGGGAAGTCATCAAGCTGACTGACGTCAAGGACTTTCCCTTCTCTCTCTGGCTCATCTTCATCATCTGTGTGGCGTATTACGTGGCCATCTTCCCCTTTATTGGACTGGGCCAGTGAGTTTCTGTCCGGCTCAATATTCATATAAACAAAAATCAAGAGTAAACTATTTAAAAGGAGTGTAAAACTTGACATAAACAGAAGAGAATCATCTGCACATCATTATGATGAGATTACGATGGATGGGTTTGAATGATGTTGTCTTTACAAACAGAGTTTTCTTCATCGAGAAGTTCGACTTCACTACTGTCCAGGCCAGAGCCATCAACAGGTACACACACACACACACACACACACACACACACACACACACACACACACACACCACACACAGATGTTCACAAGTCTTTATCACGAGTCTGAGTCAAGTCTGGAGTCTTTATCACTGGAGTCCGAATCAAGTCTAGAGTCTTTATCACTGGAGTCTGAGTCAAGTCTGGAGTCTTTATCACTGGAGTCTGAGTCAAGTCTGGCGTCTTTAGCACTGGAGTCTGAGTCAAGTCGGGAGTCTTTATCACTGGAGTCCGAATCAAGTCTGGAGTCTTTATCACTGGAGTCTGAGTCAAGTCTGGAGTCTTTATCACTGGAGTCTGAGTCAAGTCTGGAGTCTTTATTACTGTAGTCTGAGTCAAGTCTGGAGTCTTTATCACTGGAGTCTGAGTCAAGTATGGAGTCTTCATAACTGGAGTCTGAGTCAAGTCTGGAGTCTTTATCTCTGGAGTCTGAGTCAAGTCTGGAGTCTTTATTACTATAGTTTGAGTCAAGTCTGGAGTCTTTATCACTGGAGTCTGAGTCAAGTCTGGAGTCTTTATCACTGGAGTCTGAGTCAAGTCTGGAGTCTTTATTACTATAGTCTGAGTCAAGTCTGGAGTCTTTATCACTGGAGTCTGAGTCAAGTCTGGAGTCTTTATCTCTGGAGTCTGAGTCAAGTCTGGAGTCTTTACTACTGTAGTCTGAGTCAAGTCTGGAGTCTTTATCTCTGGAGTCTGAGTCAAGTCTGGAGTCTTTATTACTATAGTTTGAGTCAAGTCTGGAGTCTTTATCACTGGAGTCTGAGTCAAGTCTGGAGTCTTTATCACTGGAGTCTGAGTCAAGTCTGGAGTCTTTATTACTATAGTCTGAGTCAAGTCTGGAGTCTTTATCACTGGAGTCTGAGTCAAGTCTGGAGTCTTTATTACTGTAGTCTGAGTCAAGTCTGGAGTTTTTATCACTGGAGTCTGAGTCAAGTCTGGAGTCTTCATAACTGGAGTCCGAATCAAGTCTGGAGTCCGAATCAAGTCTGGAGTCCGAATCAAGTCTGGAGTCCGAATCAAGTCTGGAGTCCGAATCAAGTCTGGAGTCCGAATCAAGTCTGGAGTCCGAATCAAGTCTGGAGTCCGAATCAAGTCTGGAGTCCGAATCAAGTCTGGAGTCCGAATCAAGTCTGGAGTCCGAATCAAGTCTGGAGTCCGAATCAAGTCTGGAGTCCGAATCAAGTCTGGAGTCCGAATCAAGTCTGGAGTCCGAATCAAGTCTGGAGTCCGAATCAAGTCTGGAGTCCGAATCAAGTCTGGAGTCCGAATCAAGTCTGGAGTCCGAATCAAGTCTGGAGTCCGAATCAAGTCTGGAGTCCGAATCAAGTCTGGAGTCCGAATCAAGTCTGGAGTCCGAATCAAGTCTGGAGTCCGAATCAAGTCTGGAGTCCGAATCAAGTCTGGAGTCCGAATCAAGTCTGGAGTCCGAATCAAGTCTGGAGTCCGAATCAAGTCTGGAGTCCGAATCAAGTCTGGAGTCCGAATCAAGTCTGGAGTCCGAATCAAGTCTGGAGTCCGAATCAAGTCTGGAGTCCGAATCAAGTCTGGAGTCCGAATCAAGTCTGGAGTCCGAATCAAGTCTGGAGTCCGAATCAAGTCTGGAGTCCGAATCAAGTCTGGAGTCCGAATCAAGTCTGGAGTCCGAATCAAGTCTGGAGTCCGAATCAAGTCTGGAGTCCGAATCAAGTCTGGAGTCCGAATCAAGTCTGGAGTCCGAATCAAGTCTGGAGTCCGAATCAAGTCTGGAGTCCGAATCAAGTCTGGAGTCCGAATCAAGTCTGGAGTCCGAATCAAGTCTGGAGTCCGAATCAAGTCTGGAGTCCGAATCAAGTCTGGAGTCCGAATCAAGTCTGGAGTCCGAATCAAGTCTGGAGTCCGAATCAAGTCTGGAGTCCGAATCAAGTCTGGAGTCCGAATCAAGTCTGGAGTCCGAATCAAGTCTGGAGTCCGAATCAAGTCTGGAGTCCGAATCAAGTCTGGAGTCCGAATCAAGTCTGGAGTCCGAATCAAGTCTGGAGTCCGAATCAAGTCTGGAGTCCGAATCAAGTCTGGAGTCCGAATCAAGTCTGGAGTCCGAATCAAGTCTGGAGTCCGAATCAAGTCTGGAGTCCGAATCAAGTCTGGAGTCCGAATCAAGTCTGGAGTCCGAATCAAGTCTGGAGTCCGAATCAAGTCTGGAGTCCGAATCAAGTCTGGAGTCCGAATCAAGTCTGGAGTCCGAATCAAGTCTGGAGTCCGAATCAAGTCTGGAGTCCGAATCAAGTCTGGAGTCCGAATCAAGTCTGGAGTCCGAATCAAGTCTGGAGTCCGAATCAAGTCTGGAGTCCGAATCAAGTCTGGAGTCCGAATCAAGTCTGGAGTCCGAATCAAGTCTGGAGTCTTTATTACTATAGTCTGAGTCAAGTCTGGAGTCTTTATCACTGGAGTCCGAGTCAAGTCTGGAGTCTTTATCACTGTAGTCCGAGTCAAGTCTGGAGTTTTTATCACTGTAGTCCGAGTCAAGTCGGGAGTCTTTATCACTGGAGTCCGAATCAAGTCTGGAGTCTTTATCACTGGAGTCTGAGTCAAGTCTGGAGTCTTTATCACTGGAGTCTGAGTCAAGTCTGGAGTCTTTATTACTGTAGTCTGAGTCAAGTCTGGAGTCTTTATCACTGGAGTCTGAGTCAAGTATGGAGTCTTCATAACTGGAGTCTGAGTCAAGTCTGGAGTCTTTATCTCTGGAGTCTGAGTCAAGTCTGGAGTCTTTATTACTATAGTTTGAGTCAAGTCTGGAGTCTTTATCACTGGAGTCTGAGTCAAGTCTGGAGTCTTTATCACTGGAGTCTGAGTCAAGTCTGGAGTCTTTATTACTATAGTCTGAGTCAAGTCTGGAGTCTTTATCACTGGAGTCTGAGTCAAGTCTGGAGTCTTTATCTCTGGAGTCTGAGTCAAGTCTGGAGTCTTTACTACTGTAGTCTGAGTCAAGTCTGGAGTCTTTATCTCTGGAGTCTGAGTCAAGTCTGGAGTCTTTATCACTGGAGTCTGAGTCAAGTCTGGAGTCTTTATCACTGGAGTCTGAGTCAAGTCTGGAGTCTTTATTACTATAGTCTGAGTCAAGTCTGGAGTCTTTATCACTGGAGTCTGAGTCAAGTCTGGAGTCTTTATTACTGTAGTCTGAGTCAAGTCTGGAGTTTTTATCACTGGAGTCTGAGTCAAGTCTGGAGTCTTCATAACTGGAGTCCGAATCAAGTCTGGAGTCCGAATCAAGTCTGGAGTCCGAATCAAGTCTGGAGTCCGAATCAAGTCTGGAGTCCGAATCAAGTCTGGAGTCTGAGTCAAGTCTGGAGTCTTTATTACTATAGTTTGAGTCAAGTCTGGAGTCTTTATCTCTGGAGTCTGAGTCAAGTCTGGAGTCTTTATTACTGGAGTCTGAGTCAAGTCTGGAGTCTTTATAACCCACCCAGATCTGGAGAAGCACTTTAGTTTCACTGTCTGTCAGATCTTTTACTGTAGCGTTACTGTAATCGGCCCAGAGCAGTCGTGTTAACGGTAATGCTGCAACTTCTAATTCAACTAGTGATTTACCCCTTGTTCACACATGAGCTCAAAACAGTACAATGACAGTCATTTTTATTTGCTTTAGCGACTGAAAGTGCATGTGTGACACCGTTGGTCTTTATCTGTGCAGTATCGTGTACATCATCTCGGCGCCGGCGTCTCCTCTGCTGGGGTTTCTGGTGGACCGGACCGGGCATAACGTGCTCTGGGTTCTGCTGGCCGTCGTCACCACACTCCTCTCTCACATGATGCTGGCCTTCACCTTCTGGAACCCCTGGATCGCCATGGTAACCTAACGCCGTGTGTGTGTGTGTCCGATGAGCCCTCAGGTCCTGAACCCTGTGAGTGTGAGTGTGAGTGAGTGTGAGTGAGTGTGAGTGAGTGTGTGTGTGTGTGTGTGTGTGTGTGTGTGTGTGTGTGTGTGTGTCCCCTCAGGTCCTTAACCCTGTGTGTGTGTGTGTGTGTGTTTCAGTGTCAGTGTCTCCTAGGCCTGTTGTACTCTCTGCTGGCCTGTGTGTGTGTGTCCGATGACCCATCATATCTTTAACCCTGTGTGTGTGTCAGTGTGTCCTAGGCCTGTCATACTCTCTGCTGGCCTGTGTGTGTGTCGGATGACCCATCAGGTCTTTAACCCTGTGTGTGTGACCGATGACCCCTCAGGTCTTTAACCCTGTGTGTGTGTGTGTGTGTGTGTGTCAGTGTCTCCTAGGCCTGTCGTACTCTCTGCTGGCCTGTGCGCTGTGGCCCATGGTGGCGTTTGTGGTGCCGGAGCATCAGCTGGGAACGGCATACGGATTGTAAGTCTCTCTCCTCTGATGTTCCTCTCTGCTGAAGATCATGCAGGTGTTTCTGACGCTCTGGTGTGTGTGTGTGTGTGTGTGTGTGTGTGTGTGTGTGTGTGTGTGTGTGTGTGTGTGCAGCATGCAGTCCATCCAGAACCTGGGTCTGGCCCTCATGTCGATGGCTGCGGGAAGCATCCTGGACAACAAGGGTTACCTCTTCCTCGAGGTCTTCTTCATCGCCTGCCTGTGCCGTGAGTCTCTGCACACTAGAGCTGCCAAAACGGCTGAAAAGCTCAATTTGAATTTCTTTCTTAAATATGAGCAAAATTCTAATTATATTCATATTCTAAAGGCAATACTTTAAAAAAGTACTGTATTGTCTCCAATGTCCACAAGAGAGCGCAATATGCAAAAATAAACCAAATCAAGCATCGCATCTTTTATTGAAATGAAATGAAATTCACTTTTTAAAGTGCATTACCTTTTGAAACAATTGTTCTTAAATAAAATATAATTTCCTTAATGTGCATGCGAGGAACATTAGGTTACAATAGTGCATAAAGCAGTGTGAGTGCTTCAGTAACCTGAGAACACACACTTCAACACACAGCGTAATGAACTACACGAACACACAACAGGAAACTGCCATTCAGAAACACTTCTACTCACTACATCTACATATCGATCATCAAAAACACCAGACGCTCAGCTTGATCTTACACACGCACACACACACACGCTGAGCGCTTTCACACACACACACACACACACACACACACACACACACGCTGAGCGCTTTCACACACACACACACACACACACACACACACACACGCTGAGCGCTTACAAACACACACACACACACACACACACGCTGAGCGCTTACACACACACACACTGAGCGCTTACACACACACACTGAGCGCTTACACACACACACACACACACACATGCTGAGCGCTTTCTCTCACACACACACACATACGCTGATCGCTTTCACACACACACACGCTGAGCGCTTACAAACACACACACACACACACACACACGCTGAGCGCTTACACACACACACACACACACACATGCTGAGCGCTTACACACACACACACGCTGAGCGCTTACACACACACACACACACACACACACACACACACACACACATACATACATGCTGAGCGCTTTCTCTCACACACACACACACATACGCTGATCGCTTTCTCACACACACACACACACACACACACACATTCACACACATTCACACACATACATGCTGAGTGCTTTCTGTTGACAGTGTTTCAGCTGATGAACACACACACGCTGAGCACTTTCTCACACACACACACACACATATGCTGAGCGCTTTCACACACACACACACACACACACACACACACACACACACACACACACACACACACACACACACACACACACATACACATACATGCTGAGTGCTTTCTGTTGACAGTGTTTCAGCTGATGAACACACTCACACACACTCAGTGTTTGGTTTGGTCAAGTGTGTTGTTGCCTCCACCTGAGAGTGCCATTTTTCACATTAGCAACACAGCCACACCTGCTGTAAACTGGATAAGCTAACACACACACACACACACACACACACCGCATCAGTTACGTCATCATGATGTCAGATAGTAGTCTATGTGAAAACACATGAATCGGATATTGGTCACAATTGAACGTGTAAATCGAACGGTCAGACGAGTCAGGATTGGTCATCAAGACCTGCGGTGTAAGGAGGCCTCACACACACACACACACTACAGCAAAAGCTGCACTTACACCGCTAATGTGATATCTTGTGTTCTTGTTTTTCTTGCTCTGTTCAGAACAGTAGTGTGATTACTTCGATTAAACTGTGTGTTCTGGCCCATGTTGTGTACTTCTGTCCTCCTGTGTCTCCTGAAGTGTGTGATGATGATGTGCTGTGTGTTCTGGCCCATGTTGTGTACTTCTGTCCTCCTGTGTCTCCTGAAGTGTGTGTGATGATGATGTGCTGTGTGTTTCAGTGGCTCTGCTCGCTGTGGTGGTGCTGTATCTGTATGATTATCACACAGGTAAGCTCAGCGCTCGCTCCTGATGAACTCGGCCTGTGACGGCCCGTCATTCACACACACTTCCTCTGCTTCTGTCCTCAGAGGGAGAGCTGAACCTGTCCGCCTCGAAACGAGCCCAGCGACTCAAATCTGAGTGAGTACACACCTGTCCTTCACCTCAGACAGCGGCGACAGCTCGTATCTGGGCTCCTCAGTGTCAGGAAGGAGCTTTCGTTAGCCACAAACACACACATAAGCGTTGCTGGAACAGAAACTGTGGAAGTCTGTCAGGAACACACATCATTCATACGTCAGCCTGAACAGTTGAACTGAGACACTGTTTCATGACAATTCAACATGTTTAACCCCCAACTTCTCATTTTAAGTGTGACTTGAGTGTCCAGATATTGTTCGGCGCTGCTGTGTGTGTCTACAGCGAATCCCAGAACAGTCCAGAGACTTTTAAATAGGGCTGTAGCTATCGACTGTTTTAGTAATCCAGTAATCTGATCAAAAAAATTGTGTTAAAAAAATAGATCCAAGTGAACAACAGCCTTTAAAATACAAATATATATAATAACAAGCAATAATAATTGGTTCTAAGTAAGTAATCATATGCGTTTTATTGAACAACACTGTAAAATAAATGATATAAACTAACATAAACATAACATCTGCACATTACTGTAATAAATGTAGTTACACTGCCTGCGACATGATCAAATCCTTCTTTAATATCAGCCAAACAACATTTAATTCAAATTCTTCACCTTTAATATTTGGTCACTTCTGTAGGATAGAAATGACCAGCTGCTGTAATTTCCTGAACAGGAACATGATCACATCAGAACATCAAACTCAGAGCGAGAGGTTACACTTTATATTGACATCGCCATGAATAACAAGTCGCATATTTAGAAACATATTTATGTGTTCTCGTGTGATGGCGTAGATTTACAGTGACGTTACAAATCTTGTGCTGCGTTCCCAGATGAACGTTATACACACACTCACAGCATGACAAACCCGAGACACTGATGACAGTGACACTGAAACACACACACACACCGCGTCCGACTTTCTGCGTTCCCGAACGCACGTTATTGGAAAGCTGAACACACAGCGCATGCAGAGACTGAGTGTGTGTGAGCAGCGTTTACTGTGAGGGACTTTTATCATGTAATCTGCATGTAAGTAAAGTGTGTATATATTCTGACTGTAAGTGGTGTTTAATATAGCGCGTAGAGAACGCTGTAATAATGCGGCTCGTGTGTTCTCGTCTGTTGAACGCGCCGCTTCCGGTGTTTTGCCGGTTACTCCACACGGGGAAACTGCAATCGAGGATTTTTTTAAATCGAGTACTGGACTTAGATCCAGCAATCGTGACAGCCCTACTTTTACATCATGTGTCGCTATTTAATGTTTTAGCTCTGTTCCCAGTCCTCTTCAGTTGCCTGTAGACCGCACCGCACCTGAGGGCATCATGGGTAGGGCTGCACGATTGGGGGATCTGATTGCGAATATTATTTTTAATTTTTTTTTTAATTTTTTTTGTGGTTAAAATTGCGGTTTGAGATTTAAAATACTTTAAAGAGAGTGCATGTGTTTAATATGACATATGAGTCTCTTATGAATCCACTGTGGGGATGAAAACACTCCTGTACACTGTAGAACAACACATGGATTATCATGTTCACTTAACATTTCTTCAGAGATGAGTATAATTTCCTATTTTACCCAAAACAGTGCCGAATGCCTCAGAGAAGAAATATGACTTATGACCGTCTGCCTCTCTCTGTGATGAGACACATCAGCGCACAGAAGTTATATTAAACACTCGGCTAATATAAACACTTATATTAAACGTTTGGAGTAAAAACGTTATTAAACATTGTCTTTTTTTGGACAACAGGTTTATGAACGCTTCGCATTACAAGTTTGGGCTGGCAAACTTCAAACGCATGTTATAAGCGACTCGCATTTAGCCCTGATCACAGAGAGGCTCTTCACTAACACACTATTTATTTCATTAATAATCGATTATTATTATAATCCTTCATATTCACACTGAGCCAAATCGTGCAGCCCTAATCATGGGCCTATTATAAAGATCTTTCAGCATCACACATAATCCCACAATCACTCTGTCAATGCCCAGCAAACCCGTAAATACAAGATGGCCGCCGCGCTGAGAGAAGTGTTGCTGGACATGTTTCATTCAGGACTGTGTTTTTACGTCACACTCTGTGAGGATCAGCTGTGTGTGAAGAACTTCTGTTCGTTTGCTGTGAGCGTTTGGTTTACTCGTGTGTCTAATGTGTGTGTGTGTGTGTGTGTGTGTTGTGTTTCAGGTGACGGCTCTTCTGCACTGCGTCCTTCACCTTCACTGAACACTCTCACATCACCCACAATCCTTTAGATGAGCACCGGACAGATGGACTCACCTCACACACACTACTAGAACGCATTTTACATGATCTTGTGACATTATTCTCAAATTCTTGTTTCTGTAATGCGAAAAAACTATTTTTAATATACAATTTTAATAACACTTCATGACATGACTACCCTCTGTAGTGCCTATGATTGGAACTCATGATTTTAATAACGAAACTGTGCCAGGGTAGGATTATTTTAATCACTGCATTATTGCAGTAATGGGTTCATTGTAATGAAAATAATGTCACAAGGTATTCTTGATGTATTCTTCCCCCTTTTCTTTCTTTCTCTTTCTTTCTTTCTCTTTCATTTCGGGATGAAACACGAGGCACGTTTCTTCATGAGGTCCAGCCGATGTCTCAGGGAAGCATCTCGAACATTATAAACATCGAAGAGCTTTCTGTGTCTAGAAGCCGATTCCAGAAATGCTCAGGGTCCATGAGTTCACACGGGACCCACTGACCAGT
>NC_140223.1:41343564-41561064 GCF_951802725.1 Rutilus rutilus
TTCGCCCATCAGCTCCTGCGAACACAGTGCTAATCCGTCCAATTGGCCATAGTGCTCTGGGCAGTTGAGGGTCCACTATGAGTACCACTGTGTTTGGTTGCAGAGGATCTGTGTCTGTTTGCCATTTCTCCCTGATTTGCAATGCAGGCAAGTCGTTTTTAGGGAACTCGGACCAGAATATGTCAGCAAGGACTTGACAGGCCCTCCATCGCCACCAACCGAGTAGATTGGAGTCATGGTAAATGGTTTGTGGCAATGAAGGATCTAGCCGCCCCATCAAAAGGAGATTTGGGTTATTGGGTCTGGGTCAACCATATCAGAGGAGACATAACCTAGGGGCTTGGAATTCAGGATTCACTCAATTTCAGTAAGGATGTTGATGATCATTTCCTTAGTCACAATCTGTGCATTGAGGGTGGCATTTAAGGCTGTCTTTATGGAACGTATCTCCCTTTCCCAGGTACCTCCAAAGTGCGGTGCATTAGGGGGGTTGAAGATTAATTTGATCTGGTGCACAGCCAGGTGAGTTTGCAATGAAGGGTGCATGGTTTTGAAAGCGTCATGGAGTTCTCACTCACCTAAAATTAGTCCCTTGGTTGGACAGTAATTCAGCAGGCTTGACTCGGCGAGAAATTAACCTCCTCAATGCAATTAGAAAGGAGTCGGTGTCTAGACTGGTCATGACTACAATGTGGACTAGTAGATAAACATTTAAATAGGATCCCCATCTCTTTTTGTTGTGGCAACCTTTTTTTACTAAGAAAAGGCCAAAGCAGTCTATTTCAGTAGACAATAATGCAGGGCACTGCAAACAGAGGCAGGCAGGAGTTAGATCTGCCATCCGAGGAAGGACTGGGTGAGCTCTCCATCTCTGGCACTCCAGACAGGCACGTTGCTCTTTCCGAACAGCTTCACGAGCCTGAGGTATCCAGTACTTGTGCCGTAATTCCCCAAAAGTTATTCAGAACCAGGGTGTTTTAAGTTATTGTCAACATGCTGAATGAGCATTCTAGTCACTGAGAGCTTTGGATCCAGAACAATCGGATGAACTATTTTTGGTAACATCTACATAGTCTGCCACCAACACGAATGATGTGCACTTCTTTTTCAAGTTCAGGTGCCAGCATTGCTAAATGGCTTGATGATTTACCAACAGTAAGACCGGAAAACTCTCTCGTTGAGCAGCTCATAGGACCTCCAATTCTGCTTTCTGATAAGTTTCAGCCGTAGGACTTTGTGAATCAGATACGGTTGCCTATACTCTGCAGTGGCCTTCACTATATCTGTAAAACACTCCAGTAGGGTCTTTCCCCTTGGGATGTCATCAGCTGGGTTGTTCAAGGAGTCAACATAACGCCAGTTTCTGGTATTAGTCAGCTCCTCGATCTCAGCAACTCGTGTCCCTACAAATACCTTGAAGCGGCCGGGATCAGACTGGAGCCAGTTAAGAACAGTCGTTGAGTCTGTCCACAGGATAATCTAGGCAATGTTCACTGTTAGTTCCCTCTGCAACACTCGGGCAAGTTGAGCACCAGTGAGGGCGGCACACAGCTCCAGCCTGGGCATTGAAAGTTGTTTCTTGGGAGCTACTTGCGATCGGGCAGTAATGAATGCCACCTCAACTTGGCCGTGTGGATCCTCAGCCCGCAGATATACAACACACCTTAAGGCCCGCTCTGAAGCGTCACAGAAGATGTGGACTTCATTGTTGAAGCTGGTTTGTGGCTTACATAATAGCGAGGCAAACCAGATGTTGGAGTTCGCTTTTCCAAGCTTCAAGAATAACACCAGGGAGCAGTGGGTCATCCCATTCTCTCTTATTATTCCACAACAGTTGAACAAGAATCTTGGCCCTTGTTGTGAAAGGGGGGATGAACCCAAGTGGGACATACTGGCTGGCCAGCACCCTGTAGATATTTCTCATTGTTGTAGGGCTTGCTTCTTGCAGATGGGACTTGTATGTCAGGGGGATCTGACCTACACCTCCAGCGTAGTCCCAGAGTGGGTACCTGTGGGTCCATTTGACATTGGTTAAACCAATGGTCACTATCTTGGGACAGTATTTCTGGGGGAAGGTGCCTTATTAAACCTAAGATGTTACTTGCCCATTGCCTTAATTTAAAGCCTCCACTAGCCAGTAGATCTCTCACCTTGTTGACTGCTGCTTTAGCTGATTTAGGGGAAGAGAAGCTCTGGAGCCAATTGTCCACATAAGTGTCTTTCAAAAGCATCCCACACAACATCTCCTTCTTGACTGTAATCAGTGACGTGCCTCTGAAGTGCATATGTTGTACAGCATGGGGAGCAAGTTGTCCCAAATGGCAGGACTCGCCATTCGTATACACTAGGAGGGTTGTCTCTCTGCACATCACGCGACAGGAACCGTAAGAGTGGTCTGTCCTCGGGAGTAGCCTCGCCTGATGAAACATACCTTTAATGTCACTGCTGACAGCTGTGGAATGTTCTCTGAATCACAGCAGGACGCCTAGCAGAGAAGAGCTTAAATTGGGACCAGGCAGGATCAATTCATTACAATTGTTTGCTTGATGGGTATAGGAACAGTTGAACACAATTCTGTTTCTCATTGTGAGTCACCATATGATGTGGGATGAACCATGACTCTCTAGATGACTCCCACATTTCTTGACTCACTTTTGTGGTGTATCCAGCCTGTTCAAGCATGGTCTGGATCCCGGAGGAGGTGCTTCTCTGTACTCCACAGATTGGCAAGGAGTGAAGTTGGTGAGGCAGACAAAGTTGGTATGGACTGCACCCTTAGTAAAGGTGTGGCATATCGCTGAACTCCGTTTATGTTCACTCGAACTGTCTTCGTCTTCAAGAGTTCCATTGCAGTCTGATCCTGTCAAGACCTTGTCACCAGCTTTTCACTCTTGTATGCAAGATGTCGAGCTGCCAAAGCTTTTCCGCATTGTGATGCAGCTCAGCTGATGGGGAGAGCGTTGTGGTGAACAAACATGTTTGGGTTCCATTCTGCTGTGGTAAGCACTTGGTTGGGCCTTGAAGTGTCCAGCCGAGTCTTGTCTTAACCACCACGGGCCCCCCAAGTGGGCCTAACCGTACTGGCTGGATTGGGGTTATTAAAGGGATAGTTCACTCAAAAATGAAAATTAGCCCATGATTTACTCACCCTCAAGGCATCCTAGGTGTATATGACATACTTCTTTCAGACGAATACAATCAGAGTTGTATTAAAAAAGTATATATTAATGGCTTGCACTTTTTCAACAATATATGTGAAATTAGTGTTTAATTTTATCGATAAAACTATCTTTGCACACAAAATCAACGTTGCCACCCCTCTGATAAAGATATAGAGCCATTTTGCATAGCAATGAGCTTGATATTGCTCATTTAAATATTCAAGTATATGCAGAGGTGGGCTGTCAAGCCCTTCTCTGCTGCCCCGTCAAAATCTAAAATATATTTTTTCATTTTTACGTTTATCTTTCCAGAAAGAATATGGTTATTTTTTGTGAGGCTGAGCTGGATTTTCCATTTGTCATCTAAACGCATCACAACTCCGTGGACCAGCACTAGTAGTATAGCTAGCCTTCCGTTGAAGCTGCCATTTTCCATTAGATCATAACTTTGACTGACGTGTATCATTAGCCAATCAAATTTTGATGCGCAGTGACAGAACGCCCCAGGGGTTTAGCGATGAGTCGGCGCTAGCCCCCGCTGATGTCATCAACCGTTTGAAATTTCCTTCACACCTCCTACCGATCCTGTTTTCGATCTCCTTCGTGTGTCTTTTTCAAGGCATTCGTTTGGAGAGAAGAAAGAGAATTTCAAAAGGAAGATTTACACCTAAGCTGGATGGGCAAACCAAGGCCGGAAAAAAGGTTTTGTGCGGCACTTCACTGAGGGTAACTACAACCGTTATGACTGGCTAACAGCCTAGCACTGAGCGGAACAAGCTATTTTGCTGGCCGTGTTTGCTTTTTAATACCAGAGAGGGAACATGGAACAGCATGGGTTTTAACAGCCTTAATAGCTTCAAGCATCCGAGCGTCATCCGAGGCATCCAAGCGTCACCTCACAGCGGTGGTGCATTTGAAGACCTTTGGTGAGTCCAGGGTGGATTTGCAGCTGGATGACCAGCGGAGACGAGAGACAAGCCTGCACAATGAGAGAGCGAAGAACCGAGACATACTGTTTCATCTTTTTGGGACAGCAAGAATTGTCTTTCAGGGGACATGACGAGGGGAATGAGTCCCTGAATCGAGGTAATTACTTGGAGTTACTGTCTCTGCTATCAGAATATGATGCTGACTTGCGACACCACCTTGCCATGGCCACCGTTTTAATGGGAACATGGGGAAAAATTCAGAGCGATCTCATAAATGATGTTGCTGAGGTGCTAAATGATTCCATCAAAAAAAGAGATTAACAACACAAAGTTTGTCGCAGTTATGGTGGATGAGGCCACCGATTGCAGCAACACTGCACAGCTGTCATTTGTACTCCTGACATCGGAGTAAAAGAAAGATTTTTAAAGTTTGAGGATGTCACAGGAAAAAAAACTAGCAAATGATCTAGCAGCTTCAGTACTTGAAGTGTTGTGCAGCTACGACTGCAAAACAAAGTTAGTGGCACAGTGTTATGACGGAGCCGCTGTAATGGCATCCGGACTTAATGGGGAACAGGCGTGCGTAAAAGAAGACATTCCTCAGGCTCTTTTTGTGCACTGTTATGCACACACATTAAATCTTGTGATGTCTCAGGGAGCATCAAAAATTAAGGATTGCAAGATTTTTTTTTGTGTGAATCTGGGAGGATTGTCTGCATTTTTCACATGTTCTCCCAAGAGCACCATTTGTGAATTGAATTAATTGAATTTTTAATCTCGCGATGAATTTTGCGAGAGGCGGCTGGGTCTCTTAGGTGAGGTGGGACTTTAACTCCAGGTTGGTGGGCACGGTCCATGACAAAAGAGCTGAGCTGGTCAAGCTTTTCAAGGATTTTGACCATGAAACAGTACATTGTGCATCAGGACACTTGTCACAATTGAAAAGCTTTGACTTATGTTTTTTTTTTGCTTTTTGCTTTCATCAACATTTTTGACTTCGCTGATGTGCTCTTCGGAATACTGCCAAATAAGAGCTTAGATGCGCAATTCAGTCTGGCCAGAATAGCAGATTTTTGCCAGATTCTTGAAGATTAGCGTGAAAAATTTGTTGCCATCCATGAGAGGACAGCGGAGGCCGCGGGACAGCCGAGCGCAGGCGGAGGCGCGTAAAACCTGTACAGCTGTACAGACGGCTACACACAGCGCTAATCGACAGCATCATCACACAAATCAGCAATCGATTTGAGGATCACAAGCGACTACTGTTTGTTAAATTGCTGGATGCACAGCTGTTTGCAAAGTTCAAGCAGACATTTCCCGAAGCAGAGCTCAGGAGCCTGGATGAGAGCTACGGCGCACAGTTAGACCTGAGCAGACTCAGAGCTGAGCTCAAAGTGATGTACAGCATGACAAACTTTCAGGGAAAGAGTCCAAGTGACCTACTGACATTTCTGAGGAGCACGGGGCTTGCAGTCAGCATGTCAAAGCTTCATGCCCTCACATGCTTGATCATGACCATACCAGTGTCCACCAGTGAGCGATCTATCTCAGCTCTCAAGCGCATCAAAACATACTCAACGTTTACTGAAGGGCCTGACTGAAACCCCACGGTATGCTACGGAGTATATGATACAGCTTTCATTCAAAGTTGCCTCAGTCATTACTTGTGTTGCACTTTATTTGTACCATTGTTTTATTTGTTTATTTTTGTTTATCTATTTACCTTTTTTGAATTTAAAAGATAATAATGATATTGTTTGATAAGGGGATCTCTAATTGTAGTCCTTGAAAACCCAAAAGTAGTGCTTGAAAAGTCCTGGATTTTCATTTTACAGTGTCTGTACGAACCCTGTTTTCAGGATTGATTCGTCACACAAACCTCCAGCTATAGAACGCACCCTAACAAACACTAGCAACCATGAATGCAGTATTAGTTCTAATTGTACATAAGTCCTATAATGCTCATCATCTTCTTTGAAAGTCATTGGTTGTTCTGTCAACAGATGCCGGACCACTGCTGCCCACATCTGTCTTCACTGGCCTACAGGAGTCTGCTCAAATAAGTGTGTGTGTGTGTGTGTGTGTGTGTGTGTGTGTGTGTGTGTGTGTGTGTGTGTGTGTGTGTGTGTGTGTGTGTGTGTCTGTGTGTGCCACTGCAACATGTGGCGCATCACTGCTGCTAGAAATAAAATACTTGTATTATTAAACCTTTATTTTTGCGTGCATTTTTGATGTTTGATTAAAATCCAGCAAAAGCCCTTCAGTACATGAGTTGGTTTTGTCTTTGTACAAAGAGTCCTTGTACAAAATTCACCAATTTAACATGAACGACTACATGAACGTCTCTTCATTTCATTAGTACTTTCGGTTTTTGTTTTTACTGTGTAGGGGTTTCCAAAACCTCCTTAAATTCTGCACATTTTATTAAGATAATGTACCATTTATTTATCTTGTTTTGCGATTATTTTATTTATTTATCTTGTAAGAATTAGAATTTGAAGTGTTTTTTTTTTTACACACACACACACACACACACACACACACACACACACACACACACACACACACACACATATATATAATTTAAACATGTCTAAACTTGACCACAAAGTGCTTTTACACACACATATAAAAGCACTTTGTGGTGAAGTTTAGACATGTTTAAATAGCATGTAGGCTACAGCTCTCCATATTAAAATAAACCAATACGAAATAGTATTAGGCTACTAATATTATATTAGTATGACAGGCTATTTACTGACTTTTCAGCACAATATAATTTGTAAAACAGACTTACAAAATAAGGTTTGGTTAGTGGATATTGTAACCAGTCACTCACATATAGTGACGGTAGGTTTATCGGAAATGTGTGAATGTAAGGTTTTACTTGTTCTCACAGTCTTACAGTAGCTGAGACTCGACGCCTGTGACAACTAGCCCCGCGTGCCCTGTAGCATCAGTAGGAGGAGCGCGCGACTGATGCTGCGCGTCTGATTGGCTGAGAGGAAGAGCCCAGGACAGTCCTGACGCGACGCTCGCTCGCTCCTCACGCGGGTCAGACGCTCGCGGGGGTGATGTCATGTGTTTGACTGTCTGAAGACGCCGGACGGTCGGGCTCTCAGCATCTCTCAGGTAAACGCGCTCTTTCACTCACATTCTCCGTGTTTATGATGATGATGATGATGATGAGAGAGTAAAGCACGTGCGGTTCTGATCGATCACAGGCGCGATGAGTTCGTGGTTATTCACCGTGGCATCGGCACCTGACGCGGGCTTTACTTCAGCTCGTCTCACGCGTCGATTTAATTTCTAAACTCGTGTATTTGTGTGAAGGCATTCGTCTTAACGGCAGGCATGCGAATAACCAGGTGAAGCAGAACTTTCTCGTGGGTGTTTGTTTCAGCAGCTCGAGCTACAGTAGTTGCTCTGAATGACCGAGCCGTCATCATCGATCCGGTTCCGAACCCGAATCAGGACCGAACCGGATCCCGTGAGCGCGCGCCCGTCAACATCACTCGAACTCTTCAATAATCAAGCCTTTAGTATTTCAGTGAAAAGAGATGAAATGAAATGTTGAAGTGTTTGCAACCCTGTTACCGAATTCGGGATATGGTTTGTTTGATTTATGTTACTTTCTTGCTATAAACGTCATAGACTACAGCAAAATGAAATGGTCCAAATTTATAATACACACTGTAATATGTTAAAATCACCAGAATGGAAACAGGGTTGCATAATAAAGGCAACATTAAATAAAAATGGACAAATAAATAAAATAAATAAGATTTATTTACTTAAATATGCCAATATTTGGTCATTCTTTGAGTAACAGTGTTGAATGCTGGAGTTTTATGAATGCAGTGAACTCGATATTTAAATGAGATTATGTACCTTTCTGCTAGACCAAGTGTGAGGTAAAACCCCCTCTCGGCTGACTTATATTCACACTGCATCAGTGGCGCACAGACGGAGAACCAGAGAGGAGCTCCTTGGTTTTCTTTTCTTCTTTTTCTTCTTTCTTTCCTTGGCATTCTATGAAAAGACGTTGATACAGTTAGAATGCATAACACATCAAACCAAAATAAGGAAATTATGATAATATTACTAAATATTATTTACTTTACCAAACAAAACAGTGAGAATCAATAAGGTAATTATGAGGAATTCATGTTTAGTTTACGTATGTTTTATGTATGTATTATATGCATGAGAGTGTTCGCTATCATGAAATCAGTAAGGTTTCATTAGTTAAATGTGTTAACATGAGCTAATAATGAACTGCACTTCTACGGCATGTATTAATCTTAGTTAATATTAATTCCAGCATTTACTAAAACATTATTAAAATCAAAAGTTGTATTTGTTAACATTAGTTAATGCACTGACTGTGACAACATGAACACACAATTAGCAGTTGTATTATTATTAACTAAGATGAACAAATACAGTAACAAATGTGTTTCTTTTTTGTTAGTTCATGTTAGTTAATACATGGATAATAAACAAATTAACCTTATTGTAAAGTGCTACTATGAAATCAAAGATATAAATTCCTTACAATTTAGAGTTGGACATTCATTTCACTAGCTGTGTTTCCTCAAGCTAATAACACTTGCTATGGCCTTGGATAAGAACGAATTACATTATCAGACTCAGAATGCGGCTGCAGTCGAGTTATACTTTTATTATAGTTATAGTTATTATAACTCGCATGCTGTATATATCATTTTTTTTTGTATTATTATAGTGGCAATGGTGTATAAGTATATTGTTATTTATCATAGTATTTATAATAATAATGATGATTATTATTTAGAGGGGCACAATACATTTTGAGACAAAAGGGGCAGGGGCTTGAGCCCCCCTTTTATAAATATTAAATATTAAAATATTAGTTGTTTGCTGTGTTGATAACTAATTGACATTCAGGCCATCTGTTGCTTCATTATTGCTCTGTTGTTGCATCAGATTCAGTTGTTGGTGGATCGTCACATTAAAGGGGTCATGACATTGATTTAACCGGTAGAGTCTAGTTCTGGCTGAAGAGTGACCTCTGACCTGACGTATGGCATATTGATGAACGCAGAAGCGCAGAGGACAGAGCAAAACTAAACACCAGTCACGAATTAGAAGTCTAAAAGGAGAACATTAAAGAGAAATGTGGGAGGAGCTTGAGTTTGTTGCCCAGCCCTGTTTGATTGAAGAGGCGTCAAAGCTTACGTTACTCCTACGTCATGCATCGGGTCAGAGGTCACTCGTCATGCATCGGGTCAGAGGTCACTAAAGATGCACTTTTATGATGGATAGATGCACTTTATGATGGACAGATGCACTTTTATGATGGACAGATGCACTTTTATGATGGATAGATGCGCTTTTATGATGGACAGATGCACTTTTATGATGGACAGATGCACTTTTATGATGGATAGATGCGCTTTTATGATGGACAGATGCACTTTTATGATGGACAGATGCACTTTTATGATAGATAGATGGACAGATGCACTTTTATGATGGATAGATGCACTTTTATGATGGATAGATGCGCTTTTATGATGGATAGATGCGCTTTTATGATGGACAGATGCACTTTTATGATGGACAGATGCACTTTTATGATGGATAGATTCACTTTATGATGGATAGATGCACTTTATGATGGATAGATGCACTTTTATGATGGATAAATGCACTTTATGATGGATAGATGCACTTTTATGATGGATAAATGCACTTTTATGATGGATAGATGCACTTTTATTATGGACAGATGCACTTTTATGATGGACAGATGCACTTTTATGATGGACAGATGCACTTTTATGATGGATAGATGCACTTTTATGATGGATAGATGCACTTTTATGATGGACAGATGCACTTTTATGATGGACAGATGCACTTTTATGATGGATAGATGCACTTTTATGATGGATAGATGCACTTTTATGATGGATAAATGCACTTTATGATGGATAGATGCACTTTTATGATGGATAAATGCGCTTTTATGATGGATAGATGCACTTTTATGATGGACAGATGCACTTTTATGATGGATAGATGCACTTATGATGGATAGATGCACTTTTATGATGGATAAATGCACTTTTATGATGGATAGATGCACTTTTATTATGGACAGATGCACTTTTATGATGGACAGATGCACTTTTATGATGGACAGATGCACTTTTATGATGGACAGATGCACTTTTATGATGATAGATGCACTTTTATGATGGATAGATGCACTTTTATGATGATAGATGCGCTTTTATGATGGATAGATGCGCTTTTATGATGATAGATGCGCTTTTATGATGGATAGACGCACTTTTATGATGGATAGATGCTTTTATGATGGATAGATGCACTTTTATGATGGATAGATGCACTTTTATGATGATAGATGCACTTTTATGATGGATAGATGCACTTTTATGATGGATAGATGCACTTTTATGATGATAGATGCACTTTTATGATGATAGACGCACTTTTATGATGGATAGATGCTTTTATGATGGATAGATGCACTTTTATGATGGATAGATGCGCTTTTATGATGGATAGATGCACTTTTATGATGGATAGATGCACTTTTATGATGGATAGATGCACTTTTATGATGGACAGATGCACTTTTATGATGGACAGATGCACTTTTATGATGGACAGATGCACTTTTATGATGGATAGATGCACTTTTATGATGGACAGATGCACTTTTATGATGGACAGATGCACTTTTATGATGGATAGATGCGCTTTTATGATGGACAGATGCACTTTTATGATGGACAGATGCACTTTTATGATTGATAGATGGACAGATGCACTTTTATGATGGATAGATGGACAGATGCACTTTTATGATGGATAGATGCACTTTTTTGGAGCTTCAAAATCTGTGGTTCAAATCACTGCCATTATAAAGCTTGAAAGAGCCGGAATATTTTGTTATCGAACTCCGATTGTATTCGTCTGAAAGAAGAATGTCATATACACCTAGGACGACATGGGGGTGAGTAAATCATGGGCAAATTTTTGGGTGAACTATCCCTTTAATGGTACAAAGACCTCTTACATGTCAAAAGAAAATGTATTTCCAGTGTCTTGAACTCTTAAAGAGTGTAAATGTTGTTCATTTCCTCCATATAGTGTCTACCTTCAGGTCTCTCACCCCCGGTTTCACAGACGAGGCTTCAGCTAGTCGTTCGTTCGTTCGTTTAATTATTTATATAGCGCATTACAGGCGACCACCGCAGTTCCAGAGTGCTGTACATTACGATAAAAAGCAACACCACACCGACCACAGTTTCTGGGAGAGCTAAAAAAGTCACAATCAGCCAGACTTGCTTCCATAATAGGGTGAGATCAACAGCATTCAGCCATGTTTCAACAATAAATGAAAAATCCAAGTCGTTGTGTATATAAAAATCATTTCAAATGAATGATTTGTTTGCAATGGATCTGGCATTGACTAATGCCGTCCTTACCAGGGTGTTCACAGTCGGCACACTCGCACCCCCACACTCTTCTATCTTCCGCAAGTGGCACAGATTACCGTGGTTTATGCCTTTCCTTATGCAATGGGGCCTTGATACAGAAGGTCTGGGCACGGACAACAACACCCCCAGACAAACAGCGCGAGGACACGGGAATCGCAAATCCCACGCCCTCGAGGAAAAAACATTCAATGCTCTCTGTGCTTTCTCTGGCGCACCCGCTCCGCACCCCCGTCTCCTCCGGCGTTCCCCGTCGGTCGCATTATCTCAGCGGGTAGAGGTCTCACAAGCCAAGGATGAAAGTAGTATTGTCCAGCACATGAGACGTCGGGTACAGATGAACGGATATTAAATAATGCTTGACGATCGTAAGTCCATAAAGTTTGGCCGTATTGAGGAAGTAAACACAACACAAAAAGTTAAAACAATAAAACAAACTGAGCAAGACGAGCAGCCAACACACCACCGGGCGCCATCTTTTTTCAGATGTAGATGAGGCTAATCCCAGACTAATATGCATGTTTGAGCTGTTTTAACTGAAAGCATATCTTAAAATATGTCAGTGCCATTGTTTTGTCTCAAGATTCACACCAGTAATGTTTTTTTTTCTAGCGCAAAAGCTTCTTAATGCCCTAGTTTAACCAAGGCCTAATCCTGGCTTAATCTAAACCCTGTCTGTGGAACCGGGCCTGAGTGTTTCATCTGTGAGGTGTCTGAATAATTCATGTGAATGAACTCAAACACACATACTGAACTGCTCATCTGATGTCAGATCTTTAGTCCTCAGGCTAGTCCTGGTCCAGCTTGATATACTTGAATTTCACTCAGACGCTGACTGTCGGGGTCAGAAATATGGAGGATAAACCTTCCTGCAGTGAGAATAAACCATCAACACTCAAGAGTTGCGTTCAGATGAAGCACAGTGTTATTGGACACTGGACAAAGCTGTATTGGTAGAAACATGTTCTAAACATTTGCTTCATGCAACTTTAGTATGAGTGAATCCCCCTGATCTCTCTCTCCGCAGCCTCAGCAGAGCTTCTGCGCTTGATGAGCTGATTATTACACATATTAAAGCATAATCTGCATCTCTGAGGTGAATCGAGCTCAAGCTCACTTTCTGCCCCGTCAGCGTTCTCTTTTAGCATCGTGTTTAGCTTTCGTCTCAGAGATGTTTGCGTGTAGATGATGTACCCTTCAGAGCATGGATGCATGTTAGCAGCGGTTGATCAGCGCTTGCGTTTATTAAGTATTAACTATTGCGCTTCAATCTTCAGTGTATCTGGTCCTGCAGCGTTTGAGCTCCAGACATGAAGGATTCCTCTAATCTTGTGTGTTGTGGAGGAGTGTGTGCTGCTACTTTACTGAGTGATCAGATGCACGTTTACACTCTTTTTTTTACACATTTTTCAGGGAAATCAACTTAGAATAGGACAGGATAAAGCACTTCAACTTCTGAAGTTCAGCTTTAACCCTCTGGTGCTCTTCGTAAAAAAAAAAGAAAAGATTTTTTCTTCATAGGAATGGTATGAAACTTGGTAAAGGTGTTGGCGCTTGCTGTGTGAACACACCCAACAATCAGGGACACGATTCAAACAGGTTAAATGGTCCTGAAACAATAGTCACACTTGTGCTCCTCGCGGTCAAAAATGAGTGCATTGGAAATGAATGGGAGACGAATTTTAAAACCTATTTTTTGAAAATATAGATAATATAAAATATAATATAAAAATGTTAAATAGTAGTTTTGAGCGTTTTTCATAACAATAAACATAAAATTCTGTAATTTTTTTTTAAGTTCACTTTTTACAACTTTTTTTCACTTCAGCAATAATCTGCCAAGTGTCGTCTTTGAAAAGAGATCAGACTTCAGTCTGTCGCTCTAAAGCATTCAGGATTTACCACAGTTTAAGTTGGAAGTTGAATTTTCAGGTTTATGCTCAAAAAGTGAATAAATGGATTATAAATACAGCGTAAATATAACTTAGTACCATAAAATCCCCTAAAAATACAAAATATGAAATAAAAAAAACATTGTCAAACTAAAATATAATACATTCCTTTCATTGAAATAATAAATTGACCGCCAAGCGAAGAGCACCAGTCAGTTTTTCTCTCTCATGTAGATGTTTGTGAATGTAGACTTGAATAATTGTGTAAATTGATTTCTATTTTCCAATGAATAAGCGTGCCTGCAGATCCAGCTCTTTCCCTTGTTCACCACTTCTCCTGTACTGTGGGTTCACTGATAACTTTCACAGATAAAAGCAGCTGGTCTCTGATAAGACTGTGTTCGGCCGGTGGCGGTCAGGAAAACTGCTGTCTGATATAGAGAGGTCACTGGATGCGCTGTGGGAAACCTGTCAGACGACCTGATCTCAGCCCTAAATATGACTTTCATTGCTGCAATCTAATGTGTTCTGCTTGATTCAGTAATATTTTTCATATTTGAAAAAACAAGTTCATTCCGATGTTACCACATTTTTAAGCAATCTAACCAAACGTTTTGTTACAGTGGATTGCACAGATGCCCATCACTTCAAAGATGTGTTTCAACATTTCAAATTTGGCACCATATTTGCTTTGTATATTATATTTAATTGTTCTATGATACATATTTTAAATATTAAATATTAAAAGTCCCCCTGTGGTGAAAATCCAGCTTTTAATGTTGTTTATGTGTCTATGTGGTGTTTTTAATGTGCTTTAAGACAAAGCATGTGTAAGTTCATAAGTCGACACCATTGCTGAGTATTTCCTCCTTAAAACTGCAGTGAACCAAAGACAGTCTCAAACACACACTTTGAAATCGCTGGTGTTTCTGACGTCACAAACTACCTTGTAACCAATCAGATCAACGTGTGATCGTCAACCAGTGGATCTCTGAGCTGAGTGAGTGAGTGGAGGCGGGGCTCATTTGCATATTCATAGAACCGCGCATACTAAATGAGGCAAGGGTGTCGAGTTAGAGTCAAGATATTTTAAGACATGAAAACATTTTTTCAAGGTCAAAATGTTTAAATATGTCATTTTGGTGATCAATAAAATGATTGACTACAGGGAGGACTTTAAGTAATTAGGCCATCTAGGGCAGGCCATTAAAAGTGCAATATTGCTTTTAAACCGATGCTATATAATACAATCTTGAGGACAACATTTTTTAATTGTGAATCAAACTGTTTGGTGCCTTGCAAGGTGTATCCGAGTGAAACGCTTCAGGAACAAGAACAGATGTGGGCGGGGCTTGATTGCGTCTGTGGGGAATTGATTGGATGGTTGTGGTTTGCTATTGGTGGATCTCACGTGAGTGACAGGTTGCCCCGCCCTCGTCATCAGAGAAGAGATGAGCTGTTATTCTGATTCAACATTACCAGGAACATGAATTTAACACAATAATGACATGCACCGATAAATCCTTCATAATAAACAATGCAATATTACATTAAAAAAAAAACCAAGAACTGTCAATTTTAATTTCACAGTGACTTTAATGGTTATTCTCTGTGGTCGTGGTGTTCAGAATGAGTGTGACCTGTTCGTTATAGTTGCCTAAAGACTGTGTTTCTCATGTTCAGTGTGAAAGCTCCTCTGAGACAGATGAAACATCAGCTCCTGGTTATTTCCTGATCACAAACACCATGAAATGCTGACGCAAAGAAAGTGTGCATCATTCAGATGTCCTTCTTCCCCCTCAGTTAGCTTTTTTTGCAAGATACTTATACTCTCCTCTGTCTGATGCCTCGAGCCTTTTCATTCAGTCCATGTTCACCGGAACATATTGAGAAAGGAAATGACTGGATAAAAAAGAAATGACACTATAAATCTTTGGCAGTGAATGCACAGACTACCTGCTGACTCGGGCTTGATATCGTTTGGACATATTTAATTGCAAGGAACCAGGTAAGGAGTTTCACCTTGACAATAAAGAACGAGATCGTTGAACAACTAAAGATGACGTGAATTGACGGGAGTTTGTCATCTGACCAATCTGAAGGATGTGTGACTCGTAGAGACTCTTACTGTATTATCAACATTTATTACTAAAAAGAGAAACAAGAGTAATCAACACAATAAATAAATACCATGAATGATAAAGGGATAAAGTGCATAAAGATGCAAGGGTCCTAAAATCTGAAACAGGCCCTGAAGTAAGAGCAAAAAAGGCCCTTAACAATCTGAAACACAGGCTTAACCTCATTACAGATGTGCTGTTCTCAACATCACAGAAGCAGATGTTTAGTAGGATGCTCATGCTGCTCTTTTCCATAGATTACAATCAGAAATAAGATTAATATGCTAAGTAAAAAGCCAGGCTAGATAGAAAGCACCATGAAAGTGCATTTAAAATACTATTAAATCGCTGTATTATAACTTTCCAATGAAAAACGCGTTTCCCAAACTAATTTGGACTTTTTACCATAGACAGAATGTGCCGAATGACCTCTTCTGAATTGTGTACAGGTGCTGGTCATAAAATTAGAATATCATCAAAAAGTGGATTTATTTCAAGAATTCAACTTAACAGGTGAAACTAATATATTTTATAGACTCATTACATGCAAAGTGAGATATTTCAAGCCTTTATTTGTTATAATTTTTATGATTATGGCTTACAGCTCATAAAACCCACGAAATCAAAATCCCAGAAAATTTGAATATTACATGAAATCACACAGTAATTACACAGTAATAAATGTCATAATTTATTAAAAGTCATAAAAGTCATAAATGTTCATGGTCATTGAACCAGGTTTTGGCTCTTTTGGCAGTGTGGGCAGGTGCAAATCCTGCTGGAGAATGAAGTCAGCATCTCCATAAAGCTTGTCTGCTGAAGGAAGCATGAAGTGCTCTGGACATGTCCTGGTAGACGGCTGCGTCGAGTGGACCAACACCAGCCGATGACCAACACAGACTGTGGAAACTTCACACTGGACTTCAAGCATCTTGGATTGTGTGCCTCTCCATTCTTCCTCTAGACTCTGGGACATTGGTTTCCAAATGAGATGCAAAATTTGCTCTCATCAGAAAAGAGGACTTTGGTCCACTGTGCTTTATTACATCCAGAGTCAACGCAGCCGTCTACCAGGACATTTCCAGAGCACTTCATGCTTCCTTCATTTTCCAGCAGGATTTGCACCTGCCCACACTGTCAAAAGAACCAAAACCTGGTTCAATGACCATGGTATCACTGTGTAATTACTGTGTGATTTCATGTAATATTCTAATTTTCTGGGATTTTGATTTCGTGGGTTATAAAGCTGTAAGCCATAATCATCAAAATTATAACAAATAAAGGCTTGAAATATCTCCCTTTGCATGTAATGAGTCTATATAATATATTAGTTTCACCTGTTAAGTTGAATTCTTGAAATAAATCAACTTTTTGATGATATTCTAATTTTATGACCAGCACCTGTATATTTAACTGAGCTGTACGACTGTCACTTAAAGGAGTCGTTCACTTCAGAATGAAAATTTCCTGATAATTTACTCCTCCATCCGAGATGTTCATGTCTTTCTTTCTTCCATCGAAAAGACTTTAAGGTTTTGGAGGAAAAAAAGATACCAGGATGTTTCTCCATATAGTGTCTTCAATGGGGTCCAACGGGTCGAAGGTCCAGATGTGAGTTTCAGTGCAGCTTCAAAGTCTCGACACGATCCAGCCGAGGAATAAGAGTCTCATCTAGACAAACCAGCGGACATTTTATAAACAAAGTAAACATTTATATACTTTTAACCACAAATGCTGGTCTTGCACAAGCTGTGATGCGACACACATGCAGGTTGAAACTGCAATTTGGACCTTCGACCCGTTGGACCCCATTGAAGTCACTATATGGAGAAACATCCTCGAATGTTTTCCTCAAAAACCTTAAATTCTTTTCGACTGAAGAAAGAAAGACATATATAAAAAGACTAATATCTTGGATGATGTGGAGGTGAGTAAATTTTAATTCTGAAGTAAACTAATCCTTTAAAGAGACTTTATTTGATACGTGTCACCTGTAAACACATCTCCGGAGTGACCGGAACTGAACTGACACTAAAAACTGAACTCATTTACATCTAAAATGAGTAAGTGAAATCTTCTTGAAGAATGTTTTTCACAAGACAGCGATAATATGCTCTTCCATATATTCAGATATGGTTTCATTGTATGAAAAAAGATTGATGGGAACATTCTGCAAAACATCTGCTTTTGTTTTACACGGAAGAAAGACAGAAATAAAGTCATGGAGAATTGAAACAACACGGTATATAAATTATTTGTCAATGGCATCTAAGAGTCTTAAATTAAAGAAAATATAGATGTCAGAGGGAATCATTGCATGCGGTATAATGCAAATGATTTCAGGGTTGTCATAAACAACCATTTTATTAATCATAAGGGCATAACTTATATACTTTAAAGCATATAACTGCAAAATATGAAGGATAAGGTGACCCTAGAAGATATTTTATTCCCTGCAGATTGAACAGGATCTCATCAAACTGAAGTCATGTCACATCTTGTTCCTAAACTCATTTGAAAGTCGACACACTGCAGTTTTCCCTCTGGGTCTGAGACTTTTCCTAAAGGATCACCTACACAGTGTTCAGCACTCGGGTCTCACGCTGTCTTCTGTCTGTTGTCATAGAAACGCCATCGGCAGAGAGGCCGAAACGCCTGCTGCAGAACAAGCTATGCGAGTAAGAGAAGTCTGCCTTGTTTAAACATCCTTGTTTTGTAATGATTAGAGACGAGTAACGGTGAGAAATGCGTTATTAATCGTTATTAATAACATGAATGTGGTTCTTCTGACTGTTATTTTACACCGCTCTGTACTTGCTGAGGCGTGTTTTTGCCTGAATTTATCCTGCTTTAAAAGGGTCATCGGATGCAAAATTCACTTTTATATGGTGTTTGCATATAAATGGGTCTTTGCAGTGTGTGGACACAACCACCATACAATGGAAAAAAAAATCCATTCACTCCTTTTTTTTTAATCCTTTTAAGCCTCAAAAAGTATAAACACTCTCAATAATCAAGCCGTTTGGATTTTAGAATCATGCCAACTTCTGGAAAATGGGCATCCGATGACCCCTTTCACTATTATGCTTGTTTTGATTGGCTTTCAGTGGTTGAGTGACAGTTGACTGACAGGAAACTCATCGCGCCTTGAGGGAATCTGAATGTGAACAGCTGGATTGTATTGAATATAAGGACAAAACACATATGTCTCAAAGTCAAAATCAGTCCTCTCAATTACAAGCCATCATCTCTCTATATAGCCTTGTGGTCATGTCAGATTACTCCTTAGCTACATCTGGAAAGTTTTACAGGTTTCAACCCTATTGTAATTATAAGGATTTTTATTATCATTCCACAATAAAACTGATTGGCAGACCAAACCTAGAGACTTGAAACTTGGTCAGATGGTAGTAGTCTCGCTCGCTACCAAAGTCCCTTTCTAGTAGAAGTCTGTTCACGGGCGGCCATATTTGCAACGCCTCCGGGGAAGTATTTTGGGCATCAAGACCAAGTCCTATCTATTTGAATGGGGGAATCCTGAAATCTCAAAACTGCTTGCCAAACTCACAATCAGTGTTGCCAATTTTGGTTTTGTTACCGTTGTTTAATGATTTTGGTGCTCCAACACCCCCAAAACACCCTCCAGATGTGCAAAATTCAGTGGAGAATGGAGAAAATGGAGAAAATCGCATTGGGCAATTCTTGGGCTACTTTTGTTGCACAGACCTGGCAACCCTGCTCACAATTAAAGGCACACTGTGTAGAAATTGTGTTTTTGTCAAACAGCGACCCCTAGAGTCGCTGTGGAATACTTGCACTGTCGTAAATAGTAATTTAGTAATTAGTAATTTAAATCCGATCTTCAATTCCCGTGCTATATGCATATTTAATGGAGTGCACGTCACCGAAAGCAACAGATATGAGCTGCATTTTATTGATCATCAGCTAAAATTTCAAAATCAAAGACCGCAATAAGAGAGAGCAGCAACAGCCCTGGTAAGATCATTTCATTTCTTTACTTTTAATGATGATGATTGTGTGTTAAGCGTCTGCGACTTACTTTCACTTTGATTTGCGATAGTTTGCACGTTGGCTTGATGAATAGATGCTCAGCTTCTCATCTGCGGTGATGCGTGTTCCAGTAGCGTCGTCATATCTGGCTATTACATTACATAGCCTATAACACGCTCTCACACGTGTATTTATTTATTTATTTTTTGCATTTTTGGGAGGAGTACAATTTACATATGTGGTTTCAACAACCAGATGCATTTACACTTGTCCAGTTTCGTCTGGAATGCGTCTCAGAGCTCCTCCTGAAGTGGTTTGAGCGATCGGATTCAAATCCGTCTTGAATGCGTTTCGGAGGGCATTTACACCTGGTCTTTTCACAATCGGATAGCTATCCGATCTGAGAAAACGCATGAAGTGGCCAGGTGTAAACAGCCCCCATGACAAAAATATACGCACAAAAGCCGAAAACAAACGCTGGTTGGCCTCTCACGTCCAGATTTGAGGAAGTGGTGGGGGAAGTGACGTATGCCGTAAAGCAGTCGAATTTTGTAGTTCTTCTTGTGCTCGGATTACTACCCGAACCCCGAAGTTACATAGTGCCAGTAAAAGCGATACAGACCCCGTCAGGCTATGGCAGACGTGTCATTCAACCTATTGTAAGTCGATGTACCATCACAAGGGTCTTGGAAATATATTATGAAGGTTGAAAAGTTACACGGTGTGCCTTTAAATAACATAAATCAAAATGTGAAAACGCTCATATACTCAATTGCTTTAAACAACTGGAATCCTAAAGATGAACAATATTACTACTTATACTAGAATCTACTTTTGCGAACTAGTCCTAGGTATTTCACCCAGTCTGAACCAAACTAGTGCGGAAATATTCTCTGGAGTCTGAATATCAATAATTTTGAGTGGCTATAACTTTTGAACGAATGAGATATTTTCACCTAACTCTGTACAGATGCGCTCGATCTGAGGTCACAATAAAAAAATCATGAAGTTTGGCCACTTGGTGGCACCAAAACATGAAAAAAAAAACCATGAAAATGGTTATAATTAAGCAACTGTAAACTTGATTAACTTGGAAATTGGCATGCAGTGTGTAAGGGTAAACAGGTCAATTTAGCTCAAAGGGAATTATGAATTAATTTATAGGGAATTCGAAAGAATAATTTATTTTACTCGTCTAGCGTTCTTTGAACGGGCTGTAACCATCAGCTCTGCAGCGGATATTAAAGAAACTTGGGATTTCATGATCTCACTCTTAAAACTCATTCTTTCCTCACTTTCTTTCTTTCTGCAACTCATATGAATAATGTGGTGTGTTTGCGGATGGATGGAAAGTCTTTGAAGTTGGAAGCGGGCTTTGTAGTCGAATCCTTGACTGAAACTTTACAGCAAAACATAACTTAGAACCGAGACTGACAACGGAAAAGAAAAGAAACTAAGAGAAAGAAAAGCGAGACAAGAGTAGTTAGATGGCTTGAAAGAAACTGTGTAACGTAATTAGATGTTATGGGAAGAAGGAGGGGGGAACCGGCAAACACTGCTGTCACATTTAATAAAACAAAACATCAAATAAAATAGTCCAGGCCTGGTCCTCTCTCGAACTTCACTGTCGTCGCTCCTCCTTTTATGCTTCCGCTCCTCCGTGAGAGATACGAGACCGGTGCGTCATCATCACCGTTCTCCCTCGGCCTCGTCCTGCTCGCCACACCATGTTCTTCTGTCTGGTTACTCCATCTTCTAATAGTCGTCTGTATATCTAATGCTTTGTTCGTGTCCTAAGATTTTAAACTCAAAAGTTTGTCCAGCCTCCTGGATGAGTTCTGACCAATTAGGCACTGTCTTTATTTGAGAGGTGGCATTTTCTTCTCTTCTCCTCATAAATGATGAGTTATCTGTGGTCTCTTACCTTCCCGCTCTAAGCAAGAGAGTACAGTTTAGACATGATTCCTATTATACGAGTACAATACATTTGACACAGATTTCAATCAAGCGATCTTCTGAATTATGAGCATATGATCATACTGATAGAAAACAAGAAACACTTTCAGCCAACCAATCAATAGTTATAACGACTGCATGACTTACAGTATGTGATCTAAGGATAATAGTCATAGGTTGTAGACATGATATTGAACTATGTTTGATTACAAGTCCGACTTGGTTTCAAATCTCAGTCTCGTTAAAGACTGACCAGGCAAAGACCAGGTAAAGTTTCAGTCTCTGTGGTTTTAAGAGATTTCAACCCTGGAGTCGTTCAGAGGTCCTTAAGAAGAAGTTTTTTGATCTTTTGTCTTGAGATCAACCTCTGCCGTTATCTTGGTCAGGCTCGACCTTTCCCATCTCTAAACCAAGCCGTCTTTTCCAAACTACCTAACGTTGACAACGTTCTTCCTTTAACTAGACTCATCTCTTTGAAGCTTGCATGGCCATAAAGTTCTTAGCTGTGGGGTTTTGTTGGTTAGCTCAGACTAGCTGGATGCCCACTCCATTTATGGCCCTAGATTAGACTGTTTATTTGGAGTCTGGAGTGTTGAGTTTTGTGTGGAATTATGTTTGAACGAATCATCTGGAAGATTCATTTGTGTTTGGTTCAAATCCTACAAGTGTCCAAGGTGCCATGATTATCTATGAGGACATTGGCGTAACTCTAAAAACATGGCCGCCATCGGCCAATGAAGTTTGAGCACCTATTAGACTATATCTGACTTCTGACCTGTAATGCTGCCTGAATCATAAGCATACACTGTTTGTTCGTTGGCCAGAGGAGAACTGGCCCCCCCGACTGAGCCTGGGTTCTCCCAAGGGTTTTTCTCCATTCTGTCACTGATGGAGTTTTGGTTCCTCGCCACTGTCACCTTTTTTCACCTTTAGCTTTTAGCTTGCTTAGTTGGGGACATTTAATTTAATATTCAACAATATTATTGATCTGCCTGCATTGACACCATTATATGAGAACTGAACTGAGATTGACGATGACATCACGGTTTTCTCCAGAGCGGCTATATATATATATATATATATATATATATAAATTAACTAAATTAATAACTTTTTTACAACAAAAATGAAACATTACTGAATTTACTTAAGCTGGACTGTGACGCTATTTTCTTCTGGAAACAAACTTTGTTGCATTATTTTCCTGTTGTCTCTGTAAAGCTGCTTTGAAACAATCTGTATTGTAAAAAGCGCTATATAAATAAAGGTGACTTGACTTGATTAGACTTGACTTCATTTAACGGAGGCTGTGTTCGACTCATGGCCCTTGAGGGCTGTAAGAATTTTGCCCGATATCGCATTTGACAAGGTTGTACTTGATTGTACACCACACAGTTTTTTGCACATGATATTAATATCACATGATAGATCTCCTCATTCTGAACAACTTTACCTCTAGGACCACTGCTGTCAATCAAATTGTTCGATAAGTATGTGAGATTTTGCGAAGTAGTCCTAAGTTTTTCGCTCAATCTCAATAAAGCCACTCAAGTACAATTCTCTGGACTCTCAAGGTCAATAATTATCAAAAACATGTTGAACTTTTCCTTTTGGATAGCTATAACAGGGTAATTTATAAAAAAAAGGCGTGGCCAACTTGGCCAAGTGTATACAAAAGCCTATAACTCCTAAATGAAAACTCAGAACTTCACGAAATGAGGTGAGCACATGCAACATATGAGTCTAAACAAGCATGCAGACTGTTATGGAGATCGGACAATAGGTGGCGCTATAACTGTTAAATAGCTTTAAAAACCTTATATTTTCTTAGTAAAGTACCCGTAGTCTTTTGCCTGTAAATGGTCTTTTCCGTATGATCAAAATGGTTACAGG
The DNA here is from genome assembly GCF_951802725.1 of Rutilus rutilus. NCBI lineage: Eukaryota > Metazoa > Chordata > Actinopteri > Cypriniformes > Leuciscidae > Rutilus > Rutilus rutilus. The sequence continues at coordinate 41,367,041 of NC_140223.1, forward strand.
TTTGCTAAATAAAACACAATACATTTTAATGCAAGTGCTTAAATGTGCAACCAATTTCAATTCTATTGAGAATTTACCACTTGCTATGGAGAAAGTCAAACGTGATCTAAAACAGCTCCATAAACTAAAAAGACTGATGAAAAGTCTCAAATACAACATAGATTCAAATACAAGTTAGAATCAAGAGCTTTAAAGTATTGACTAAACAATTGGTACTCACGCTGTAGCTACGTCGTAGGCTGTGTGTAGCACACGTACCCTTCAGCATACCCTGACGTGCACCTCTCCAAAAATGTAACAACGCGTCAATTCTACGCAGAAGCAAGCGATGTGATTGGTCTGCTAGAATTGCTCCCTCAGGTTTCACATGCATGTGTAATTGTGCGTCAACGTGGACAACAACGCAGAAGTATAAATGAAAACCAATACATAGCCTACAGCGTAGAGGCTCCGGCGTAGTTCCAACGCAGAAGTATAAATCAGCCTTAACTCGACACCATTGCCTCCTTTAGTATACGCGGTTCTATGAATATGCAAATGAGCCCCGCCTCCACTCACTCACTCACTCAGCTCAGAGATCCACTCGTTGACGATCACACGTTGATCTGATTGGTTACAAGGTAGTTTGTGACGTCAGAAACACCAGCGATTTCAAAGCGTGTTTTTGAGACTGAGGTTCACTGCAGTTTTAAGGAGAAAATAGCAATGGTGTTGTCTTATGAATTTACACATGGTTTGTCTTAAAGCACATTAAAAACACCACATAGACATATAAACAACATTAAAAGCTGGATTTTCACCACATGGGGACTTTAAATCATAAGCTGGAAGTAGCTTCATTTGTGAGAAGTTTGAAGTCTCATTCAGATGTACCTTGTTTGTTACACCAAAATATCTAGACCTTTGAAAACCTCTCCTTCTGCCCTTCATATCCCAGAATCCCCAGAGCCTGGCGTTTTGCCCTGGAGCGCGAGGACAGCTGATGGACCTGAGGCCGGACCTCGCTGAGGTAGGAGCGCTGCTGTTACACTGTTAGTTCACGGCCAGGTCCCTCATTAGTGCTTAATCAGGTGATTAATTGTGTTGATTGATTAATGAAGTTGTGATTGTCTTTTTGTGTTTGCCCTGGAGCACGCTGTAAAGTCTTCACTGAGGGCGGCATCCAACCGCACATCTGTGTCTGTGGTTTTCATGCTTCATGAAAATTAAGCTCATTAAGCTCTTTCAGCAGTATTATAACATTAATTTAGAACCGTTCAACCATATCAAGCTCCTCATCCTAATATTGTGCTATTAATTTGAATGGGAGATTTCTGTTTAATGGTATAGTACCACCTCATCTTCTAGCACAAGATTTTCAGATGTCTTCACCTTTCAACACATGGCCATTTTCCTTTTAGTCATATTTTGTGTGAATGATGATTGTCGTAGCTTTAGCAGTTTCCATCGGCTCTATTCTGGTTGTGATCTTTGAGTTCTAGCTCGAGCTGTTAGTTACTCGCATATTGACTTCTGTTATTACAGTCCTCCATGTGATCGAGTCTTACTAGTTCACTTCAGAATGTTTGCATTTGGTTTATGCAGTTGGTCTGTGATGTCTATAATTTTGGTCAAGCACAGATATGTTCTCATTATGTAAATTACATTATATATGTCACGGAGTCACCAGATCAGCACGCTCCACCCACTTGTCCTCCCTGGAATTCTAATTCACCGCACCTGCACTTCATCACCAACTCACGCTAAAAAGATACACTTCCCCTTCACTTCCTTGTCTGATCTCGTCCTATTGTGATCTCACAGACTCTACCCAACCACTTACCTGTTGCTACCTACCTCGAAGATTCCTCTTCATTGCTTCATCTCCGATCACCCGCTTTCTGTCTTCCGTCATCTGTCTTCATTCACCGGTGAGGCGGAGGATTGCAGCGGATTCCTGTTACAGTGTTCCCTATATTTTGAGATGCAGTCTCATCAGTTCGCCAACGATCGTGCCAGAGTAGCCTTTGTCATCTCATTGTTGTCCGGACGCGAGCTACAGTGGGCTCAGTCACTGTGGCAATCCAACGCTCCGATCATCACTTCACTGTCAGATTTCTTCAGTCACTTTAAAGAAGTTTTTGGTCAAAACGCGTCAGATTTGTCAGTTCAGGAGCAGTTGTTCAACCTTTGCCAAGCCAATAATTCTGTCAGTGCTTAAGCTCTCCAGCAGAGGTGTGGACTCGAGTCATGTGACTTGGACTCGAGTCAGACTCGAGTCATGAATTTGATGACTTCAGACTCGACTCGACAAAATGTACAAAGACTTGCAACTCGACTTGGACTTTAACATCAATGACTCGTGACTTCACTTGGACTTGCGCCTTTTGACTCGAGAAGACTTGCTACTTCCCATGAAAACTGGGGAAAAAATGTTCACACGGCCGCGCCGCTCTGTTTATCTGCATCTGAGAAACAATGTGCAGAGAGCACGCGCGGTGCTTGAAACGACATCCAATCACTGTAGTCCCACGTTGTTTTGATTCGACAGCTACGAATTTGAACGAATGCTAAGCCCCTTATCGGATGTACCGTAACTTACTAGCTGCCACATAGCTGCCAACTCTCACGCATTCACCGTGAGACACACGCAATTGACACTTTTCACACGCTGTCACGCCACACATCTATTTTCTCACGCACAGAAAAATCGCGAAGCAAAGAGGACACGGAGACCGACAGACTAGAAAGAGCAGGTTAGTTATGATATTAAAAAAATCTCTGCTCTCAGATTCTGTCACTTTTATTACGAAATTCAGACAATAAATACCGTTTTGGCGCTTGTAAATGTGACACGACAGATCCCTAGCGGCACGTGAACCGATCATCATCTCTAGCTGATAGTAAATAACGTTAAACACGAATGAACACTGTTGAAAGATACAGTACAACTTACCGAAATGTATATTCCTCATACATAATATCGACCCATCAATCAAAGGGGTCAATAAAACAGTTGGAGAACAATTATGTCACATAACATTTACCTCAGGAAAGCCATTTAAGCACGTTAGTTGGCTAGAAAAAAAGAGCTATAGAGAGTATTTTGCTAAATATGTGTACTATATTGCATGTTTATTATATTTTTACTTATATCATTAAACAAAGTTGTTATTATAATAAAAAAACACGCATTATATTTAATTTGTGTTATTTTTAACCTAATACTGCCAGCTGATAGGGCTCTCTGTATGTTTACAGCATTAGGTGAGTTGTTTTTTTTTAGAGAAAAATTAATGCCTATCTTGTGTAGCCTACCTAATATTTATCCAAATGAGTCAATATTAAATCAAATCACAATAATTGAATTGAACTGAAATAATAAAAAAGCTAGCTTACCAGAAATTGAACCATGTAAACATTGTAACATGTCACTAAACCTAATCAAATTCAGTTTAGTTACTAAAATGTTTTGACAATCACAATACACTTATTGTGATGCAAAAATTACATCACAATTATTAATAATTGCATCACAAATTTTCTGTTTTTTACTGTATTTGATTAATGTCATTGTATAAAAAAAGGTTTAAATAAATACAAATCTTACAGACATACATGATTTGTAGCCTATACATTTTATTTCTGTGGTAAGAGGACTTGAAATGACTCGAAACTAAAATGGTAGGACTTTGGACTCGACTTGAGACTTGTTGGCTTTGACTTTTGACTCGACTCGGGACTTGCCTCATCTTTGACTCGACTTGACTTGGGACTCGAGGGCAAAGACTTGAGACTTACTTGTGACTTGCATAACAATGACTTTGTCCCACCTCTGCTCTCCAGTTTCACACTTTTGCGGCCGCTAGTGGCTGGAATGAAACTGCACTTCTCACTGCCTTGCGTCAAGGACTCAACGCAGATATCTATCAACTAATGGTCGTGTATGACGACGCCATGGAAATAGAAAACTTCATCCAAAAGACGAGTTTTCACCGTCTCACCGCCTGCTCTCTTCTGAATCCCGCTGCATATCCTCCGCCTTCAGCACCATCAGTCGCCCTTCCAGTACCTGAACCCATGCAAGTGGACTCCTATCATCTAACACATGTGGAGCGTTAACGAAGAATCCTTAATCAACTGTGTTTGTACTGCGGGAGAGAAAGTCATGTCATCACGGCCTGTCCAGTTCGACCACCACGTCCGCCATTGAGTACTATTCAACTTCCACCTCAAATAAATTCTCTGTCCCGTACTACTATGCATGTCCTAACCCCCCGGGTTTGTGTCTCAGCGCAAGCCCTCATCGAATCGGGTTCCGATTCTCTACCCAACTTTTCCAAACACTGAACGTCCACAAAAAACGCTGCTCTCAGACTTTGAGAATCCTCAACATCCAGGGAAAACCGCTGGGTCGGCACTTCTCTCTCATTCTGACGCTCCACATCGGATGCCTGCATACAGAAGAAATCACGTTCATGGTGCTGGAAGGATCCACCGCTGATCTCATCCTGGGACGCCCGTGGATGTCACAACACCAACCTCGCATCAACTGGGACACCGGAGAAATACTGCAATGGAGAGTTGCCTGCTTTCAATCCTGTCTCTCTTCAGTCCAGAAACCTTCAAAGTCTCGTTCTCTCTCATCCACAACTCCTGAACAACCAACACTCTCCATCAACTCCACCTCCGTTGAGAGTCTGGAGGTAGATCACAAGGTGGAGATCCCTCCAGAATATCAGGCGTTCCAGGATGTCTTCAGTAAGCGGTTGGCATCCCAACTTCCACCACATCGGCCATGGGACTGTGCAATCGACCTACTACCTGTCAACCACTGTCCATCCCGGAACAGAAGGCCATGGAGGAGTATATCCAGGAGGCACTCCAACAACAATTAATTCGTCCATCTACATCCCCTGCCGCTTCAAGCTTCTTCTTTGTTTCCAAAAAGGACGTAGGCTTGAGGCCGTGCATCGACTACCGTCACCTCAACTCCCAAACAGTCAAATACAACTATCCACTTCCTCTGGTCCCAGCAGCCCTGGAACAGCTATGGGGAGCTCGCATTTTCTCCAAGCTGGACCTGCGGAGCGCATACAACCTCATTCATATACGCTGAGGTGATGAGTGGAAGACTGCCTTCGTTACCCCTTCAGGTCACTACGAATACCGGGTCATGCCGCACGGCCTGTCCAACTCACCTGCGTGTTTCCAAGGCTATATGAATGAGGTGTTCCAGGAATTCCTTCACCGATTCGTCATGGTCTATATAGACCAATAGACTCAACCCACTACCATCAATGAACTCTCTGGTTTTCCAACATCTACTGACGATTCATTCACAACTACAGCCTCCTCAGTTCTCCTCTGACCTCTGCTCTCAAAGGTCGGCCCAAGTCTCCGTCCTTAACCCCAGCAGCATCTGAAGCCTTCCAACAGGTCAAACAGGCCTTCCAAACCGCTCCGATCCTGGTCCACCCTAATCCAAATCTTCAGTTCATCGTTGAGGTGGATGCCTCATCTACCGGGGTCGGTGCGGTCCTCTCCCAGCGGCAGGGTGATCCTCCTAGACTCCATCCATGTGCCTTCTATTCTAAGAAGCTTTCCCCGGCGGAGCAGAGCTACGACATTGGTAATCAAGATTTGATCGCCATCAAGCTAGCTCTAGAAGATTGGAGACATTGGCTGGAGGGAGCACATCACAAATTCAAGGTTATCACTGACCATTGTAATCTTGAATACCTGCGAGAAGATAAAAGTTTGAATCCACGTCAAGCCCGGTGGGCTTTATTCTTCACCAGGTTCAATTTCACCATCTCATATCGACCTGGGGTTAAGAACTGTAAGGCAGATACCTTGTCACGTCTTCATCAATCTGTCCCTGATGATTCTTCTCCTGAGCCCATTCTCCCTCCAGCCATGATCGTCAGTCCCATAAGATGGGCCATCGATGAACAAATTTCCCAAGCCAATCATTCCAACCCTGCTCTGCCGGGAGGTCCAGAAGGCCTCCTCTACGTTCCACCCACCTTTCGTCTGACCCTTCTGGACTCAGCTCATACATCTCCGGGCTCTGAACACCCAGGTAGCCGACATACCCTCTCGCTCCTACGTCAACGCTACTGATGGCCCACCATGCCTCAGGATATCTCCCAGTATGTCAAGGGTTGCTCAGTCTGTGCCGTTACAAACACTCCTTGACGACTCCCGGAGGGAAAACTGGTTCCTCTTCCCATTCCTCATCGACCATGGTCGCATCTTGGTATTGACTTCATGACAGACCTACCAGCTTCAAACAACCACACTTGCGTATTTGTCATCTTGGATCGCTTCTCAAAGGCCTGCAAGCTGATTCCCCTAAAAGAATTGCCAACTGCCTTCGAAGCGGCCGAAGCATTGTTCCAGAACGTTTTCCGTCACTTCAGCATTCCCGAAGACTTTGTATCGGACCGAGGTCCCCAATTCATCTCAAGAGTCTGGCAAGCATTCTTCAAACTCCTCGGAGTATCCGTAAGCCTCTCTTCCGGTTACCATCCTCAAACTAACAGCCAGACTGAGCGGAAGATCCAGGAGATCGGGAGATTCCTGAGGTCCTACTGCCACCAGAACCAGGACAGCTGGAGCCAATTCCTCCCATGAGCTGAATATGCCCAAAACTCCCTACGTCAGTCCACCACAGGGCTCACCCCATTCCAATGTATCCTGGGATACTAGCCTCCTCTATTCCCATGGTCGGGTGAGCCCTCTGAGGTTCCAGCTGTCAACCACTGGTTCGAGCAGAACGAGAGGGTATGGGACTCAGTTCATGTGCATCTCCAACAGGCAGTGTGGAGACACAAGAGACAAGCGGATAACCGTAGAACACCTACCCCTCGCTACCAACCGGGCCAGAAGGTATGGCTCTCGACGCGGGACATCCGTTTCCGCCTGCCCTGCCGTAAGCTGAGCTCAACGAAGTCACCTACAGGCTAAACTTCCACCACACTACAGAATTTCACCATCCTTCCACGTATCACTCCTCAAACCTCACTCTGAACCTTTGTTCTCTCACATCAGACATCGCCGAAGAGGAGCCTATCTACCGGGTTCGAGCTATCCTAGACTCGCGACGATGGGGTCCCAGGCTGGAATACCTCATCGATTGGGAGGATTACGGTCCCGAGGAGCGCTCCTGGGTAACACGTCATTATATCCTCGATCCTACACTCCTCACACAATACCACTCAGAACACCCAGATCGACCAGCTCCCAGGGGTCGAGGTAGACCTCATTGTCGTTGTCGTCCCATCCATCCGTCAGGAGCCGCCCGTGGAGGAGGGGGTACTGTCACGGAGTCACAAGATCAGCACACTCCACCCACTCGTTCACTTTCCCCGGAATTCTAATTCACCGCACCTGCACATCATTACCAACTCACACTATAAAGATACACTTCACATACCGTGACAATATCGGAGCATTGTTAAATTCTTGATTTTGATTGTTTGATGATGAAAGGCTGTTGATTAATATTCTATAATTGCAGAGCTATTGAGTAATTCCAAGTGTTGTTAGCACATTCGATTCAGATTAGGAACAGTGGCTTGGGTAGAAAGTAGAGCTCTATGAGGGCAAAAACCTGAAATTTTTCTTTAGATTAACACATTTATATTTGTTAAGTGTGAAATGAGTGGGATAATTGAGTCTGGACGGCTGAATTGATGAACTGAAAATAAATGCTGATGTTTCTGCTTCGTGCCGAGTCACATTACCACCATTTATTTTCCATAATTCAGCAGGTCATATTCTCAGCCATCTTTCTCATTTAAGGGGAATTATACAGGATACTACTGCAAAACTAAATTTATAACAGATACGTATTGATTATTTTTATTTTGCCGGTCAAGGTTTGACATTTTTTGCAGTGCAGTGATTTTAAATATAGATATCTCACTTTTGTACACTGAATATGTCTTTGGTCTGACACCCTTTTCAGGTTTTGGAGTCTCTACAAGGGCCTTATGATTGCCACGAAAAAAGGAAAAACACACAAAATATAAAATCAGATAAACATGAAAATTCTTAACATGCCAAAAAATATTTAGGCTAATATTAAGTATTTTAACTACATATACAAATGTCCATTTATTTGAATTACACCGTTTTAACAAATTAAAAACTTGTTATTATTCTAGTTATTTGACTAGTGCAGATAATGAATCAGATGTCTCACACATTCACTGGAAATAGGTGAATATGAGACATTATCTGCCGCTCTGCCATTTCTCTGAAACTCACCAGCTGTAACGAACTGCTCCGAGACACAAAGGCTGAGGATCCAAATGCAATGTTATTAAAAGGGTAATCCACAATCGTAGTCGAAAACAGGCAAAGGTCATGAACAACGGTTAACCAATAACAGGGGCACAGGTAAAAACAGAGGAAACCAGGCAGAAGATTAAAAAACCAAGATACAGGAAACCAGGAGAATGCTCAGAATCGCAGCATTACTCTAGACAAGACTTCGCAATGAATGACTGAGATAACCAGGCTTATATAGGGTGAGGTAATGAGCTAACGAGACACAGCTGTGGACACAACAGTCATGGATAATTAGACCGGGCAATGAACTATTGCAAATGGAGTCCGTGCAAGAATAACACGGTCACGTGATGAGTGTGAGCATCGACATGTTCTACTGGTTGTTCTGGGAAGAATGGAGCTGGAATCCATTTAAAGGCATCGGTTTGTTGTCCACAGAAACCTGATCCCACTGAACTGAAACTTTTCCACACTGTTCTACACTGTTGTCGCGTAAACATCCTCAAGATGTCCATCAGTATTTGACCGAAGCGTCTGCACCGGCGCATGGAGGAACTTTGTCATTTTCAACCCCCCCCCCAAAAAAGGTTTCATAAATTAGTTATTGAAATACTATTGAAAGACACACACTAAAATTGCAATATGCTTAGCCAAGCATTGTGATAAGATCACATTACAGTTATCTGGCGAATCCCACTCATGCCTCACAAACACACACAAATAAGTCGGAGGAGGATGTAATGTACAATTCGATAAGCAATAAAGAAAATCCTAGCTCGCTTCCAATACAGGATTGCTAATGGAAGAAAGTGTTTGAAGGCCTTAAACAAACACACCCTCCATTAGTCTATTGATGAGCTGTAATGATAATGGCTCATGTCTCAGCGAGTCCTCGTTCAGATCACAGTTTACAGCGCATACACTTCTGCTGGAGGAGAACTGATAATGGACCATGCCATTTTATATCGGGAATCTACTACCATTTATAGGAGAAAAAAACATCTGTCAAGCCTATCTGGACAAAGATATCACAGAAATCAACTCAAAATACAAAACACTAACAGAACAAAGACACTTTCCACAATGGTGCAAACTATTATCTAAGCTAAAATGATCTTAGCATGAAAAGTAGCTGGTTTTAAACACATTCAATGTCTGTAAAATAGTGATTTTGGCCAATCCAACTTTGTACACTGTATCACACAATTGAAATCATAATTTGGGTAACACTTTAATTTTAACTAACTTTAAAACTATTAACTTGTTACTTATTAGCATGCATATTTCTAGGATATTGGCTGTTTATTAGTACTTATAAAGCACATATTAATGCCTTATTCAGCATGACCATATTCTACATCCCTTAATCACCCAATCCCTAAACTTAACAACCTTACTAACTATTAATTAGCAGTAATTAGGAGTTTATTGAGGCAAAAGTCGTAGTTAATGGTTAGATAGTAGTGAGAATTGGACCCTAAACTAAAGTATGACCATAATTTGTTGAAGTGATATTTAGATGAGTGTCGTCCAGAGTCAAACGCATTGTCGTGTGTGTGTTCAGGGCTGTATGTGTGTGTGTGTGTTCAGGGCTGAGTGTGTAAGCCAAGATCTACGATTAGAGACTCCAGATATGAGCTTGAAACACGGACAACTTTACATGTGACCTGAACAAGACTTTATTAACTAGACTAAACACTTAAATTACTCTAACATACACATACAAACAGTTTACCAAGGGAAAGAGAGCTGAGGCAGAATACAGGAAAGCAAGAAGTTATAGCATTGTTTGAAGTTCAGCAGATCAACAGCCTTGAGCAAACCATCAGTTTAGATCTACCTTAGTTCTTACTTCTTCAAAAGTAAGGTAAGGTAAGGATACTCAGTGTATCAAATAATGAGACTAAGTTTGATACTTGCATGTCTCGCCCATTTGAATTAAACTGTCCTGATGCAATTTGTTGAGGCTCCAGTTGATCTTTGCTGATGTGGTCTTGATGAGAGAGAACCAGTGGGAGTCAGAGTATCTGTGGTGAATGGAAAGACAAGGCCACAGCCTGGCACAAGCTTGGGGGTCCTTCAGCATCATCTTCACATCAGGATTCCAGAAAGGGACTAAAGGCTGATTTATACTTCTGCGTCGGACCTACGTCGAAACCCGAGGGAGCGGTTCTAGCAGACCAATCACAGCGCTTGTGGTCCGTATAGAATTGACGCATTGACATTTTTTGTCTTTGTCTCTCCACATTTTTGGAGAGATGCACGTCAGGGTACGCCGAAGGGTACGCGAGCTACACACAGCCTACGACGTAGCTACGGCGTGAGTTCAACGCAGAAGTATAAATTGGGCTTAAGAGGCGTGATCTTGTGTTGAGTGATTTTTAAAGCATGAAGATGTCACACCCTCTGGAGTGTGAGCCAATAAGAAGTTGTTCCCTTTGGAGGGAATATCTTTACGACCTTTTGTTCAAGCGGGTCTTTGAGCATGTCATTTGATTGGGTGTTTAACAAAAGAATCTTCAAGATTCTTATAATACAAATGCGTCACAAAGTTAGCTAAATGTAATGTAAATTAACAAATGGGGGACGAAGATTGGAGTTTATAGAGACCAAACATGCCACATTTTGGTTAACTATAGTATGCAAGTCTGAAACATTAATCCAAAACAGTTTAAAAGAGAGAATGAATGCATAGGACAAGCCACATAAAAGGAAAATCATGAGATGGGAAAATTAGATACGTCTATGCATTTCTCAATATAGGATTAAAAGGGTTTATTTCTCCTTCTCAGCAAGAATTAAATGAGAGTGTGGATCACTCAGCAGTAAACCGGTCACAGCTCAACCTTCACGTCACTCAATCGGAAGGTTTTCTCTTTGGTCGCTGATGAGGGCAAAGCCTCTGTGTTTCCTACACACAACTTTAGACTCTGTTCCTCCAGCGGAGACTGAAGTGTGTTGAGCAGATGGTGACAGTCTCTGTGAAGAACAGCTTTATTTCTGTGCTGTGATTCTCTGTTTGTGCTGATGACAGGCGTCAGTTGTTCAGCATCATGTGCAGAATTTATATAAAGCTCTGTTTTATTCAGTTGTGCTTGGTTAGAAGAACTGTAAAGTTGTGGAACTGTTCTGGCGCACAACTTGTTAACTCTTTCTCTGCCATTGATGGAATTTTCCATCATTTGTGACACAACGCTTCCCGGACATCGAGGGAACTGTCCACTGAATCTCCGGATCAAAACGCAGGAGAGGTAGATATAAGCAGTTAAACCTATTTTCAATTGCCAAGTTCGCTGAACAAGTCATCATACACAATCCTTGATCTTTAGCAACCTTTATAATCACCATTTGTGTTTTTAAAACCCTTTGGATGAACGCAAACAGAATGATGAACATCCATCCTATTACAGTCTCGTCATGCGCTTTGGTTTCTCTGTAACACTTGTTTCCCTGGTGCATTAATTACAAATCCTGCCGGTATGTATCGATCTTGAAACATGGATTTCTGAATAATAAATTAAAATGCTAAAAATCTAATTAATCGCAGCTCTCTTGCTTACAGCTGACTCACAACAGAGCTATATTCACACTCAAACCATTGATAAAGCTGCCAGCTCCTAACGTGGCCACTGCTGCTGAAATAAAACGCTTTCATTGCACAGAAGTCCTTTCATTGTTTTACGTTTCTATAATAAAATAGTGCCATTTTCCTGCTATCATTGTTTATTAGGGAGAGCAGAAGGCATTTAAGGGGTCTTACAATGTAGCCATTTTTTTTTTTTTTTTTTTGCATATGATTAATTTTGATGATTATCATTAAAAATGATTATATTGCATTATTAATTTACTGACTCAGGGTTCCCATGATCATTTTAAACCAAGAGAATGGTTTAGGCCAAGGCCAGACAGGGCCAAGCTTGACGACACTCCCCAAAACTAGCACTGTTAAATTCTCTTATTGGAGCTTCGATTTCAAAGATGTAAATATTTAAATATTATATTATACTTCATTTACATTTAATATATGTACATGCAGCCCGTTCTCATCCCAAGGCGTCATATACTGACGCTTTTGACATTTCGTCTACATCGAACGCACATGGCACCCTTTAGCGTCAATATGAGACGCAGATAGATATGGGCCAGAACGCGCCTCCTAGCGGTCTAACCCTAACCCTACCCCAGACCTAAACCTACCCATAACCGAACAAAGCTCTGTGCGTCTCATATTGACGCTAAAGGGTGCCATGTGCGTTGGATGTAGACGAAATGTCAAAAGCGTCAGTATATGACGCCCTAGGATGAGAATGCGTTGGTACATGGTACATGTATTTGTCCTGAACCGTACGGATGAGCGTTGACTATTATATCTAAAAATAAATAGCAACTAAAAATAATAATTTGGGCTCTGTTGTTAATTGTAACCTTTAATATTATAGTAAGGTGTAATTAAGGGCTCCCTATATAGTTAACAGCATTAGCAGAGATATATTTGTTTATCTTTAAGAAAATTTGAATAATAGACTTTATATAAACATTTGTTTAAAAAACACAGTTCAATTTAAAAAAAGAAGAAGAAGCAATTTTGTGTTTAGTTTTCTCCCCACTGCTGTACCAAACCCGTACCGAACCGTGACTTCAATACCGAGGTACGTACCTGTATTAGCAATTTTTTATCTCACTGGGAAAAACAGCATCACAGGGTTAAGGAACACTCAAAAGGCAAAATTGTAATAAAGAAGAAAAGGCCTTTATTCTTTGAGGAATCTTTTCGCAACCGCAGCCACCCAGATGTGAAACAAAAAGCCTACTGACATAATAAAACTGAGACATTTTATACAGGTTTCTGACATTCTTGACTCCTCCTTTCCCTAGTCTCTGTAAATTTCCTTAAAGACATCTAGTATGGACTGGTTCTACCCCCCCCCCTGGGCAGGTTATGCTGTTCTTTGTCCCTGAGAAGCCAAAAGGCCTTTATTTACAATCTTTATCCCTGAGAAGCCAAAAGGCCTTCATTTACAATCTAGATGACCTCCTGCTGTTCTTTATCCCCTAAGGGGATGGCATGGGACCCCTTGTTTATTGTTAAACGACCCCTGTATTCTCCTGGCTGGATCCTTTCTCGTGCTCAGGTGTAAGTTTTTATCACCCTGTCTTCCTGTCCCTTCTTCAGCTGTTAGAAAACCCTCACAGAAATATATATGGTCAGATGCTTTTACACACACTCAATTGAAATCAACAAGTTTAAATGAATGGACACAAGAACAATGAATTTTTCATTAACATCTCCCCCCTGTTTATCATTCTCTGATAACCAATAAAATAATAAAAATTCATTTCTATTTTCTAAAATCAATCAAACCCATTTTACTATTGAATCCTTAAGAATAGAATTAATTCAAGTCTTAATTCAAGAACAGTTATACCCTTCATGTATATCAATACTAAGCCCTAATTTGATTCAATCAAATAAAATCGCAAAACTTTTCTTCAACCATTAATTGGTCAACATTTTCTCCAGATATGTTGATCATCTCGTTGCCTCATGGACGTTCCATCTTCACCAATATGACACTTTGTGTGCTGTTGAAATGGTCTTTTTCCAACGTTGGCAGGAGAGGTATGTTCTAGCGCATATCCTTGAGTCATTTACTGTCTACTGTCACCTGCGAATGGAGGCCTTAAGTGATTTTGTTAGTGACCGCTTGTCTTGTCGTCCCTTTGGTGTGACCTGTGGATTCAACAGCCTGAAACACTATTGTCACCAGATAATTTTTGCTCATTGAATAGCACTCAGGGTCCTTGTTCCCCTGAAAAACATTCAACCCATGTTGTTCATGTTAACAAAACAATACAGAATCAGTTCTGTTTGGTTCAATCCATCCTGACATCCTGCAAAATGAAAATTTTAAGTTAGGCATTACACAGGGTGAGGCACTGTTTCTTCACTTTGCTCATGCCATGCGCAAAAGTCTGCATCTTCTGTAAAGAAAAACAAATGTTGAGGTTATTGTCACATAGTTTTCTTTTGTCTGCTGTGCTGCCACATCTGCTCCGGCGTTTCCTGTCAAAACAATTCTTGTTATTAGCACACTTAAAATACAAACAATACACACAATTAAACCCAATGTCCTCCCAACATTTATCTTCCCACCTGTGCGATGGCTTTCAGCAAATGTGAACCCCTTAGTAAACCAGATCTAGCTGGTTAATACAAATAAAGTTCTTCAAATAAACCCCTCCTGGACTTTTACTGTCCTCATATACCGATGAGGTCAAAGCTAGATAACCTCTCAGCCTGCTGTGAAGACAATGGGTTTAGCCCTTCCCCCCTGGATTTACTGTTTTTCCCACCTGTGAGGCCGAAATGTCTTTGTTTGTGGCCTGAATACAAATTATCCATACTAAAAAGTTCAAAGACTCATCTGACCACTTGTTTTACTGTGCGTTCTCTTGTTCCCGCCATGAGCATATTCATCCTCCTCTTGATGCACAACACCCATCTCGTGCATAAATCTAACATAATAAAATTCTCTTACTTTTATCAGACGCTTTTATCCAAAGCGACTTACATTTCAAGGTACACATTTACATTCTTATCAATTCTTGCTTTCCCTCGGAAATTGAACCCATGACTTTGGCGTTACAAGCGCTAACGCTCTACTGTTTGAGCTATAGAAAACTGCAATATTTGTTAATATTTATTTGGTGACATTTGTTTGGATAAAGTTTGCTAACCCAAACGTTGTCCTTAAGCCAAATTTCTTTTAGACATCTTTCTCTGCCTCTGAAATAAAAATATTACTTAAAACCACAATTTCATCTTCTTATCAAATTGTTTTAAGGCAATGGCCCCTAAACCCTATTGTTTGGTCTCTTAATCAGCTGTCATCTACGAACATTCTCCAGGTCATCAATTGGTCAGGTCAGGTCGTGTACACTTTGTCAACGTCACTACACTTCGTCAACGTCAGTCGAATAACAATCTTCCCCTTTTTACAATACATAACTGTTAAGGGCTCTCTGGATAATCTGATATTTACTTAGCCTACGTGTTTGTTGCTGTCAAATCTATAACTTTTTCTCAACACATGACTGACGGCTATCTACGACTTCACAATTCTAATTTATCAATACTTAAACCTGTCCAGAAAGTAATTCAAATCTACTGCACAACATGAATGACCAAAATAATAATTAATAGACAGAGCTCGATGATCAATCAACTTAAAGCTCATCCTGTTCTGTGTTGCCTTCTCATCAGATTGACTCACAATCCTCAGCTTTGTGAAATTTCAATTTCAAAATTTCAAATTTGTCATTCGCCTTAACCCATCTATAATGCTAAAACACTCTTTCCAGAGGTTAATGACAAATTTATACACACTATTCAGACAGAACAGTTGTCCTAAACTAACACATACTGTACAAACATGAATTCACACTCACACTCTTCCCTGACTATGAACCGCTCATATTTCTTATTAATATCTTTTATCTAAAAGGATTCAAATTTTAAATGACATTTTAACCTTACATTTTCCTGTATCTTTTATCTAATGTTTTTATGGCCTCTTAACCAGTTTCAAAGCATGTCTGTTCATTATCCATTTGATTTTAGAAAAGTCAGCTGGATTGTTTTGGTTCATTATCTTATTTTGCTTCAGCTTTCTTTGGCTGACTGATAACAGAAGAACAGACAGAGTACCATCCCAAGCAGTCTCTTTCTCTCTCACTATAAGCAAATAATCTTTTCAACAGCCTCCTAGGACTGTAACTAAAATAATCATAGTCATATTCAATCGTTCTATGATCTTTTCTAAGGTTATCTTTAGTTTAAATACTCAATTTACCTAACCTTTGTTTTCCAGAAAATTCTCTTGAGTCATCTTTAGCCACCACCATGTCTTATAGTGGTCCTTTGTCATGTCTAAATGATCTACAGGAGTCAGAACTGACACATTAGTTCAGCATCAACACAAATCTCTGTGTTTTCCTTGCTCATCAGGCAACTAACATTACAACTTTTTTTTTTTTTTTTTTTTTTTTAAACTGTCTCCACAACAGATAACCACTAGTTCAATGGTCTCTGCTGGCTCCTGAATGCCCATTCAGATCAGCTCTTAACCTATAATTGTCTTTTCTTCAGGGTGTTGTCCCCTGGCATAGTTGCAGACACTTGTCAGAAAAACAAGCCATTCAATCAACGCGGTTTCTGGTGAGTGGTATATAGAGGAACTCACATTTTCTGGGTCAGACGGCCGTAACTTCTTACAGCTCATCTCGCCTCTCAATGGTTTGCTGATGCTGCTGGCCTCACAGTCACCGCTCAACTCTAATACCTTTCTCACATAAAAAAAACACCTCCATCAGGAAATGCCCAGTGTTTTTGCGTGACCCTTCTGTCTTAGGTTGTCCTTTTGGCCTAAAAGATCGTACCCGTCGTTGAAGTAATCACTCGTACACACTGGTAACCGCTTTTTCCCATCACAGAATCTGTGACCGTTTTCTTCAACATAATCTGTTGTTTTCTGGAGCTTAGGAAAAGGCGCATTCAAGAGTCATCAGAGCCATTCTGACCTAATAGTGTTCACAGGGAGACAGGTTAATAACAACAGTATTTAATCACTTAAATTCATTAATCATCTTAAAGGTAGCAACCTGCTTAGATTATAGTCAGTGAATTTAGATCACAATCGTACATTCAGTGTACTGTTACTTCTGTAGCCGGAGCCATCAGCCCTGTTTTATGGTGGAGGCTAAAATCAGACAAAGAAGCGGTCCTAAAATAAACTAGTCAAAAATGTCACTTCTATCATTTAAGGTCTGCATTATTATTTTAAAGACTTCTTTAAAATCATTCAGTTTTACTTTTAAAACATTTACAAATTGTCCTCTAAATTTGTCAAATCTGAACTGCCTGTAGCATGATTTGTTTTAGCTTTTCCGCATCTATGAATCTGTTCAACTGAAACACTGTGCTTTACACAGCCTCAGACAACAGCTTTCAGCTGACATTGAATGAGAGAGAGACTCTTGAGGCATCAGGACTGGTACACTGCATTCTCATAAACCTTTAACTTCAGACTTTATCTGCCATCTTTTCTTTAACTGTAGCCCATCTTAAGGCATCTTTTCCATAAATTACATGTATTGTAATTTAGACATTACAAATATCCACTCCGAATGAGTCTCTGTTGCACTGAAACTGTGGCAGTTTCAGTTACAGCACATGCCAGATTTAGATAAGCAAACCTGTTTTGGCCAAATCACAATCTTATCTTTTAAAATCAACATTAACAAGCCTTTGTTTAATCAAATGCCTTTTACACATTTTACATTTAGCAACTGTTAATCCTGTAACACTGCTTCTGTTTATTTTATCTTAAAGAAATAATAATTATTCTAGTTCTTAATAACGTTTCAAATTTCATTTCAATTTTATTTTCAATTACCATAATTTAATACCCGACTTCAATGTTTTCTCTAGGAGTTTATCAATCTGCTTCTATGGTTCATACTAACTTTTGAGGCTGCGCTCTCTGCTTGTCATACATTTTATGATTATCACTATAAATCATTCGTTAGATTTGTCTCTCTATATCATCTAAAACCTTATCAAAGCGTTTCATTCAAAACACAATCATCCTTTTAGTGATCGGTACTTTTAAAATATTTTGCAACTCATTTAGCTCATCTGTAATTTTACGTCAACCGGTACTTTTTATAGTTCTTTTCCTTTCAAAAGGAATTCCTTACACTTAATATCTTTCAATCTTCTTAACAACTTTCAAAAGTTCCATCTATCAACTTTCTTTTCTCCTTCATTTACTTTTACAGTCATACAGTGGGCATTTACAGTCACTGAATGACCCAGCTGACTGCAATAAAACACTCTCTGTTATTCTGCCTTTTATCTTTCTAACATCTCCACCCTACTTTACGCCCCTGAAGCAGAGCGTTCCTATTCAGGAAATGCAAACAGAGCCACTGATAAGTTCTCTGCATTCTCCCCCACTGTCCCAGCTGCAAATTCAATTACAACAGCCGAATCACAATCTTCATCATATTAACACTGATCTACTTTCTAACTCATATTAACACAGACTTTTCTTTAAATTTGTGTTATTTTGGCACTTTCTTTGTTTGGAGCCAATTAAGTTATTGTTTATCTTTCCAATCACAATCAAACTTTTACAAAACATCATCTGCAAATCTCTTCAGAGCATGAGCAGAACTGCTTATAGCATTTGCTCTCTATTATCTCACTATTTATCAGGACTGTTCAGTTACTCTTCATACAGTATTAAAACTTTAACGTGTCATTAATTTCATTAACACTGGTTTGATAGCTTATTCAAATGATTAGTATGCAGATTCAACTTAATATTATCATTATTCAGTCCCACTTATCTCTACTGTTCCACAGAAATCACAAGATTCTCTAAATCTTCTCAGTCTCTAAATTACACAGACAGCTATCTTAGCCGCTTGCACCTTCAACTCTTGTTACAAAAGTATGGCAATCTATTCTTCAATACCCTTGTTTTCATAACATTAATACAATAAAGCATTCACATCGTCATTATTGGCAGAACATTAATTTTCATAAGCGACACGGAAAATCTAAATATTCTAAAGGGGTTTCACAAAGTTTCTGATTAACTTTAGTCACACGTTTCTGGGGAAATTATCTCCAACCCATAATTTCCTTTATAAAACAATATATTTCCTTAAATGGCTTAATATCAACAAAATATCCAATCTCTGGACATTTTCTAATTTGATATTATCATCAACAACACATACAAAACAAGTATACATTTAACATTCAGAAGCTGGTTTGAACAAGCAAGCGCTGTTGCTGTACTCCCAGCATAGCTGGACCCTTTAGGTTCAAAAGACAATCGTTTTACTTAATGAAACATTCCTTATCCTTATAAACATATCAATCCCTGTTAATCATACTCAACGCCCCATTTCCATCTAAAACTCACCTTTCGTACCATTTCAACTTAATTTGACTTAATAGTTCCATGAACTCTATCGTTCCCTACATGTCAGTTCCTTCTGCATCTGCTCTGTTCTCTTTTATCTGCTTCTTTCCCATCCAACAATTCACTGTCCGTTCACAGTTTTACACTCATGAACAAACTTCAACAACCCTTTCTGACTAGTAACGGATAAGTTAGCATTTCAGAAAACCCTGTAGACTACTTTGTACAATCTCATATGCTCATCATTCACAACACTGCTCAAATTATCAGTCATTGCTTTGCTCAAAGTTTCATCAGCCACACATAAAGATCCTTTACACACGTTTAACACACACACAACAACCATTCTGTTTTCCCTCGTTCTTTTCTATTGATTCTTTTACAACATTGAGTCTTATCTTACTCAAGGTTCCCGCCTCGGGGAAATACATTTACATTTACCACCATCATTAGGCCTATTTCTCTTTTAACAGAAAATTGGTGTATAAAAATGATCTACTTTACTGTTAGATGACCCCATTTTGGCTGAATCTCCCTTCTGGATTTCACAATTTCGACACGTGTCTTACAGTATCTGTCAAACGTCTTCAACAGACCCGATCCTTCCCTTACCCCAAGATTGGTCGGGTGGTTTGTAATTACGTTTCACTCAAAAACTTCCTATAAGCACTTTCCAGCGCTCGATTAATTCTGATTTGACGTGGCTCTTCCGTCCACCTAAATCGATTATTTTGATGTGGCTCTTCCGTCCACTTGTACGAGATTTCCTCAGGTTACAGAGTTTTTGAGTAAAACTAATTAATCAGCAATTGTGATTATCTGAATCACCTGTGGCACTTCCGTCCACCAACGAGCTTAAGTGTGGTAGATACCGATCCGAATCTGTCAGATCAATTTCTTCCCCAAAAAATGTGTGATTATCTGAATCACCTTTTCGCTCGTACCAAAAGCAAAACTCAGCCAATATGGTTCACGTTCACTCACAATTATCAAATTACACTCAACTTCAATAAAACAATTTTGCCGTTTCTTACCCAGAGATGCTTTTCTGTTTTTCCCGCAATCGTCGCGGATTTTTTTTAATCCTGGTGGGAGTTTTTCTTTCACTGGTCCTGAGTGTGGGGTATTTGCCTCTCTCTCTCGTAATCTGTTGAGTTTCTATCTCAAACCGTCGAGGTATAAGACGGCTGCCTAGTGCTGCCGAGGTTGTGCACTTTCCCGTCAAATCCGTTCTCAGGACCAGGAGAAGAAGCGTCCGCACAGGATCCCTCTTCTTGACACCAGCTGTATTAGCAATTTTTTATCTCACTGGGAAAAACAGCATCACAGGGTTAAGGAACACTCAAAAGGCAAAATTGTAATAAAGAAGAAAAGGCCTTTATTCTTTGAGGAATCTTTTCGCAACCGCAGCCACCCAGATGTGAAACAAAAAGCCTACTGACATAATAAAACTGAGACATTTTATACAGGTTTCTGACATTCTTGACTCCTCCTTTCCCTAGTCTCTGTAAATTTCCTTAAAGACATCTAGTATGGACTGGTTCTACCCCCCCCCCTGGGCAGGTTATGCTGTTCTTTGTCCCTGAGAAGCCAAAAGGCCTTTATTTACAATCTTTATCCCTGAGAAGCCAAAAGGCCTTCATTTACAATCTAGATGACCTCCTGCTGTTCTTTATCCCCTAAGGGGATGGCATGGGACCCCTTGTTTATTGTTAAACGACCCCTGTATTCTCCTGGCTGGATCCTTTCTCGTGCTCAGGTGTAAGTTTTTATCACCCTGTCTTCCTGTCCCTTCTTCAGCTGTTAGAAAACCCTCACAGAAATATATATGGTCAGATGCTTTTACACACACTCAATTGAAATCAACAAGTTTAAATGAATGGACACAAGAACAATGAATTTTTCATTAACATACCGAACCGTCATGTTTGTACCGTTACACCCCTAATATAGTCTTACAGTGACCAGAAACAGTTACTCTTCAAACCTAGAAGATGTGAAGCTGAAGACTTGCCACCGCAGTAAAAAGGGTCCTTGATCTTCTAGGCTGTAGATGTGGCTCGGTTTCCTGTGGGATTTACTTCGCCTGTTTGATAAAAAACATGAATGAACGTCAAAACAAACGACATTAAAATTGTTGAAAGAAAAGTCTGATCTGAGCTCACTAGTCGCGTTTCCATTACCCTTCAAATTGCGCAAATTGAAATTGCGCATTGAAAATACGCCCAATGGAAACGTCAGTTTTGCAAAAGCTCCCATATATCGCAAAAAAGATTTTACGCTCGCATGAGGAGGTTTTTCAAGCAGTTCGAAAAAGGAATATTTGGCAAAACTGCACAAAAAACCAGTTTTTGCGCATTTACAGGTCACCTGACGTATGACGCGGTGTGTTTGGACAGAAGACGAGACAGAGCTCTTCATTAAACTCATAAAAGACGAGAGTATCACGGGAATACAGGAGTCTAAACCTCAAAGAAACGCCACAATTTATCAAGAGCTTGAAGCAGAAATGAGGGAGAAACACCCAGAAACTCCTCATATGTGCCGCTCACAGTATAAGCGTCTTTCCTTGCCTTTAATGCTTGGATAAAACACACCTACGTCTCCTTCCATTAACAATAATAGCTAGTGCAGTGACTGAGATATACATAAACCTACCAACATCTGTTGCCATAATTGTTGGAATGACTTCAGTCGCATAACATCGGTTAATGGAAACGCCGTCATTTCGCAATCGTTTTTTATCGACATTTTGAGAATATCGCCAAAGTTTTGGGCAAAACTGTAATGGAAACGCGTCCACTGTGAGCCGCTGAGGTCTGTGCTGATGTGTAGTTCAGACGTGGATGACCTGAGGAATCTCAGAGTAAGCACTCCGCATTATTATTTCATAATTTCTCACACCGACTCGGGTGTTGAAAACAGCTTCATCTCTGCCCCCCCCCATCGCTTGTTTCCCCATCCGTCATCGGGTCGCTTCTAATCAGTCGCCAACGGACGGCAGGATTTACGGTAGTGTGTGTGAGGGAGCATTGGGAACGCACTGTAAATCACCCTCCTGACTCCTGCATTGATCGACACCAGCTCATTTAACAGTGCTGGCATTAACCTATTAGCTTAGTGTTTACCAGTATCCTAATGGTCACGAGCGGGTGTATTTCTTCACACATTTGATGTCATTGAATCCCGAAGGCCTGCAGTCCATTAGCACTGCGTGTCTGTGCATGTGAACCTGCAAAACCTCATAAAACCAAGCTTTGAAATTAGCCATTGATTTCTGGTTGATGGCAGAGATTTACAGCGGATGTCTGAGGCTGAGAGAGTCACTCATGTTTGTGAGTGTCTTAATGTAATAAATGAGCCGTTGGCCCGCAGCGAGAGGCTCTGCTTCACTCCACACACTCCAGGCTTCTCAAGGTCTGAAAAGTGGACTGAAACAAGCCATACAAATGAAGCAATTTGATCAAATGCATAGGACATTATTGGACAGACTATTTTGAAAACCACTGAGCTGCTGAACATTAATCTGCTACTTTCATCAGCTTCGCTCATCAGATCCTCTTCAAGTATTCTAGTGATTATTGTGGCAGTATAAGATTCGCCCGCTGTTGCTGTACAGTAGAAGAGAATTGGATGCTGTATTCAGTTTTAATGGTTGTGTGAAGTGTATTGGTTAGTTTTATTGTTGTTCTGGAGGCTGTGAGATTGAAGCTTTGGTCGCACCTGGACTCTGTGTTCCCCATTACACACTCTCTCGTAAATCTGATGGACCTGCACCACAAACCGCCATAGTAATTTAACATAGCTCATTTCTGGCTGGAGCAGATTACACACACACACACACACACACACACACACACACACACACACACACACACACACACACACACACACACACACACACACTGGCATATACTGGTTTACAGGGACGTGATGGTTTTTATTCTGTACAAACTGTATATTCTCTCCCCTAAAGGTCCTTGCACACTGAGTCCGAAGTTTTGTATGCATTTTTTCATATTCGTCATCCTAAAAATTCATACGCACAGAAACCTTAGCACACTGAGTCCGATGGGTATTAATTAATTGCAAAACATTATCCTGAGCGATTCAAAGTTGACTTCAGGATGTCGGTGGCTCAGTTTGATGCTTTGCTAGCGATACTGGAACCACGTATTAAAAAGAAGACCACAAATTTCCATGAACCAATTGATCCTGAACAGTTCTAGGTTTTGGCGTCCGCTCATACGGTGGCTCTGAGTGGTCAAAACACCTCTCAAAACGCTTCCTACGGATGCGAAAAACCGATCAGAATCGTTTTTATGACAGACTAAAGTTTTGTAAACGTGATTGACACAACGTGAGGTCGTATTTTTTTTTTTTTTACGTGCGAAAATTCTATTCTAAACTTCCACAATGTAATAACATGATCATGTTATAAAATATAAAATAATATTTTTACTAATATCAGGAATCTGGTGCTTTTGGGGAAAAGCAGGAATGTTTGGAGCTGCCGCTGGGCATTTCCTAATGCTGTACTTCATGTGCCCTATTATTACGACAAGATTTGCTTAATTAATAACATGAAGCTCCCGAATGAGCTGATTCAGAAAACTAACCAAGGCTTTCCTCTTTTGCCATGGGCGGACTTTAGGACGGGAACATTTAAGATCCAGTGGACATGGGACATGCTCGACCATTGGCTCAACTATTTAAAGCAACACTAAGGAAATTTTTTTACCTTAAAATCATTTTTCCAAAATCATCTCAGTGGTTCATCAAGTCGTAACAGGGTGAATGGCACTTCTGGGTTCACTTTACAGCCCTTTATCTGCTATAACCACACTATGCAAGTTTGCCAAACCGGGTCGCGTTTCTGTAGTTCTAATGAGACTTAAGAAAACTACAAATTTGTTTTCTTCGTTTCTGATGTCGCAATACATCATACTTTAATGAAATCATGCAACATACTCTACCTTGTCTGTGGACATCGTTCATTCAAAGCCGGTGCTGGATAAACAGCGAGTGAGTGTGCGACGGTAGGCTGCGGGCGGAGAAATTATTTACGACAGCGGTAATGGACAATTCCACTTCCAACCTGTAGGGCGACCGAAGAAGAAAAGTTCCTTAGTGTTGCTTTAAACTGCGTCTGACAGAAGACTCAACAGCTTTCACGCACATCTTTCAAAATAAAAGTCTTGCATCGGAAAAACATTTAGAATGATGTGTTTTGGTGTTGTTTCTCTGACGCCCACCAGTTGAGAAGCACTGATCTACAAAACAAAGCTTGAATGCGTCTTATTTTACGTAGTGTGTGTGTTTTGCGACATCCGAGCTGAATTTAATGCTAAGGGTAAGAGATTTAAAATGAACCCTACCCAGAATACATCAACAGTGCTGCAAACACTGCAAATATTTTTATTTCTTCATTTATTAGTACGAGAATGGAAGGTGTGTGGTGTTATTCCTCACGTGTTTTAAACCAGCTCTACAAATCAGGCTCTGTTTTATGTATGTTTTGAGCCCATGGTTCAGGCATTACACGTGTTATAAACACACACACACACACACAGGGAAACGCAGGCTGGTGTGGAGATTTACAGGTGAACACGGTGTTCTGTGAGGAGACAGTGCTGTAATTCACACGCTTTATATTTGTCCTCAGGAGCTGATGTTCCCTGTCCAATTTAAGCACAAGCCTGACAGTCCAATGCTAGAGCTCTCCTCACAATATCATTCTTGTGCATGTGCTCCAGTATGTTTCTGTTAAATCTGCCACCTCCATCAACACTACAGCAGCCTTTATGAAAGCAAAACAGGTCAGGTTTGTTGGAGTGTAGAGAAAAGGAGACATATTAACCACAGTGTACATTCACATACATAACCATATTATTCAACAGTAGGGCTGGGTATTGACACAATTTTCACAATTCGATTCGATTTCGATTCACAAGCTTGCAATTCGATTCCGATTCGATTCAATTCAATATTGATTATTTTGGATATCAGGGACAACACATGGCACATTTCAAATCTCTTCACTAATGCTATGGGAGTCAGTTGTGGCCTATAGGCTTCATTAGCCTACTGTAATATTGAAGGTAAAAATGAACTGATTTGTATACAAACACTTAAATTACACTTTTATTTATTTTTATAATAATAAAGTTATATGAAATGTAAACATTTAAATGGTGGCTGTCATAAAAACCTGCCAGATTTATTAAAACATGCAAATATTGAAGAACAGTAAAAATTATAATGAATATGTAATATGGTGCATATATTTAGCAGAATGCTCCTGTAGAGTTAATATTTCTCTCTGACTGACGAGTTTATGGTCACTGGATATGGTTTTTCTAAATGTGACGTTACATGACATTGTTTACAAGCTGTTTTACTGACGTCTTTCCACGGTTGAAACACTGATTGGGCGACTCCATGTCACATGATACAGACTTCGATAAGTTCGATAACTCTATCTTTAACACACTTTCAGAAGCTCATTCATGTTTATCTCGCACTGTAACTGGTGTTATTAAGGCGGAAGAGAAGATCATGTGCTTCTCTAGAGCTGAGCCAGAGCGATCTCACGCCACTGCGACAAAACGCTATTTATGTTTTTGAATTTCGTAAGAAAATGGACGTAATTTGAAATCTGAGACTTTGTTTTATATCAATAGTAACAAAGCACAAAGATTACTGAGATTTATTGGATGGGATGCGCTACAGTGTTTCATTCATTCATCAACTGAAAACAGGATGACTAATCGATTCTTGGGATTTAAGAATCGATATCGGTTCGTAAAAATGAGAATCGATTAAAATCGAGAAATCGATATTTTTTACCCAGTCCTATTCAACAGTGTCAACCATTACTTCTCCATGACAGCTTGGGCTGTGTTCACACTTGGCATGTTTGGTTGGATTAAAACGATCTCTGGTGCGATTGCTCTGTTACTGCGGTTCATTTGAACATGTGTGAACGCTGCCATCTAAACCCTGGTGCCACCAAACAAGCGGACCGAGACGCTGAAAGGATGGGTCTCGCTCCGCTTCAAAGCAAACACTAGTGCGGTTCGAATGAAATATGAACAGGAAGATAGAGACCTTAAAAAGGACTGTCAGGTAACAAATGACAGAGGATTCAGAAGCGAGTGTGCAAACAATAACGTGTATTCAGGAACAAAGTGATAGTCGACGCCGAGGGTCAGAGGGTCTCTCTCGGCAGCGCAGGGACGCGAATGGGCAACCCGATCCTCCGTGGAAGAAGGAAGAGCAACCAGGAAGACACAATACTTAATCCAGACAAGTAACTCAGGGAACACAAAGACAGCCAGGAACAAGACTCGAACCCTGGGAACTCCAAACGATCTGACAAACACAAGCGAATGACAATGACTATAAATAGACAAAACTGATCAGATGCAGCTGGCACTGATGATCAGATCAGTGATAATCAACAGCCACACACACACGCACACACACACACACACACACACACACACACAGACACAGACACAGGGAGAGAGACAGTGAATTCATGAACCGTGACAAGGAAAGAATGCTCAAGCATACCTGTTTTTTCTCATCATAGTTGTGATGTTGCCCAGTTCAGTACAGGTGTCAGAACCGCGTCTCCTCACAGCAGATCTGTGTGTGTGTGTGTGTGTGTGTGTGTGTGTGTGTGTGTGTGTGAGACAGAGGGATTCCTGCCGCTGTTTTGACTCCTTTACACACTTTATAAGCTCTTCACAAGTTCTCACCTGGTCAAAAATATACGTCATAAAAGCCGACCAATCAGGTTATGCCTTTAGGTTCAGTCTCTTTAGGTTCTGTGATAAATATGCCAATCTGAATGGTCATCAGAACAGGACTAAATGATTAAAAATAAAATAATAATTGGCGAACCGAACTACATGTGTGAGCACACCCTTAATTTGAATTTCTAGAGGGCTTCCACTTTTGGATTCAAAATGTTTTAGCAAAATGTTTGTCTTCGCCAGAATCATTGCACTGCCGGTGTTTTGCGCTCCGTGCGTTTGACACGTCGCCACTCCTTCAGTGAAGTCTGTGAAGATGAAGTTATGCACTGAGGAAAACAGGCCTCAAGAGCATTGACAGGAGAGCAAGCTGCTTTACATGCTTATGAGTTAGATTAAAATGCTGAATATAAAGCATGTTTTATGTTTAGGACACTTTATATGCACTGTGTGTCCTTTGTTATTTTCTAGATGTATATATGTGTTGTATAGATGCTATCAGAAGTATATCGAAATGAATAGTAAATTCAGAGTTTCAGATTATGTTTAGCACACACATAAGTTCCACACATGCAGAGGTTTAAACAATGTTGCATTTGCCAAAATAAAAGTCCCAAAAGTCCCGAACTGAAAATGTTCAAATAGGTGTACCGTTAATCTAGTAATCTGTTTGTTTGAAATAATGTGTCACACATTTATATTTTGTATCGCTGATAAAGAGTATGTGTCACATGTCCTGATTTTGCACACATTTCTGGGACAACAAGAGAGTTGCTTGAGGTAAAAGTGTTTAACGTATCAGAGTAATAACGGGACATCATCCAGTTTGCGCATCAGGTTTTTTTTTTCACCTTCAAGTTATCTTTCATTAATCTTGAAATAAGGGCATTTCTGTAAAGTGCTACGTTTGAAATGTGTTCCTCCTGACTGTGATTTCTTGATAAAACACTAACATTAGCTGAATGGCTCACTCGTTGCTGGGAGAGAGTGAGGTGATGGTGGTGGCAGCAAGATGTTAAGTTATTAATAGATGTAGCTTGTCATGTGCCTGTATCAAGTTTTCATAATGCGTTGTAGCTTTCATCACAGTATTATATTGCATCTCAAAACCGGTTGAATGATAAAGAAACGTTAATGTTGGTCGTAATCTCTTGCCACCATCCAACATCAGTCAGACACGCTGCCAGCCTATGCCAACCTGCAATGGCAAACAATGAAACAGCAGTTTTCAACAGCACTTCCCGAAGCCGGCCTGCAAAGAGATGTTCTGTCTGTCGGATTCACTTTGGATTTCTGCTAAAGCCGAGATTGGCTCATTGGTAAATGTTTCCAGCTATGAACACTAGTGGCAATAAAACAAAAAAACTTAATCCTTTTCACACAAATGATGTTTGGATCAAATAACTAGCTCCATGTGTAAGGGTTTCCTAATAAATTTCTCACCATTAAATAAGATTTCAGATTTAACTTCTTTTTAACTCTTTCCCCACCAGGGTTTTTTTTTTTTTTTTTTTTTTGTCACTGCCAATTTTCACATAAATTTCATGGATCCCAGAATATTTTTTGTATGAATATCTGAACATGCAATATATCAAAAGAAAGAACAGCGCCTCTGCTTAAGAAAAAATCTAGCTTCATGCATTTAAAAACATAAAAAATCAAACATCATACAGAAACGATGATCAAACACAGATGGAGTAGATCGACACCCCCGAAGCTTCACAGTCGTTTCCTCTTCATGGGTTCAACATTTCTTTCAGTAACATTAGGGCAGTTTTGATTTATATGCTGTTGAATGTTTGATGAATGTGTTTTCTATTGCTGGTTTCTGCTTCTCATTCACCTGTCTTTTGATCAGGAGATTCTGTACTCTTTCAGAAGATGTGTAATAGCGCCCCCTACTGTATAACAGTGAAAACACGGATCCCCGGAAAATTCAGTCAGTGGCGGTGAAAGAGTGAATTGTAAAAAAACATGCATGCAGTTTTAAGATAATTTAAGCGCCACTTGTTCTCTGGTTTTGGCATTTACATAAATCACAGTGTCATCTGCATGCATTTGAATATTTACATCAGGACAAACTTTATGAAGATTGTTCAAATACCAACTATAAAGTAGAGGTAGGGTAAATAAACCTTTTCTTAAGCCCCATTCAGACGGGATTAACTTTACAAGGGTAGATGGAGTAATGTAATTTTACCACAGGACGTCTGTAATATTAATGGCCAATTCACACGGGATAAGAAATCTCAGTAAAACCAGCAGAAGTGGGAGAGTAACTCGATTTACTCACCGCCGTCTCCCTCCTGTCGTCATGTGTGTATTACGCTGCTTCCTGATATCACATGTGCAAACACATTAAACCTATATTTATATATATAAAACAGTTATGTCCGGTCGAACAATGTATAAATTAACTTCAGATTGGATTATGTTAATAGGCACTTATCTAACACTAACATAAGTGTCGTGCTCTAATAAGTGTTTTTTTCGATCTTCTTTTTTATCTGAATGGTGTGTGTGTGAAACACTTGAGTTTTGCCACAGACTCGTTCCAGCGTCTAGAACGCAACTGAATGCTTTTTCAAGCGCCTCCATACTTGGAAAACTGCGGGAAACTAATTTTAAACAGGAAATGACGGAATATTTATGTACATATTGTAGCAAATTAGCAATAATCAATAATAACTGGTTATAATTGATTATGAATATTTGGATCAGTTAATATAATTACCTTAATATGGTAAATTAATATTACAATCAATTAACCTGTTTGTCTCGTGAACACTCAGGATTAATTGTTTATTAACTCTAAGAAATGTACATTTCCGGGGCATGGGAAATGTCTTTCTTACTGTACAGTACTACTAAGAGCAGTAGCAAAAATCTAAATGATTAGGGACTCCAGTTATGAGCTTGAGACACGGACAACTTTATGTGTGACATGAACAAGATTTTATTAACTAGTCTAAACACTTAAACTACTCTAAAATACACACACATACATGCATACAGTTTACCCAGGGAAAGAGAGCTGAAGCAGAATACAAGAAAGCAAGAAGTTAAAGCATTGTTTGAAATTCAGCAGATCAACAGCCTTGAGCAAACCATCAGTTTAGTTCTAACACACCCTTCCTTTAAAGGGGTAAGGATACTTAATGTATCAAATAATGAGACTAAGTTTGATACTTGCATGTCTCGCCCATTTGAATTAAACTGTCCTGATGCAATTAGTTGAGGCTCCAGTTGATCTTTGCTGATGTGGTCTTGACGAGAGAGAACCAGTGGGAGTCAGAGTATCTGTGGTGAATGGAAAGACAAGGCCACAGCCTGGCACAAGCTTGGGGGTCCTTAGAAACTTCTAGTTCAGCATCATCTTCACATCAGCATTTCAGAAAAGAGTAAGAGAGAGCTGATCTTGTGCTTTTAAAGCATGAAGATGTCACACCCTCTGGAGGTGTGTGAGCCAATAAGAAGTGTTTTCCTTTGGAGGGAAATTTCTTTATGACCCATTGTTCAAGCAGGTCTTTAAACATGTAATTTGATTGGATGTTTAACACGAGAATCTTTAAGATGCTTATAATACTAATGCGTCACAAAGTTAGCAGAATGTAATGTAAATTAACAAAACGGGGACGAAGATTGGAGTTTATAGAGACCAAACATGCCACACATATGATTTTGGTTAACCATAGTATCCAAAGTCTGAAACATTAACCCAATAGAGTTTACAAGAATACAAAAGCCAAACCACATAAAAAGAAAATCACGAGATGGGAAAATTAAATACATGTTTACACATTTCTCAGGTGGTTATATATAGAATATTTAGGATTAACAGGGTTTATGTCTCTTCCTCTGCAAGAATTTAAGTGAGAGTCGCAGCTCTCTGGAAATTTCTTTGGGTCGTAAAACTCTTATCAGTCCCAATGTGTCCTGTAACAGGACACCGGGTTCTGCCAGTGTGTTAGCTTCATTTGGGATGTTAGTTTTTGGGGAAGTTTCATAAACCTTTGTTGGGAGAGTGAGTGTGCTGGATTATTCATTAAATAAATGAATAATTTGTGTGTGTCTGATGTGTGTCAGACGCTACAATATTTACAGCGGGTCTATTCACACGGGATTAGTATCACCTGAGGTCATTTTTCCAGAATGCAAAAGTCGCTGTAATCTTTACTGTCCGTAATGATCACTGAGTGCACATTCAGACAGGACTAAAATCACTGAGAAGCTCTGGTAATAATTACTTTACCCCACCTCTCCATGTTAAACTAGTCCAGTCCGAATAGGGCTTTAGTTAATGTTCTAGAAATGAGTATCATATTATGATCTGATAGTCCATTTAAAAGATTAAACATCTTTATAATTCTTTCTGGTTTATTAGTAAATATAAGGTCTAATAAAGTTAGCGAGGTGGCCGTAATCTGTGTAGGGCTCTCAACTAATTGTGTTATTTCCTTTTAGTCTTACTGTCTAACCAAAAGTATAATACACTGCTTATTTACATCTATTTCTTTAAACACATTTCTAAAATGTTGATAAAAGGAAATATCGGATGAAGCGGGCCTCCAACAACAGTAAAAGACATTTGCAAAGATAAATTAATAACCACAGCAATGCATACAATTTCATTTGAACATTCAAGATGAATTTGCTTACTTTTAAAACGATCCATTAGATAGATAAGAAGCCTGCCATCTTTCCTATCTTGTCTGAAGTAAATATACCCAGGCATAGCTAAAGCAGAACTAGGAGATGTATTGGTTAACCATTTTTTCCAGATAAGCACAGAATATCTATATTTGGATCTATAAGCAGGTCTTCAAGTTGTTCATGTTTTTGGGAGCACAGTTTGAATATTTAAATGTCCTCCCAATACACCCTTTGGTTTGGCACCTCGGTCCCAGATTACTTTAGAATGATTGATAGTGCAGTTTGCAGTGTTTCTCCACAGCTGGCACAGGTCAACGGCACTCCTGGAAACCCTCCAGATGCCCACAGGTAAATGACCTACTGTAGGTAACAGTCGGTCCCAGCCCGGTCACCGCCGTCCACGAAACAGCTCCTGAATACTGAGCATTCCCATCACATGAGGTTGGGGCTCACTGGGGCTGTGAAGATTGTTCACATGCTGAAATCCTTTGTATAATTGCTGTAAATGCTTTTCCGTTTTTTTCTAAGGATAAATCGTCTCAATGCGTTGAGATAGCCTGGTGATTGAAGGTCTTTGTCACGCACATTTTAATGAGTATCCCAGCAATGCTGCACAGACACACAAAGCAGGGCGAACATATAGCGTTTTCAACTTCAATTCTGCAGACACCAAATGATATCCTGAATTATGGGTTTCTATGAAGTTAGAAGAGGCTTCAGTATGTTTTGAAATGGCAATAACCCCAGGTTTCACTGACAAGGTTTCAACTAGTCCCAGACTAAAATGCATCTTTGAGCTGTTTTAACTGAAAGCATATCTTAAAATATGTCAGTTCCATTGTTTTGTCTCAAGATGCACACCAGTAATGTTTTTTTTCTAGAGCACATTTATAAAAGTCCTAATTGAAGTAAGGCCTAATCCTGGCTCAATCTAATGAATCACAGTCTGTGAAACCAGGCCCCTGTATGTAGTGATGTTACGGCTGACACAGAGGCTTCGAAGCTTGTGTCTAGAACGTCAGGTACTTCCCGCCGGAGCTCCGTATCGAGGCTTGTATTGTTTTTGTGAAATTACTTCACTGGTGAGGTTCAAAGCCTCATTTGATTGAAGTGCTTGGAGAAGGGGTTCACTTTTGGCGGAACAATGTGATTTCCCCCCTCTCATTTTACACAAGCACTTCCACTTCTCTCTGTCCAGTCCACCTTAATCACTTTCACCTTCTTTTATCTAACAAGAGGGCAACAGTATACAAGCGCTGTAACAAGTCTCAGTTAGTCTAGCACAGTACACAAGTTTTTTTTCAAAACTTATTAACTTAAAACAATACTGATTTTTTAAATAGAAAAAAAAATAGAATAGAAAAGGTAAGTGCTAGTATTAATTGGTCAGGTGCTGACGAAAAAGATGTGTCTTTAGACATTTTTTGAAAATGGCTAAAGACTCAGCTGCTCGAATTGAGATAGGCAGATCATTCCACCAGCAGGGAACAGTCCAGGTAAAGGTCCGTGAGAGTGATTTCTTGCCTCTTTTGGATGGCACCATGAGGCATCGTTCGATTAGATTAGAGAATTTCACCCTGGAGAAAAGGTATTAGTTCTAGTCCCATCCAACGAATGCAAATTCCTGGCCAGGTGGCTGGGACCCTTTGAGATTGTAGAGCGGATGGGCCCAGTCAACTACCGAGTACGCCAACCCGGCCGAAGGAAAGGCCAGCAAATCCTCCATATAAACCTCTTGAAATCGTGGCATGAACCTATCACCCCTCCAAGCGATGTTCTCACAGCCAGTGTCACTTCTCCTGTAACCCCGCAGGTAAAGATGGGTAACCAGCTCTCCCCTATGTAAAAGCAGGAGTTACGAGAGCTTTTGTTGTGAAACCGTGATGTCATCTCTGATCTGCCTGGACAGACCTCCCTTATAACCCATGATATAGTAACAGAACCGGGGAAGGTTTTTAGACTTCGACCTTACAGGATCCCAGAAGCAAAAAGGGAAGCCATCCCGACAGAGGTAAAGAAAATGCTTGAGCTAGGAGTTATAGAGGAGTCACGTTTCAAAGACTCATGGATAGAGTCCTCTGTCCCCACCAGCAATATCCATTGTCATCCACGACAGGAGTTGGGAGGAACATCTTCACCATCTAGAACAGGGGTGTCCAAACTCAGTCCTGGAGGGCCACTGTCCTGCAGAGTTTAGCTCCAACCCCAGTTAAACACACCTGAACCAGATCTGGTTCAGGTGTGTTTAATTGGGGTTGGAGCTAAACTCTGCAGGACAGTGGCCCTCCAGGACTGAGTTTGGACACCCCTGATCTAGAAGCTGTCTTACAAGCATTACGGTCAGCGGCTCTCACAGCAAACCCAAGCAAGTGTTCACTCGCCCAAGAAGAGGCCAACTATCTAGGGTACACTGTTGGGAGAGAAACTGTGAAACCCGTCCTCAAACCAAGAAACAGGTAAGGACCTTCCCGGGGCTACTTGGTTACTAAAGTGTGCTAACATTTATACCTGGCTTCGCCACAAAAGCAGCCCTCCCTAACCGAATTGACCTGCAAGTACCTCCCAAACCTGGTAAGCTGGACCGAAGAAGCAGAGCTGGCCTTCATCGAGCTTAAGCAATCCCTCTGTTGTGAACCAGTCCTACAAGCCCCAAACTTCAACCAACCGTTTGAAGTCTACAAACAGATGCCTCTGAAGTAGGGATTGGAGCTGTGCTATCTCAGTTGCAGGATGGTATGGAACAGCCAGTCATGTTTATTAGCCGTAAGCTGCTGCCCCATGAGAAGAATTATGCCATAGTTGAAAAGGAATGTCTTGCTGTAAAATGGGCTATTGAAAAATTGAGATATTACCTGTTGGGTCGAAAATTTGTCATAGTAACTGATCATGCCCCACTTAAATGGATGTCTCAAAACAAAGGGAAAAATGCACAAATTACTCGCTGGTTTCTTCAGTTGCAGGACTTCCAGTTTAAAGTAGAACACCGGGCTGGGAATTCTCATGCAAATACTGATGCCATGTCCAGGAGGCATGACTGCTTTGGAGGCGTGCGCTCTGGAAAAGCTGGAAAAGGGGGTCTGTGGTGGCCAGAAGGAAACCGTCCCTCACAAAGCAGCACAGTCACCTGCAGCACCATGGGGAGCACCATCAGAGGAGGACAAGGTCTGGGCTACACAGTGACGTTCAGGACCAAGGACAGCTCTAACACAGGTGTGCACCGTTTCCCCTCTGACAGGGAGCCTCAGCTGCAGGCTGTTGGGCCCAATTAGTAGCCACATACAAGAGAACAAAGAAGCCACAGTAGAGGAAGAGAAGCAGTGTTGAATGTTTCTCAGCCCAGGCATTGGACCAGTCGTAACCCAAACAATCTCTTGAGGATAGAGGCCTAGTTGAGGATGTGAGTAAAATGAACCACCTTAACTAATCTCACACCTCTTCTGCCTCCCCTCCAGAAGTTAGGGATGGGAAAATTAAGCCTCATGAAGCACTGAGGCTTTCCCCTGACTGTTCCGGGAAAAGATTCAAAGCTTCGAGAGTGTCGAGAACAGCGCCGTCTGGTGCTTATTTAAAATAAAGCAGCCAGAAGCCTGTGTAAGAAGCTCTGTCAGATGGAGCAACTGTTATGTGTACAAAGCCTTACATGTTTGTGTTTCATTTGTCCATTAAATAAATTCATTTACCCATTAAAGTGTGACAGTAAAATATAATATGAGCTTAGATGATTCAATAAGATTTAATGTAGGCCTTCTCTCTCTCTCTCTCTCTCTCTCTCTCTCTCTCTCTCTCTCTCTCTCTCTCTCTCTCTCTCTCTCTCTCTCTCTCTCTCTCTCTCTCTCTCTCTACACATAGTGAATAAGGACATAGTGTGATAGGATCATCTGTTACTAAATGTGCTTATGACACTTGGCAGTGATACTGCTTATGTAACTGTAGGAATGACAGAAAGGTGTTGTTTTTTTTAAGAAATAAAAGCTGTTTCACAGTGTTGGGGCTGAGTCTATTTCTCCTCTTAGACAGTACTTCCCCAGCCTTAGAGAACACTCTGTTCACATGGTACAGAGGAGGCCGGGGTACAAAGACACTGTAATGCCAATGTACATAGATGGGGGTAGACATGTTTCTGCATTCTCCAGTATTCAAGTGGATCTTCAGCTCTTTGTATGCTTGTCTCTGTAAGGTTTTTATCCACTTCTACAATCGCATCAGAAGTGGCACTTGAGCTTTGTTTGTGCTGGTCTACAGCACTGTCCAAGAGAAGCCAAAGGTCTCCACCTCAGAAGTGTGAGGAGAACATTCTTTTCTTTTTTTGGTTCACCTATGAAATACAAAATGATTTACTCTTTCCAAAAAAAAAAAATAATAATAATAATAATAAAAAAAGAAATACATCAAAATTTGCTAATGAGTATTCTACATAAATAAAAATAAATACCTACTTTGTTCAACCTGTAATGAATGGTGAATAATTTGTAGCAAAGGAAATCTCATCTCTTCTTCTCTTGCTGCACCTGGGCCAACATTTCTTTGGCAGAGGAGCTGCTTGGAAAACAGGTGACCACTTTTTTTGCTTTGTTCTGAATGTCACACAGAACTGGTACCTGATCAAAAGACTTTTTAACCATGGTGTTAAGTGCATGTGCAATGCAAACTGAATGTCTCACTTGCAGAATTCTTGCACAAGCAATCATGTTTGCTGACAAACTTCTCAACATCCAACAACACTGTATTCAGCTTATAACTGTCATCAATGTAATGGCAGGTTATTGTAAGATATGCATCCGTGTTGATAGAAGTCCACATGTCCGATGTTAGAGACACAGCAGTTGCTTTTTCCATGTTAGCCTTGGCCTTCCTCTTTGCTTCTTCATATTTTGAAGCCACCATTTTCTTTAAAGCCTTTTTGAGTTCACAAAACATTTATAGTAAATTTATATTATTATAGATACAGATTTATTATATAGATTATACATCAAAATCGACCTCTGCTATACTCACCTGTCTGGTTGGGATTATATAGGAAGGATCAAGGGCATGGATGAAACCCTCATCCTCAACCACTGTAAATGGCTGCGAGTCTTTTATGACCATGTTGACCAATGCCTCATCAACCATTTGCTTGCGAAATGCTATAGTGAAAGAAGTAATATATATTATACACATATTAATTGAAATCATGATAATGCATTCACAATTGCATTTATGAATCATGAAGCAACAGTCCTACTTTGTGTGCTTGGATTGTTGTGGGTCTGTGCAGTCTCATGTAAAGCTCTGAAATGCCTTAGCATGGATGATGTGCTGTTTCCATACACAAGCTCTTTGTCACACACCAAGCATCTCACCTTCTGAAAAAAGTTATATGAAAGTAAGAAATTACAACAATAAAAATAAGTAAAATGTTAAATAATAATAAATAAAAAAAGTTATATATATATATATATATATATATATATATATATTAGAAATGCATACATACATTGGAAGCTATAAACTCAAAATATTCCCAGATAGGGGAAGTCTTAAATACAAACCCTTCACCAAACATCAACACCCTATCCCCTCTCTCCTAATCCCACCCTAAACCCAAACACCAACACCCTATCCCCTCTCTCCTAATCCCACCCTAAACCCAAACACCAACACCCTATCCCCTCTCTCCTAATTCCACCATAACCCCAAACACCAACACCCTATCCCCTCTCTCCTAATCCCACCCTAACCCCAAACACCAACACCCTATCCCCTCTCTCCTAATCCCACCATTACCCCAAACACCAACACCCTATCCCCTCTCTCCTAATCCCACCCTAAACCCAAACACCAACACCCTATCCCCTCTCTCCTAATCCCACCCTAAACCCAAACACCAACACCCTATCCCCTCTCTCCTAATCCCACCATAACCCCAAACACCAACACCCTATCCCCTCTCTCCTAATCCCACCCTAAACCCAAACACCAACACCCTATCCCCTCTCTCCTAATCCCACCCTAACCCCAAACACCAACACCCTATCCCCTCTCTCCCTAATCCCACCCTAACCCCAAACACCAACACCCTCTCCCCAATCCCACCCTAACCCCAAACACCAACACCCTATCCCCTCTCCCCAATCCCACCCTAACCCCAAACACCAACACCCTATCCCCTCTCTCCTAATCCCACCCTAAACCCAAATACCAACACCCTATCCCCTCTCCCCTAATCCCACCCTAACCCCAAACACCAACACCCTATCCCCTCTCTCCTAATCCCACCCTAACCCCAAACACCAACACCCTATCCCCTCTCTCCCTAATCCCACCCTAAACCCAAACACCAACACCCTAACCCCTCTCTCCCTAATCCCACCCTAACCCCAAACACCAACACCCTCTCCCCAATCCCACCCTAACCCCAAACACCAACACCCTATCCCCTCTCCCCAATCCCACCCTAACCCCAAACACCAACACCCTATCCCCTCTCTCCTAATCCCACCCTAACCCCAAACACCAACACCCTATCCCCTCTCTCCTAATCCCACCATTACCCCAAACACCAACACTCTATCCCCTCTCTCCTAATCCCACCCTAAACCCAAACACCAACACCCTATCCCCTCTCTCCTAATCCCACCCTAAACCCAAACACCAACACCCTATCCCCTCTCTCCTAATCCCACCCTAAACCCAAACACCAACACCCTATCCCCTCTCTCCTAATCCCACCCTAAACCCAAACACCAACACCCTATCCCCTCTCTCCTAATCCCACCCTAACCCCAAACACCAACACCCTATCCCCTCTCTCCTAATCCCACCCTAAACCCAAACACCCTATCCCCTCTCCCCTAATCCCACCCTAACCCCAAACACCAACACCCTATCCCCTCTCCCCTAATCCCACCCTAACCCCAAACACCAACACCCTATCCCCTCTCTCCTAATCCCACCCTAAACCCAAACACCAACACCCTATCCCCTCTCTCCCTAATCCCACCCTAACCCCAAACACCAACACCCTATCCCCTCTCTCCCTAATCCCACCCTAACCCCAAACACCAACACCCTCTCCCCAATCCCACCCTAACCCCAAACACCAACACCCTATCCCCTCTCCCCAATCCCACCCTAACCCCAAACACCAACACCCTATCCCCTCTCTCCTAATCCCACCCTAAACCCAAATACCAACACCCTATCCCCTCTCCCCTAATCCCACCCTAATCCCACCCTAACCCCAAACACCAACACCCTATCCCCTCTCTCCTAATCCCACCCTAAACCCAAACACCAACACCCTATCCCCTCTCTCCCTAATCCCACCCTAACCCCAAACACCAACACCCTCTCCCCAATCCCACCCTAACCCCAAACACCAACACCCTATCCCCTCTCTCCTAATCCCACCCTAAACCCAAATACCAACACCAAATGACCTAAAATCACCAAAAATGCAAAGATTTTACAAAAAACAAAAAGACACAACAACGACAAAAAAGAATAGCCTAAGTAGTGACAAATAAATGTTGGTTATTTAAATGTAATGTATTGATCAACTTTCAAAGTACAGCACTCTCCTCACAAACCCATCAGCCAGACTGAGCCAACAAGGACTCTTTAAATAAGATCTGGGCTTCGAGCCTTCTGACACCCAAAGCGAAAAGCGCACGTGATTGGACAGAAAGTGAGGCTTCATTTGTCGTCGATCACGTGACTCTGGGAAACCAATACACACCCCGATACGGGGCTTCACTAGAAATTGTGTCGCATGTGCGATACGCACACCGAAGCTTCAGTGTCATACGTAACATCACTACCAGAAGTAATTTGATGCGACAAGGAGCAACCTGGGAAAGAAGAATTACCTGAGTTACAGTTTTCTCCCTATCCCCCTTTCCCCTGCTTTATGAAAAATAAAGAATCTTAAGTTTTGCTCCACTGAAATTCTGCCAAGTGAATGATTTACTTTGACCTCCAGAGTTAAACCCTCCCAGTCTTGTGTGTGGAAGTTACAACATAGAAAAGGAGAAAAAGCGCATTACACTGTCCAGTTTTCTCCCTGAACGATGATGTGAGTTCCTATGGCAATTCTCCATTCAGCATGAATGACCTACAATGGCGACATTTTTCACAATCAAGACAGAAAATCAAAATACTGCCCTAAATTCACTAGCAGAAAGGCAGAACACACTATAAACAAACCAGACCTGAGCTTCACATTCTCTACATTTACCGCCTCTGGTCTTTCAATTCAGTAGAAAAATTGCTCCTGTTCATGACATAAGGATCACGTCCAACATATGTTGTGATTTTCTGTTTATGTAGAATATGGACTAATTTGAGAGTAAATGCTGCTTTACTGGAGATGCAAACAGAAACACGGCGGCTTCACAACAAACTGACAGTTAATTATGACTTCCTCTGGGGGGAAATTACAGCAGTCATACGCCAGCAAAGAATGTTAATAATCATATTTAACAGTGCAAGTGCATGTCTGATTAAAAAAAAAATGCCCAAGGTGCTTGTGTGTTGTTGATGTGTGTTGTAAGCAAACCACAATACTGGTAGAGCAAGCGTGTGTGTTGACTGATGGGCTTGTACGGCCGTAGGGGACTGGTGTCTTGCACACAGAATGATCTCCTGAGAGCAGGAGGAGAGCTTTTAGAGGCAGACAGCGCGAATAATGAGCCTGAGGTGGAGGCCGTTTGATTCCTGAAAGTGCCGCCCGCTGGGCTCAGGTCGAGAGATTTACTGCCACATGAAAGACTGTGTGCTGCTGGAGAAGAATATCAAGAGATCAAGCATCACTGTTGTTAGTGCACACACTATATGTTGATAGTGATTTAAATAAAGCCCTAACCTATGGGAAACCTCATGTGACGTGCAGCGTTTGAGCTCCAGACATGAATGATTCCTCAAATCTTGTGTGTTGTTTGAGGAGAGTGTGCTGCTACTCTACTGAGTGATCAGATGCACCACTTTCACTTGCTGGAGAAGAAAACAGCTGAAAAAAATCCCACAGACACACTTTGAAGGAAGAACCTGAGCAACATCTACAGACCAGGAGATCACAGAGACTCCTGACCTGATCAAAAGACACTCAAACACCAAAGCAACGGCATAACAAAGACGTGGTAGACATTTACAACACGCTAGCGTTATGACTTGCACAGGCAAACGGCACCGTTTAATTCAGATTTTTTTGTTATTTATGCATTCTTGGAGCTTAAACGATAGAACCAACGCTATCTCACGACCAATTCGTACGAATTCGTACGAATGATAAAAAGTTGGCTAATTCGTACTAATTCGTACGACCTCACTCGTACGAATTTGTACGATTTGTCTAAACCCACGTGATGGGTAGGTTTAGGGGCGGGGTCAGGGGTAGGTCATTCGTATGAATTCATACGAATTAGCCAATTCGTAAAATATGTACGATTTTGCAAAAATCGTACTAATTCGTACGAGTCAGGTCGTATGAATTCGTACGAATAAGCCACCTCGTAGAATTTGTACGTTTTCCCGTGAGATCGGGCTCGATAGAACCTGATGTTAGCAAAGCCTCGGTCATGGGTTAGATTCCCAGGGAAAGCAAGAACTAATGAAATGTGTACCTTGAATGTAAAAGTTTCTATGTAAGTCCAGTGTGGTCATTATACTCAAAGGGATAGTTCAGCCAAAAATGAAATCATGTTGTTCCAAACCCATAAGACTTTCATTTATCTTCACAAGTGAAGATATGTTTAATATTCTCTTATCATTTTTGTGTTTTGGTGTTTTGTCTAATAGAGGAAAGTCTAAGCAACTAAAACTTTCATGCATTCAAAAGTACAAAAAGAGATTGTAAAAGTAATCCATATAAATCAAGCAGTTTAATCCAGGTTTTATGAAGAGACGTGATTGCTTTATACCATGAACAGATTCAATTTAGACTTTTATTCACATCTAAACATTGATCAACACACACACACGTCAAACAGAATCTCAACCGTACTTGAGATGAGACAGTTTTTAGGAAACTATCCCTTCAAAATCCACCATAATACACCAAATATTAGGCACATTAATTATAAAAGGCAGTGTTCATGTTCACTCTGCTTCATGTTTCAAGTCAAATCACCTTTATTTATATAGCGCTTTATACAATACAGATTGTTTCAAAGTAGCTTTACAGTGATAATGCGTTTTGGCTGTTGTTCAGCTGAAGTCTGTTCAGTGATGCTTTATATCATGTATATATGTGAAGTGTAGATGTTGTAGGGATATCAATCAAACATATGTTCTGACATGATCATTTATAAATTGCTATATGAGTTCATAGGCACAGTTTAATAGTATCATTAGATTTGATATTTTAACCTTGCTTTAGTTATGCTGACTTATTTTTTTAACAAC
Organism: Rutilus rutilus; assembly: GCF_951802725.1. Lineage (NCBI taxonomy): Eukaryota > Metazoa > Chordata > Actinopteri > Cypriniformes > Leuciscidae > Rutilus > Rutilus rutilus. The sequence goes on from NC_140223.1 coordinate 41,409,117, forward strand.
ACAGAGTTCTCTGTAATGTCACAGGCAAACATTCAAACCCTCATATGAAATATTTTGTCCAGGAAAACATAACACAAAGTGACATGGAGTGGCTTAGACCTACAGTTATTTCACATGTAAGCTTCTTCTGTAGAACGATGTGAGAAATGCTCTTCACAACCAACTTGATGGACCTGAGCATTTTCCCAAATGAAGGTGCCGAATGTCAGTGTTTAAAGAGAGCTGTGTGTTGATCCGCGATCGCATCAAGGATCTGCATAGTAAAAAGAGGATGTTTATGAAAGTGCTCTGGTGCATGAGTTATGGCATCTAGTAGTTTAGAGAATAAAATCAAATGAGCTTTTTACCTCGGTACGCCTTTAGCCTTGTTGTACCCCACTATATTATTATATGGCACATACAGTGCTATGCATAAGTTTAGACACCCATACTAAAGTTGACTAAAAAGAGGAATAAAAAATCATCTTTTGGAAACTGAACTTAATGCCTTAATTTAAAAAAATTAGGAAAAATCCAACCTTTAAGGACACCAATTTTCTTTGTGAATGAATAATGTATCGTAAATAAATAAATGTTCTTCCTTAAAATACAGGGTGCATAAGTGAGTACACCCCTATGTTAAATTCCCATAGAGGCAGGCAGATTTTTATTTTTAAGTATTTTTTTTTTAGGATACTATGCATCCTGATAAAGTTCCCTTGGCCTTTGGAATTAAAATAGCCCCACATCATCACATAGCCTTCACCATACCTAGAGATTGGCATGGTTTTATTTCAGTTAGCCTAATAGCTAGTTTGATTTGCATTGAGAGATGATCTTATGGAAAGTACCCCATGCCAATCTCTAGGAGATGATTTTTTATTCCTCTTTTTAGTCAACTTTAGCATGGGTGTCTAAACTTATGCATAGCACTGTACATGTGATTTGTCATTCAAATACTCATTAAGCACCACAATTGTCATGATAATTACAGACAGAGAGGGTGAACTTTCATTTAACTTATCAGTTTCATGTCATGAACGTTAATTTTGATTCAGACGTGCCTGTTAGTCAGTGGTTCTCATCTCCTGTCTTGTGGACCCACAGTCTCCCTCATCTCACAGACCAATGAGCAAGATTGTACAAACCCTCAAACTGTCAGAATTGACTAAAGTCACGCAGTGATAAATTATCAAGGAGAAGGCATGGACATTTTTGCGGCTGACCTTATTGCATATGCATTTGTTGGAGTTTCCCATTCAGACACAAAATTTAGAGGAGGAGAGTATTTAAATTAATCACACAAGGTGATTTACTAAGGTTTGCTCTAGTCAATACACTGGTATTTGTGCCATTATTTAACGGCCAGTAAAGTATGTCTCCATTTAGCACCGGACATGCTGCAATAGTTTCTGTAGGAGTCGCAGAGAGCAGAGAGTGAGTGAGAGAAGGAAAACAATCTTATCCACCCGTGTTCATTTATTTGTATGCCAGAGGAAGATGTTATCTGAACATATCATTTGCCAAGCCATGCTTTGTTATTAATCCCCCGTTCTTGCTTATCATCGGCTCTACGCTAATCTGCAGAACTGTCCACTCCCATCGCACGCCTTTTGGAGGTGCAAGTCAGGGAAAAGATTTTATGAAGAAAGAATTTAACTGTACACTTTTCTTTTTTTTTTAGGAATTACCCACAGGTGAAAATAGTGATGTCACAATCAGTTTTCAGTGATTAATACGCTCTATGCACGAACGCTGCTGACTTATTTCCGGTAGATTCTCAGTCAGCGTCTTTACTTCCACATAGCGTGTTCTATAGTGAAGTGTACTAGCGGCAAAACTTTCATAAAATTAATTTTCTCAGAAACGGAGACAATGATTTTAGAAACCCATTCGCTAGTCGGATTTCGCATGATATGAGAGAATACTCACCCTCAAAGTTGTCGATGTTGCTCGAAATATATAATTTAAAGTCCTTCTCTTTCTTACTCTTAGGTGTCATCATTCACGTTAACCGCTGGAAGTCCTTGTAAACAGCGAGTGTAATTTACCATTATCTCCACCGAATGCAAAAACGGCCTCCGACGCAGCACCAGGTGTAACCGGGCGGGCTGAGACAAAACGCGGAGCGATCGAGCATAGAGCCTATTACCAAGCTTATCTTAAGCAATTAAAAGTCTCTTTTTGCCAAAAAAAAAGAAAAAAGAAAGATGCATCGATAATCGTTACCCTCTGAATCGTAATTGAATCGAATTGTGAGGTGCCTAGCGATTCCCACCCCTACCTTATACTGTGGGACCGTCTGCCTGATGCTAGCAGCGAGAGTAGGTCATGCCTCGGGTGGCTGGAGTCTCTAGTGATCTTCCGTGTTTTCCTCACATATCGCTGGGTGTAGATATCCTGGAGGGAGGGAAGTTCACCTCCAACAATGTGCTGAGCCGTCCCAACCACTCTCTGCTGGGCTTTGCGGTTAAGAGCGGTGCAGTTCCCGTACCAGGCGATGATACAGCCAGTCAAAATGCTCTCCACAATGCCGCTGTAGAATTGTTTAAGAATTTTTGGGCACATACCGAATTTCTTCAGTCGCCTGAGGAAGAAGAGACGCTGATGGGCCTTCTTCACAACAGATTGCGTATGAACAGACCAGGTGAGGTAGCCTGGTTTTACCAGACTCTCGTACATTTCATTTGTACAGAGAGTCTGGCCTCGCTCCATTGAGAAACGTTTACTTCCTTGAAGGCGGGTTCTCTGTTAAAGTTCAAAACTATTGGATCTGCCCAGAGTCACTCAGGATCTGCCATAACCAATCGCTAACGTGTGGTCGTCCGAATGATCAGAGGATTATGTTTAGAATAAGATGTCTGTCTTTTATAAAGTTTATAAAGCGACGAGAATACTTTTTGTGCGAAAAAAAAAAAAACGACTTTATTCCACTATTAATTTCCTTCTCTCTGTTCCTCGAGTCTTGATAAAGCAGCGCGTCTGTGTGTTGTACGTCACACGTAGGCTCACTATTGGCCGACGCTAGTCATGTGTGTGATCACATCAACGTCATCGTTCTCAGCCACTCCCTCTATTCGCTGATTGGTCCTACAAAAAATTTGATTCTGGAAACCTAAGAATATACAGCAGTCCCAGACGTAGTACTGAAGGAAAATAAAATTGAGCGGAAGTACGTAGGAGGGCGGAGCCAGGCTACAGGTGAGGTCCTTGGTGATGTGAAAGCTGTTGACCTGCTGCACTGAGGACCCATCAATGATGATGGAGGAGTGCTCCTTGTTCTGTTTCCTGAAGTCCACCACCAGCTCCTTGGTCTTACTGATGTTCAGAGAAAGGTTGTTATCATGGCACCGGTTTGTCAGAGTGTCCACCTCTTCTCTGTATTCTGACTCGTCGTTGTCTGTGATCAGGCCTACCACCGTTGTGTCATCAGCAAATTTAACGATGACATTGGATGTGGCCACAGAATCATGTGTGTACAAGGAGAACAGAAGAGGACTGAGAACACAGCCCTGAGGAGCTCAGGTGTTAAGGGTCAGTGGGGAGGAGATGTTGCTACCAACTCTGACCACCTGCTGTCTGCCTGTCAGGAAGTCCAGGATCCAGCTGACCTTTGGGTGTCTTTTGTATTGGTAGAATGGTAGATGATTTAAAACTTTTGGGGACAACAGACAAGGAGACCGAGAGGTTGAAATGGTCTGTTAGAACTCCTGCTAGTTGGTTTACGCATGTTTTGAGGACGCGGCCAGGAATGCCGTCTGGACCCACGGCTTTACGGATGTTCATGTGCCTGAGGGATCGGGTAACATCCGCTACAGACACCGAGAGTGAACTAACCTCAGCAGTCTCAGCCGCGGGGTAACTGACTTCGAAACAATCAAAGAAAGCATTGAGCTCGTCTGGCAGTGAGGAAGCAGTATTTATAGTAGAATATTTGCGATCGATGCAGTCTGTGATGTTATATAATCCTTGCCACATTTCTCTTACGTTGGAAGTGATGAACTGAGCTTCTATTTTGTTCCTGTACTAGCGTTTTGCTGTCTTGATGGTTTTACGGAGGGCGTAGCTGGCATGTTAATATTCCTCCACATTACAGGAATTAAAGGCGGACGTTCGTGCGCTGAGGGCTGCGCGAACATCAGCGTTCATCCACAGTTTCTGATTCGGGGTACATTTGAATTGTTTTGGTCAGTACAACATCTTCTATTCACTTCCTTATGAAACAAGTGACGGTGTCTGTGTATACATCGATGTCATCATCAGATGCAGCCCAGAATATGTCCTAGTCAATGTAATCAAAACAGTCCTGTAACACAGAATCCGATTGGTCCGACCAAACCTGGATTGTCCTTTGGGCGGGTGTTTCCCGTTTCAGCTTCTGCCTGTAAGCAGGCAGGAGCAGAACAGAAGAGTGATCTGATTTGCCGAAAGGTGGGCGGGGGAGGGATTTGTAAGCATGCCGGAAAGGAGAGTAACGATGGTCTAAAACTCAGTGTGTTGCATGTTACGTGCTGACATTTTTTTGGTGCAATCTTTCTCAGGCTAGCTTTATTGAAGTCCCTGATTACAGTAAATGCAGCCTCGGGATGTACAGTTTCTTGCTTACACAAATGCCCATACAGTTCCCAAAGTGCTTCATCTGTTTCGGCCTGAGGGGGGATGTAAACAGCTGTAATAATGACCGCTGTGAATTCCCTTGGTAACCCAAAAGCTCGGCACAGAAGCGTGAGTTATTCCAGGTCAGGGGAGCAATGAGACTGTATAGTATATACATTCTTCCGATTGCACCATGAGTTGATGATCATCAAGCATACACCCCCTCCTTTGCTTTTCCCTGAGAGGTCCCGTTTTCTAACTGCTCGGTGCACAGAGAATCCTGTAGGTTCAATGGCAAAGTCTGGTACCTCCTGGGACAGCCAGGTTTCTGTGAGGCAAATAATACAGCAGTCCCTCATCTCGCTCTGAAAAGAGATCCGCGCTCTCAGTTCGCAAAGTTAATTGTCCAGAGACTGGACGTTTGCCAGTAAGATGCTGGGTAGTGGTGGTCGGTTTGCGCGGCGTCTTAGTCTGATGAGGATGCCGGTAGAGACCTGCGCGGGACACAATTTTCAGTCCCGCTCCCGCCCGCTCCCGCAGTGTTTAGTACCGCTCCCGCCCGCTCCCGCAAAGATTTGTCATTTTTAGTCCTGCTCCCGCCCGCATCTGTGATATTATGTCCCGCTCCCGCCCGCAAATGCCCGCAAGACGGCAGGCAGGATCAGGGGCGGCGCTAGGACGTTTTTAGCCCCGAATAATTTTGTTAAATTGTGTCTCTCATAGAGCAAAACAATTAATCAGAAAAAGAAATGTGAATAAGATTACAGCAGCCGTGATTACCTAATCATGTGCATATTACAGTTTTATTTATATTTTTCCATTTTGCATTAAAGCGATGTGCTTTTTTGCAGCGTTGAGCAGCGTTGCGCACTTGATATTCTTGATGCTGCTCTGATGCACTACATTACGCAATGCTCTGTTTGTTGTTAGGATGACTAAAAGTTCAGCGGTTGACGAATTACACTGTAAGCGCTTAGGGCTATATCTGAGGTGCTCTGAGTCTGTTCCTCGTCCATGATGTCTATTTTGAACTTGAATGAAGTATTCGAACACGGAGCAGCGGGAAGGAATTGTCTCTAAACAAGTGTGCGCGAGATTACGCCCCCCTCTACCCCAAACGACAACATCCACAAGTTTAGATTGCTTAAAACGTTTTTATTGCTGACAAACAGAATCTCTCTCACAAGTACAAATTATGAACGCTACTTTAACCATTTATATATTTTACTTTACACTAATATTTAATTTGCGGGAGTGCAGCGTATCATCCCTCCCGCCCGCACCCGCAAGTGCACCGGATCATCCCGCCCGCGCCCGCAATGACCTTTCAAAATTTGTCCCGCGCCGCACTGTTTTGCGTCGCGACCCGCGGGTCCCGCGGGACTCCCGCGGGAGTGCAGACCTCTAGATGCCGGCTCTCTTTCCTCTCTTCCGGCTCTGTTTGCGTTGTCGTGTTCGGGCGGCTTAAGAAACTTAAAAACATTGAGAAACTTAAAGTCCGGTTTGCGATGAGCGACTGCAGAACCGATAGCCAAAAGTTGTATGTCTGTTGTAAACAATAGTGCCGATGACATCCAAAACAAGAAACATAAAAATTATGGACAAAACAAACAAAGAACTGCCAGGTTGAGTCGGAGCTCGCAACATGGCTGCCATACCCGGCGCCATCCAGACATGTACTGGCAAGTCCCCTGTTCTTAGTGAAGACTTCTCAATTCTACTTCTCTTCTCAAGTCCTATAGAGTAATGAGGCAATTGAATATTTATCTTCTACAAATTGTATGGCTAATGGATCATTTTATTTTTGTACTACCATGTTCTGCAATACGCGTTTTATTTCCCTACTTGTTGTTCCCACATATGAGCATGTTATATTAATTTATATTATATTATATTAACTAAATATCGCTTTAAACTGAATGGGTTTTCCAGTATGGAAATGTTTAAATGACGTACAACGATATGTATAGTTAGATTGATTGCATACAACACAACGGCAGTTGCATTCTGGAATAGCTGTCAATATTTTATATTTTTGTTGGTGTAGAGGGAATGAAGTCCAATCTCACCAGACAATCTCTCAGATTTCACCCTTGCTTAAACACTGTAGGATCCTGAAATCTCAAATCATTTGGTTCTTAAATAGGCCAATTTTTTTATATATATAATTGTTATTATAGTTTATCATAAACAGCCCCCCACGAAAAGCTACTGCCTACGAAAAGTGCTTGAATCGAATGTTCTTCAAATCTTGATCTTCTGATACATGGCAGGAATCACATTCTCTCAGATCAGCAGTGGATCTAATACGTGACGGAGGTGACTTCATCATCTGTGTGTGTGTGAGAGAGAGGGATGAAGGACAGTGAACTGATCTTCCTCTTCCTTCAGAAGGTGTTCAGGGCCGAGTGGAGCTGATCTGAATTCAGCACTTTATATCAGTGGGCTTTCATCTGTCTGTCTGTCAGAGAGACACTCTCTGCCTGCAGATCACCGTCTGCCTCATTCCAAGTCCTTTCAGCTGAACATTATTTGAAGCATATGAGGACGTTTAAAATATTTTTATGATAACTTGTAGTTGCAGTGGTGAGTGGTTTGCATTATGCTCCAGACACCTTGCTGTGACCCCTTACGAAAAAAAAGTATACTTCAAGTTAATTTTATGAAGTATACTTGAGTAATGGTCAAGTATATTTTTAACCTCCTGAGTCCCTGCGTCCTCATATGAGGACATTACATTTTTGCCTCTTGACACAATGATAGTCAAATTTGTAAATCTTAGACATGTTGGCCACATTTAGGGACACTGCCCACACCATCTTGTGGTGATATAACAACATTACACCAATGTCAGTGAGAAGAAAATGGCTGGAAAATCAGCAAAATATCAGCAAAACACTTCCCAAAAGAAAAATGACCCAGGTAAAAAATCTATTCAAATTATATGAATGAAACAAATGTATTTATGTACAATACTGTCTCCATCATCATATGGGGATTAAAATTTGACATATTTTAGTAATAGTAGCACTCCAGGACATCAGTAAATGTGAAGTACTCGTTTGAGGACATTGGGACTATATTACGTTATTTATTCTACCATGTGGTTAGCTAAACTTGGGAATTTTTAGACGGATCACAATAGCATTGAAAAAACAACATTTGTCTGTGTGTGTATGTGTGTGTGTGTGTGTGTGTGTGTGTGTGTGTGTGTAAGCATGAATTATTGAGTTAACATGGAAAAACTGGTTTGCTGTAGTGCAGAAAACTGGTAAAAATCAAGAATTTCAAAATGAAAGTGAGCCAATAAGTGGCCTTCTACTGCTCCCTGCTGGCCATTACCAGTACTATTATAAAATTTTATAATAGTAAATAATAATATATAATAGTAAAGATTTTGTCAAGTGTTTATCACTTCATTTGTACTGACACTTCACATAATTGCTAGAAAAATGGTAAATTATAGACCCACTGTCCTTGCATGAGGACATCTTAATGGTAAAACATAGACCCACTGTCCTCGCATGAGGACATCATTTTCTGCAAAAACTACTTCCAGTACAAAAACAAATTTTAGTTATTATACTTATTAGGTCCAACTTATCCCAAATAGCAAGAACAATTATAAAATGCACACCAGGCAAGCTCTCGGGTCTCAGGAGGTTAAGTATACTTTATGTAGTAAGTATACTAATGTCAATTAGGGCTGTCAAAATTGCTCAAAAATGACGTTCGAATATTCCCTCTAAAAAACACACAAATATTCGAACTATTCGAACATCTGGTTGCGCATTTTGTCAATGACGTGCATTATGTCAATAACAGGACAAATTAATACAAAGAGACATAACTACTTGTATAGGTAGTTTATTTAAGTTTAAACATATTTGACAACGTATTACCTACACAAAAACAAGTAAATCACCTAATGGCCAAGACCGCAGACCTCACTCTCGCTCACTCGCACTCGCAGGCACTCTCTCTCTCTCTCTCTCTCTCTCTCTCTCGCCCTCACCCTCTTGCTGCGTTCACACCAAACGCAAATAGAGCGTCTGGCGCGAGTGATTTCAATGTTAAAGTCAATGTAAAGACGCGTTTACGCGCGTCTGGGGGTCTTGCGGCGCGAATGAGGCGTCACGCTCTCCGCGCGTCAATTTCGCTTCAAACTTTTGCTTTTGACGCGCGAATGGATTCAAAATGTTCAAGAGTCCAACTAGACGCGGTAGACGCGAATCCGACATTGAACGCTCCGAGCGAGCTGTGCTGTGGTAAACATAGAACTTTTCCTTGACACGAAACGGTAAATAATCAAACCAGTGGAAGCCTGCAGTGCATGAAACTGCTGTATCTAACCTACCTTATTCATGCAATATCTATTCAGTCAGTACAGTAGCCTACACTTTAGAAATGTTTCTGTTTAACGTTAACGCCTTCTTCCTGTGACCTGTCCCCACTTGCAAAGCAGACAGCCGCGCCTCTGCTACCGCGGGCGTTTTTCCACATTCGAATATTAATTTTCACATTCGAAATTCTGTTTTTTAAAACTATTCGAATATATATTCGAATTTAGAATATTCGTTGACAGCCCTAATGTCAATATGTACTAGTAGTAAACTTGTAAGTGTACTATTTTAATACCGCTTGAGACTAAATTGGCCCACTTGAAGTATATAAAAGTATATGTTTAAGTGTACTGTAAGTGTAACAGTAGTAAACTTTAAGTGCACAACTAGTTCATAATTATGTTTCTCATTTGTACTGCAAGTGAACTTATGGGTATACTAGTAGTTTACTATTTTAATACTTGTAGCAACTTTGAAGTATACTCTCAGTAAACTACTAGTTTAGTAGTTTTATACTACAAGTTTTCTTTAAGTGAACTTAACATTATACTTATAGTTTACTATTTATATATTATTTTTGCTCTTTTAGTGTACTCTCAGTAAACTATAGTTTAGTAGTTTTATACCGCAAGTATATTAGAAAGTTTTCTTTTAGTGTACTCTCAGTAAACTACTAGTTTAGTAGTTTTATACTACAAGTTTTCTTTAAGTGAACTTAACATTATACTTATACCCCTGGTTTCACAGACAGGGCTTAAGACTAGTCCTAGACTAAAATGTAAGTCTGAGCTGTTTCCACTGAAATAAACTTGCACTGACTGATCTTAAAAATATATCAGTGCCTTTTTAGTTTTAAGATGCACATCGGTAATGTTTTTTTCTAAGCATGTTTATAAAAATTACTTAAATGTCCTAATTGATCTATGGTCTAATCCTGGCTTAGTCTAAGCCCTGTCTGTGAAACCGGGCTTTAGTTTACTATTTATATACAATTTTTGCACTTGCAGTAGGCCTATACTACTATGTTCAAATGTTATTTTTTATACTTGAAAAATACCTTTAACTGTACTTTAATTTTAAAAACCTTTTATTAGCTTCATGCATCCTTTTTTATCAACACTTGAATGTCTGTAAGTTTCATAAAGAAAGGCAACATTTTAAACAAAATCACATTTTTGTCAACGACTACACGCCTTGATCAGATTCAGAACGATGATCAAACACAGATGGAGTAGATCGAGTCCGACACCCCCACAGCTTCAGTCGTTTTCTCTTAATGGGTTACGCTTCATTTGGAAACATTAAGCAGTTTTGATTTACAAGCTGTTTAATGTTTGATGATCACATTATTTTACATTTGAGTGAGCAATCTCCTATCACTTGTTTCAGCTTCTTCTTCTGTGTTTTGATCCGGAGATTCTGTACTAGAAGATGTGTCATAGCGCCCCCTACCGTATAACAGTGAAAACATGGATAGCTGGAAAATTCAGTCAATGGCGGGGAAAAGTTTAATTAAAGTAAATTCCTATGTACACCAGTGGACTAGCCTACACAAAAATTCAGATATGCAGAATTAGAAACATATCTGTTTTATATCAATATTTTAATCAAAAAGACTGTATATGAAAAACGATGTAAAAAAAAGTATATTTAATAGGCTACTCGATCAAAAGAGTTAACACAACTACAAGCCAAGTATACTTTGAGTAATTTAACTTTTAAGTATATCTCGATCAAAAGATTGAGTACAAGTATAGGCCAAGTATACTTGGACTTTTCTCTCAGTATAAGTCAAGTACACTTAAGTGTAATTTGTGTAAAAAAGTGTAAGACTGAAAGTATGCTTTGTTCTTTTTAGTTGAAAAGAAGTATACTAATAGAACACTTGAATAAACTTATTTTCCATGCTTATTTTATTTACTCTATAAGCTATTCCACCCGAAAGTTTGTTACTATATAAAGCTGAACATGTTAGTTTATACGACAGTGTGTAATATTATGTTTTAAAAAAAGTATTTAATAAGATACTCAATCAAAATAGTAAACACAAGTACAAGCCAAGAATACTTGAATACTTAATTATACTTTTAAGTATATCTCGATCAACAAGTAGAGGCCAAATATACTTAGACTTTTCTGTCAGTATAAGTCAAGTATACTTAAGTGGAATTTGAAGTATATTTCTGAGAAGTACATAAAGTATATTTCTGAGAAGTATATCAAAAGTAGACTGAAAGTATACTTTCTTATTTTTTGTTTAAAAGAAGTATACTAATAGCACACTTGAATAAACTTCTTTTTCGTAAGGGGACACCTTCACTGTGCTTTTTATATGGCATTACTGCATTTTTCAGTATTCCAGGTCAATGAGAATTGATGCAATTAGCAGAACTTTAGAGTGTTTTTTTATTACACACTTATGTAGGCTTTAAAGGGATAATTCTCCCAAAATTCAAATTCTGTCATCATTTACTCATCCTCAAGTTGTTTCAAATCTGTATGAGTTTCTTTTGTTCTGTTGAACACAAAAGAAGATATTTTGAAGGATATTACTTTGTTTCCAGTCTTCTGGACCTATATGATGCTTTATGTAAACAGGAGCAGAACCGTCACGCTTCAGTTACCTGTCGTGAGAACCAAAAGACTTTTGGTATCATTGATGTTGAATCTTCAGCGGTAAGCACAAAAGACGCTGTGTTTGATTTGAATGCATGTATGGATCATATTTGAGAGCAATGGCAGAGGGGCGTTCTTCAGATGAATTGTAGAAAAATAGTTCATATAATAAAAACGAACAGGTTCTCAAATGTTCATACTTGAAAACCACACACAGCGAAGACAGTGGTAATCCATACGACCCCAGTGGGGGAATGTCTTCTGAAGCCAAACGATGGGTGTGTGTGTAAGAAATAAACCATCGTCAAATGGCGTAACCCTGTTTAAGATAGGGTCAGGTTTACACTTGACGTGTTGTGAAGTGTGGCGTAAGTGCATTGCTTTTATGAGCTTCAACGTTTGAGCACCTACTCACTAAAAATCTTGGTTTGTGTTCTTCTGAAGAAACTCATATACATGAGTAAATGATGAGAGGATTTAAACATTTTGCGTGTAGTATCCCTTTAAATTTCACTTCAAAATCGTTGCTGAAGCAAGCTACTGTAGGACAAATGTAGATATTGCTCGTCCTTCAGGTGACCCAGGCTGACTGTGACAACAGCTGAGGTGCTAAAGGTGAGTCTCACAGAGATCCTCGTCCAGATGGACCAATGCCTGCACTCACGGCCCGCAGATGTCTTCACAAACATATTCAACTTCTACGCACACCATGAGCCAAGAAGTATCCAGTAAACACACTGACATGCATGTGTCAGCTGGACACAGAGAAGAGTTCCTCTCGCTGTCTTTACCCCATCAGCCTGTCCTCACCGCGGTGGACCAAATTACAGCGATAGCATCATGTTGGTCATGGTAATAAGGGATGTCATTTACATGCATATTGGAAAACTATCTCTCTAATAGATACATTAAGAGCGTCTAATGAGGTAAACAAATAAATTGCAGATTAATTTTGTTTGGCAGGATGGTCTGAATTCATTTAAATGAGGTTGCTTATCTGTGATAAACACAAGGTGAAGTCGAGGAGATGCGCATTATGAGGATGCATGTCTGTTAATAACGCTGGTTTAGCACAAGCTCTTCAGTGGCTCAGTGGGGCTCAATGTACAATCCTATATGGTTTTTGACTCAATTTTATGCCAAAAATGGTTCTATATAAGGAGAAATGTCTTAAATTGAACAGGTTATTAAATTGTTGTCTGTTTACAAGCTTAAATTGTTTACAATTCATAAAATTGTAAAATGAATTAAAACTAAATCTATAAAATGATTCAATGATGGGAACTCCTAAAAGGTTATGAAGCGCCTGATAGAAACCTTTAAAGCCCCCCTGTAGTCAATAATTGTATCTTTGCTTTATCTTTATCTCATTTTTGATCACCTGTTTAAAAGTTTTTTCCGTGAAAAAAAATCTCCATGTCTTAAAAGATCTTGAATGTAACTCGACACCCTTGCCTCATTTAGTATGCGTGGTTCTATGAATATGCAAATGAGCCCCGCCTCCACTCACTCACTCAGCTCAGAGATCCACTGGTTGACGATCACACGTTGATCTGATTGGTTACAAGGTAGTTTGTGACGTCAGAAACACCAGCGATTTCAAAGCGTGTTTTTGAGACTGTCTTTGGTTCACTGCAGTTTTAAGGAGGAAATACTCAACTCTAGTTTCTGTTTTCTGTGATATGGTTGTTCATTTTTTTTTATATATATATTATACATTTTTTTGGTCTCTAGATGTGGCTCGGTTCCTGTGGGATGTTTTTCATCTGTTGAAAACGGTGTGTCTGATTCACTTACTAAAGTAGCAGCACACTCTCCTCAACCACACACATGATCCGAGGAATCACGCCTGGAGCTCAATAGTGTAATAGTGTTTGAGGTTTCAGTACATCACTATCCCTAAATGTGAGTGTAATAGTGATGTGTGATATAATCACCAGAAAGGACAGCAGGAGAATTGGTTTAGACTCCTAGGCTCCACACACACACATACACCCACACACACCCACACACACACACACACACACACACACTGAAGCGGCTCAGGAAGGTAATAAGGCTCATGCATATTGTATGGATCAGGAAAGTTGTTGACTGCAGGACTGAACCTCTAAAAGTCTTACACACTACACAACAGAGGGAATGACTTGTGTTTAATACTAAACAGCCTGTTTACGGCATAAAATACAATGTAAAAAAAATATAAAAATAATATATATATACATATATATATATATATATATATATATATATACAGTACCAGTCAAAAGTTTGGAAACACTACTATTTTTAATGTTTTTGAAAGAAGTCTCTTATGCTCATCAAGCCTGCAGTTAAAAAAATAAAATAAAATAAAAAACACACTAATATTATGAAATATTATTACAATTTAAAATAATGGTTCTCTTTTTTAATATACTTTAAAATGTAATTTATTTTTGTGATGCAAAGCTGAATTTTCATCAGCAAGTACTCCAGTCTTTGGTGTCTTATGATCCTTCAGAAATCATTCTAATATGCTGATTTATGATCAATGTTGGAAACAGTTCTGCTGCTTAATATTTTTTTATAACCTGAGATACTTTTTTCAGGATTATTTGATGAATAAAAAGTTAAAAAGAACTGTATTTATTTAGAATAGAAATCTTCTGTAACAATATACACTACCGTTCAAAAGTTTGGGAACAATAACTATTTTTTTTAAAAGAAATTAGTACTTTAATTCAACAAGGATGCGTGAAATTGATAAAAGGTGATGGTAACGATTTATATTGTTAGAAATGTTTTTATTTTGAATAAATGCTGTTTTTATGAATAAATGCTGTTAACGTTTTACTCATCAATGAATCCTGAAAAAAGTATTCCAAAAAAATATATTAAACAGCACAACTGTTTCCATCATTGATAATAACTGAGTATCAAATCATCATATTAGAATGATTTCTGAAGGATCATAAGACACCAAAGACTGGAGTACTTGCTGATGAAAATTCAGCTTTGCATCACACAAATAAATTACATTTTAAAGTATATTAAAAAAGAGAACCATTATTTTAAATTGTAATAATATTTCATAATATTACTGTTTTTTTTTTTATTTTGTTTTTTTTTAACTGCAGGCTTGATGAGCATAAGAGACTTCTTGCAAAAACATTAAAAATAGTAATGTTTCCAAACTTTTGACTGGTACTGTATATATATATATATATATATATATATATATATATATATATATATATATCATATATCATAAGATTTTTAGGGTCGCTCATGATCATTGGAAGCGGGATCAGCCGGTACAGATCACTGTTACGGATTAAGAAAATAAATAATTGTATAGGTAAATTTATCATGTAATATTATTTATGTACTTATTTAGCTACTCTTAACAACAATGTATATTAAGTTTGTAAATTTATGATTGAGAAAGAGTGAATTGACATTTATTAGCAGGCAATATTGCATTCCCGCTCTTAGAGGTGATTAGGACCAGCTTAGAGCTGAAGAAATACACCTTTTCTGTGAAATAAATAATACAAAACCAGATCAAACTGTCAGTGTGTGTGATTTAAAAGAGCACACTCGTCCATAGCATCAAGCTCAACCCGCCTTACTATTATATTAAGAGTTCGAGTGTTGAGAATAGGCTTTAAACTAAAACTCCTAGCTAGGAACTCTTGAAGGACTCCTAGTGCTAAGATACCCCATACACAAAAGAAATGTATTTGAAATATATTATTTTCAGAATATATTTTTGGACTATATGCAAATATTTGATATTGGCCCAATAAATATATTTTAGTTAAATATATGTAAATATATTTTGAAATTTAAAAAGTCAACATTTTCACAAACAAACAGCACATTTTCAATTTATTTTTTAGATAGACCACTTCAGCTGTGGATGTGGGAGAGCAGTGCTCTACTTCAACCACCCACATTTTTCCTACTGGTCGGGGATCAAACCAGCAACCTTTCGGTTACAAGCCCGAAGCCATAACCAGTAGGCCAGTAGAAAACAACACAGACAAGACACTGAGTTCTATCTATTGTTTAAGTGCACTTCACTGTTGGAGTGTCACTGCTATACTTGCATCATAAATATTGTGCATATTTTCAATATTTAAATGACTTCAGGAAAAATGTCAATAAAACAACAATAAATCTAATAATTGCACTTAGTGTTAGGTACGTGCCACCTAATATGGCCTAATAGTCCTAGGAAAGCAATTATCAGTATTTATTATAGCTGTGTGTCATAATACAGTAGTGAAATATGGTAGCCTGTTGTGTATTGGGGAAAAGGTAGAGGAATTACTATGATCAAAATACATTTTCGACCCTTCTTTAGCAAGCTAAACATTTTCTGACCATATATTTTGTCATATATTTTACATTACATGTTATAAATGTAAATATATTTCACACTTATGTATATTTCACACATATATTTTTGTTATATTTCAGAATATATTTCAAAATGATAAATATAAGTGGACAACGTCAATGTATTTGGAATATATGCCACATATATTTTTGACACTATAACATATATTTACATATATTTCTTTTGTGTATGGGACACTTCTCTGTGGATACAGGCCCAGATCTTCGATGAGTGGAGGGATGATGTACGGGAGCTCTTTAGTCTTTTAGGGAGTAAAATAAAAACAAAAGTTACAAGCAGAACCGATTCTGATTGCACTGCACAACCAATATAGTAGCACTTGTTAGGCATGTTGTCCTTACATGAGCTGTGAAAAACAATGCAATGCCAGTGTATAATAATGGATTATATTGGCTGGGACAGGTCACATATCTGTCAAAGCCGTCGTATGACCTCTTGTACTGAATTGAAGGGTTTACATCGTGAAAACAAAGCTTTTCCCCTAGATCATGAAGCTCTTCGGTGCTGGAATCCTCAGTCCTCTAAATCAAGGCATACGTTCGACTCTTTCACACAGACTGTCACTGTTCAGACCAGTTATCTCTGCTTAACATGATCATCACACTCAATATTTATATCTGAATACTTTCATTTGGTAATTACTTTTTTTTTTTTGTTATTATCATGAACTTACCTGACCACATTTTAGAGTCTCTGTTCTGTGCCGGTCAATCATTACCAAGCGCCGACTGTATTCTGAAATGTAACATAAAGTACGTAACGTGTGACTGCCCATATTTATGAGTGGGTTTATGAAAAATCAAACCAAAGCCTCATAATCAGTCGACATTGCAACATGTAATGCACAGCGCTGCATATGGAGTGTTCAAGCTTTATGTGCAGCACTATAGTAGATTGAGTGTATGAAACTGAGTAATAGTAATGTTGCTTTGCTCGACAGCTTTAGATGGCCACTGACATTTCATTCTAGTGATATACAAGCCTGAAAAACACCCTTTGAAACAGAAAAAGCAGAAACTGAACGTTAGAAAGCAGGTCGTAACACAAGCATGTACTGTACGTGTTCTAGAGGCCCAGGGTTTGAGCGGGACCCTACAGCCGGTCAAGCTTTATACATTAAGTGCATTAGATATAGATGCACTAATATAGATCGTTTCAAAGCAGCTTCACGGTGAAATTAACAGACTCAATGATGCAAACTTCATCAAATGTGAGACATTCAAATTCGGCTGCAAAATCGCATACCATCTCAGCTGGTCCTACATTTGAATTTTCTTTGCGCCCATTAAAAAAGTATATTCTGTGTAGTATGAATATGGTTAGCACACTTCAGAAGTAGAAGCACATCTGCGTTCTGTTTTGTCTACTGTTTTTCGAATCCTATACAGACTCACTACTCTTTTGGCATACTGTTTTTCGCATGCTATATAGGAGGGAAGTATTTGATTTTGGAAGCAGCATTAGTGAACTTCACCAGTGTATTTCATGTCATGAAGTGGATCTGACTCAGAAGACAGCGTAGTTGTGGTCTTATTTTTAACCACTCTGTGAACTCGGTCACCTTTTCTCGGTTGCTGTAGTTACTGTCGCCAGAGATACGGCACTGAAGACGGGACGGCGTATCTAACTCCATTAGAGTCTCGCTCGCATCTGTCACCAGAACATTCTGTCAAAGGCTAAATCTACTGAGGACGTTTGTCAAGCCAGGCCTGTCTATGGATTGAGTTTTTCTGACTGGACTGGACTGGACTAGTTATTCTACAGGAGGTTTGTAAGTCACATTATTAACAGTCAATGCATAACAAATGTTTGGTGCACATATGCACATGGTGCACGTACGATGTGTATTTGGTAAGAGATGTAGATGACGGTGACAGGTGCCATATAGACTGAAATACACGTGTAAACCCTCTTAAGAAATGTTCAAGAAATAGTTCATCCAAAAATGCAAATTCTGTCATCCTTTACATCCTCATGTTTATTCAAACTCGGATGACTTTCTTTCTGTGGAACATGTTTCTGTTTCTGTTTAGCTTCTGTCTCAAGAGGAGATTGACAAGAACACCTTTCCAAACAAACACGGGCTCATGCATATGTAAATGAGCTGCTGAGAGACACCTCCTCCTGCTGAATAACGCACGAGCTCCTCGCTCTTGCTCTCTCTGTGGGATTCTGAGTTTGTGATGATATTTGACTTTGCCGGTCTCCTCCAGGGTTCCTGTAGGTGAGGACTCTGAAGTGTTGCATGTGATATTACACCATTCCCCTGGACTTGAAAACATAGCAGTGGTGTTTCTGCAGATGTGTCTTGGTTGGGAAAGCTACTTTGAAACTGGAACTTCTCAAGCTACTCATAATTTAAGGCATGCTAGGCATCCTTTAAAAATGCAATTAGCAATACAAGCTACTAATAAAAAGTATTTAACTGCAATGAAGCTATTTAAAGGGGCAGTGTCTTTGTATTGATCTAATCAGATTGTTTTACTGAAGTCTGACAAAACAATGAAGATCTCAATTAGTGTAGCGCCAATATTATTAACTTACTGAACATTAAACTAGATAAATGTACACTTAATACAATTTTTGTTTAAGTAAAAAAATATAGTGGTGAAAAGAAGCATTTACTGTATATTTAGTGCAATACAGTTTGGTGATGTGGCATTTGGTGACACTAAAACATTATTAAATGGAAAACAATAGCTCATTATTTATAATAGGAGTAGTAAGGTCACTACTTTAAATTCTGTTGCTATACAACACTGGTGAACAGTACTTTGTGATGTTTTCGATACGTTTACATGAAAATGATATGCTTAAAACGGAGAAGTTTTTCCTTTGAGCTTTGAGACGACACCGTTGTCAAAACGATCCCCATTCACACGGAAAAACGCTGTATTCTGCTGCCAGGCCATCAGATGGAGATGAAACACTATAGACTAATACGCATGTGCATGACGTCAACGTCTTCAGAGATGTACGTTTTTGAGGTTTACAAGTTTCAAAAACTTGGCCTTTGAATCCTGATTTCAAAAGTTAGCATTTTCAGGCACCCAAAACGCCGTGTAAACGAAAGGCCAAAACGCATAAAATGTTGCAAGTTTTTAGTTGAAAATGGTGTCGTGTAAACAGTTCCTTACCTTCACTCAGTGTTTGTCTGATCTCGTTTTGTGTTGGATGTGTATTAAACTCTTTGTCCTCATCTTCGTGCCTTCGTCATCTGTCTGTCTGATCCTTGCCAACAGTTATAACTGTGGGACATGTTCCCTCACGTTTGTCGTCACTGCACCTCCACTATTCAGGTGATTCTTAAGGCACAGTCACGGTAGCGAAATTTCACAGGTGAAGAAGGTGGAAAGTGCATGAGCCCAGTGTGTATTCTGGGGTGTGGACACTTTTGTTAGCTTTGATAACACTGGAAGGTGGTAGGAGAGCTAATTGAAAGACAAGGGTTATATTTATGTTCTTGAGGTGAGCAATTGTACAGAACTGGCTGAGCAAACAGCTAAAACGAGTGCCTCGTCTAATGTTAATTGTGTAGCGATGTACGCAGGCCTGTGAATTTTAGTGATGGCTTTGGCTACAATGCAAACAATTTGAGAAGTACAGAAACACAATGTTAGATTTTTGGAGCCTAGCTTGAAAGTGATAATGTACTGAATCTCTGACTGGCTGAGAGAACCGGGAGCTGCGTCTTTGCTAGATGAGTGTAAGAATAGGGGGCCGACCACTGAACCCTGAGGTACCCCAGAAGTTTAGACCCGTTCCTCAAACCAGCGCCATGCAGTTCCAGCGTTATCCAGTTCAGAGACTGTAGACAGGAGTAATCGATTGTCTTACAGCTGTATTGATTGCAGGGGCTGTAATGACTAGTTGACTAGTTCTGCAATTAGTTGACACGTTGGGTCACATGACAATTCACAGTGACAGCAGGAGGAAGATTTCTCTGTGCACAAACTACATCCCAGTGTGGATGCGTGCATTCGTTTTATGAAACAGCCTTACTGTAAATAATTGTACTTTTGAGAAAGTGCAAATAAAGGAATCCCAGGACACTTTTTTTCCCCAAAAGCACATTATACAGTACATGAGCCATGCTGAATGAGCTGCTGACATCTGAGATGGTTTTCAGGTGTTCACTTACTAGTTCTTACAAACTTGACCTGAAAGAAATCATCTAGGGTCTGACAGAGTGGGACAAGACATTTTTGCATCTTTTATATGACTATTTAAAGGAGTAGTTCACTTCAAAATTAAGATTTCCTGATCATTTATTCACCCTCACCCCCTTTCTTTCTTCAGTCGAAAAGAAATTAAGATTTTTGAATTAAGCATTCCAGGAGTGGAGAGAACGTCCATGCAGAAATAAATGTCCACATATCTCCATTGACAGGTTCATGCTGCTTAAAGGATTAGTTCACTTCAGAAGATGTTTGTGTCTTTCTTTCTTCAGTTGAAAAGAAATTAAGGTTTTTGAGGAAAACACTCCAGGATGTTCCTCCATATAGTGACTTCAATGGGGTCCAACGGGTCGAAGGTCCAAATGTGAGTTTCAGTGCAGCTTCAAAGTCTCGACACGATCCAGCCGAGGAATAAGAGTCTTATCTAGACAAACCAGCGGACATTTTATAACAAAGTAAACATTTATATACTTTTAACCACAAATGTTCGTCTTGCACAAGCTCTGTGATGCGCCACACATTGCATAATCACGGTGAAAGCTCACGCGTGTTCCGGTTCAAAAATATAGGGTGAAAAACACCATCTCATTATTCTCTTCCAACTTCAAAATCATCCAACATCGTTGTTTTATTCCTTATATTTATTTATTTTTTGTAAATGGCGTTTGACTTAGTCTTTGCACGTTCGCTTTGTAAACACTAGGTCTGTTCTTCCGCCTTTGTCATGCTTGACCTTTCAACGTGATTACATAATGTGTGGCGCATCGCAGAGCTAATGCAAGATGAGCATTTGTGGATAAAAAGTATATAAATGTTTATTTTATTTAGAAAATGAGCCATGGTTTGTCTAGATAAGACTCTTATTCCTCGGCTGGTATTGTGTCGAGACCCCGTTGGACCCCATTGAAGACACTATATGGAGAAACATCCTGGAATGTTTTCCTCAAAAAAACTTCATTTCTTTTAGGCTGAAGAGAGAAAGACATGAACATCTTCTGAAGTGAACTAATCCTTTAAGCTGTCAATGGAGATATGTGGGCTTTTATTTCTCTCCACTCACACATTCTTCATCAACACAGCACTGGACTTGCCAGAAACAGCAAAGACCGCAGAAGATGTGCTGCATATTAAATCAACTACATGAGGTAAGCATTAAGATGCTAACCTCTTGACTAATGACAATTAGTTAGTTGTGGAAGAAACCCTTGGTGGTGTCCAATCTAGCTCCTGGAGGGCCACAGTCCTGCAGAGTTTATCTCCAACCCTCATCAAACTCGCCTGAGGCAGATAGCCAAAGTTTCTGGATGACTAGACCACCACAGGCGGTGTGTCTGGAGCATCTCAGGTGGTACTGCATGAGGAGCATGCATTATTCATTACACCTGCGCAGGATTCTAGATTGGCTGAGGAAGGTTTTTGTTATGAATGATGGTTCACAGCTATGAGAACATGTTTGTGTATCAGTGAGCTCAGGCTGAGAGATTTAGTGAATCCAAGATCAGAAGTTTTAAAACCGAGAAAAACCCAAAAACTTTTCTAAAGATTCTAAAGCTCCATAAAGGGTCAAGTTAAGCAATTTCATGAGCAGAAAAAACAACAACAATGTGACTGAACAACAGCAGGGAAGTATGAGGTGCAGGGTTTGTATACATACTGTAAAATTAAATTCCAGGACTTTTCAAGCACTACTGTTTTGTTTTGTTTTTCCCAAGGACTTCACTCAGAGATCTCATTTATCAAACAATATCTTTCTTTATTACCTTTTAAATTCTAAAAAAAGGTAAATAGATAAATAAAAATAAACGTATAAAACAAAATGGTACAAATAAAGTGCAGCACATGCAATGACTGCGGTAACTTTAACCATTGAAAGGATACTATGACAAAGATATTGCTTTCCTTTTTCAAACTGATTTTTACTCCCGTGAATATGTGATTGAATTGAAGAATTAAAGCTGTATCATATACTTGGATATTTATATGTACAGTAATAGCACGCTCATAGCCATGCTAAATGCCTCTATATCTATATCAGACGGACTGCAGCGTTTTATCAATAAAATTAAAAATACATTTCCCATGTATTGTCTTTCAAGAATTCAAGCACTTTTCAAGTACTTCTTCATACAAATTGCTGTTTTCAAGGGTTTTCTATTACTTAAATGTCAAAAAGTCAAATTAAAGTACTTCAAGCACCTTGTACGAACCCTGGAGGTGGTTATTTGTCTCGCTGTCCTCTTGCACACCAAATTCAACCACGAGACTAACACATGTATGATGGATTCACAGGTCAAGTCACCTCAAATGGTAAGCTCTCCGACACCCTCCGCATAAAAACAGGAGTACGTCAAGGCTGCCTACTGTCTCCCATCCTCTTCCTTATTGCAAGCGACTGGACAATGAAAATGTCAGTGGATGGTCAAAGGACAGGACTACAGTGGAACCCTTTTGAGCAACTGGAAGATCTTGATTTTGCAGATGACCTGGCTTTGATCTCAGAAACACATACACACATTCAATGCAAGACCACAAGATTGCATGAACACAGTAAACAGATAGGCCTCAGGATAAATGTCGGGAAGACCAAGGTCATGAGACTTAACACCAAAACCTACCGACCTATCACAATCGAGGATAAATCCCTGGAAGATGTGGTCGAGTTTGTATACCTCGAAGCAACATCAGCACAGATGGTGGAGCTGATAAAGATGTCAAGCTGCGCATCAGCAAAGCAAGATATGCCTTTGGAACGCTCCGACCTGTATGGCTCTCTTCCCAGCTCTCTAGAAACACCAAAATCAGAATCTTCAATACAAACGTAAAATCTGTCCTGCTATATGGCTGTGAAACCTGGAAAACCACCAAAATTACAAGTGTTCATTAACAACTGTCTCAGATACATACTGAAGATTTGGTGGCCTAATAAACTATCAAATGTTGACCTGTGGAGACGCATGAACCAGGAGCAAATACACATTGAAAACAAATCTAGAAAGTGGGGATGGATCGGTCACACACTAAGGAAGGATTCGAGGAACATAGCGAGACAAGCTCTGGACTATAACCCCCAAGGCAAGAGGAAGTTAGGGAGACCTAAATCCAATTGGAGGCGGTCCACGCTTGATGAACTGACCAAGACGGGGACCTCCTGGCAAGAAGTAAAGTCCTTAGCACAGAGGAGAGTGAGGTGGAGATCCATGGTGGACGCCTTATGCTCCCAAGGGGGCCAAGAGGATTAAAGAAGAAAGAAAGAAAGAAGACTAACACATCTAGCACACAGTGGTGGAAGTGGTCAAGATTCAATGGGGGAAAATCAACTTTCAGTAGTTAATTCAGACCAAAAGTTGTTGTGAAAGGTGATGATTGTGATTGTGAATGATTGTGACAACGCTGATTGTTCGATGACATCACAAGAGCACACAAACCTCCACTAGTGACTGTCCTGAGCTGGGATGTCACAAGTCAAATGTAAGTACAGTATATCTACCAGTAGAAAACAACAAAACGCCCTCCAGTGCGTGCCAGGACCAGTGCTAGAATCCATGAGGCTTTGCTTGTTTCATGTTTCGGAGGGAATGTCATTACTTTAGAGGTTAAGCTAACAACCGTTGTATTGCACCTCTCATGGAGAGGATATAAAAATCCATTAAAACCAGGCGCTGGGTAAAGGGAGAGAAAAGTGCAGGACAATCGAAAGGAAATGAATAGCGTGCCAGTATCTGTGAATGGATAAGAGTGTCTTCTAAATGACTACTTGCAAAAATTCAGTCCTCTTTGAACATCTTTGTAATCTTTTATTACGGTGGAAACAGTTCATTTAAAGATATCAATGAATATCAATGCTGTTCTTTTCCACACAGTAGAACATGCTGATCTCTGGCTGTCAAGTTCAGCTGCAGTTTCCCTTGGGTTCTTTGAAAATATAATAGTTTGGGTATTTAAATCTGTGTAAGCTTTTCCTCCAGTCTCGCCCACTAGACACTGTTGTCAGTGTCGAGGAGATAACCTTCACCTTCAGTGCTGTCAGAAACAGGCCGATCTCACTGCAGAAACATTGGCTCCTGATGAAGCCTGAGCAGGGTTTCTCTTCATCACATGCAGAATCCACTGGAATAAACAAGCTCACCCAATCCATATTCATATTCACTGTCTCCAACTGTCAGAGGAGCTGATTAGAAAGAGACAGAACAAAGACTTGACGTGTAACATTAAATGGTTTTTATTTTTGCTCTCTCAGCAGACTGTCAGGAGCTCACCGCGGCTTCAGAGATCATATGGTGTCTCACACTGTTGTACATATTCTCACAAAATGTTCATGTGGCCAATTTTACTCTCTATTTTGAATTTTTAAACTGAAAAAATAACTTAAAATGATAACATCAAAATTAACTGATTTCACCCCCCCCCCCCAAAAAATTTTTTTTTAGTTTTTTTTATCTAGCATCGCTTAATCATTAAAAATACATTAATTTATACCAACAAAACGTCTAGGTTACATGTGTAACCCGGTTCCCTGAGAAGTGCAACGAGACGCTGCGTCCTCATAAGACTCGGAATCGACTGTGTTTTCAGTGGCACTCGCTGTAAAAAGATACTCCTAGATCACTTCTAATTTCCACAGCTCATGTTGTCTGGAGATTTTTTGTCTGCAAAAATATCTTTCTGAGAAATTTCAGTAGTGTTTCATCAGCAGAACAATCCAAAAACACGGTATAACCCACTGAAGAGATGTTCGTCTGTCTTTCACTGCCTCGCTTTCATTCCCGTTAAAAATCAGTGATGGCGCTGCTGTGAATAAGGTCGTTTGTCGAAATAGGCCGTTTGTCCACAGTAAATTCTAAACTATCAATCATTTTGAAGATGAACCCTTTAATAGTACTGTTGTCCACAAGAGGGACAATAAATATTTTTAATCTAATCTTTATCATTATCCAGCATTGGCTGATAAACAAATGTTTAACCATTATTTTTTTCACATAATTATTGTGCACTGGTACTATAGATTTATATCATTTGCGTATTCTCATGGATATTTTATGGTTTCAGGCCAACATTTCGGTTCGTCCTAGAGCCCAACAGCAGGATAGTTGGCATGAAGGTCTTAAATGCTTGAACCCTGTTAATTGCTGCTTGCAGGTATATTATTCTGTTTCTGTTCTATATAAAATGGGTATGTTTAGTTTTAGGAGTAGGGTTAAGGGATCTTACATTTATCTATAAAAGGGAAATTATACAGATATCTTTATGATATGAAAGATTTGTAAATAGTTAATGTTTTGTAGCTTTAAAAACGTAAGAATGCTACGTTTAAATGTTGCAGATACGTCCATATTATACATTTCAGCATCTATCCAAATGTACAAAAAAGTAGGTTTTGTGTCTTTGAAAATTACGGATTAATACCTACGTATTAACAATGAGACCAGGCTGCTAAAGGAAGACGTGCAGGCATGCCTGAAGCATGGCAGAGCGACCCAGGTCTCGTTCCCCTTCTCAGGGAACTGGGTTACTTGCGTAACCTAGACGTTTGAAGTGGAACTATACAATGCGTTCTCAATAGACGATATGGGAACATTAACACCCACTGCGCCTTACTGAACAAATGCCTGCCCATTGTGCCGTGAAATTCCCAGCGAGCTTGGCTGTAGGCAAAATTGCCTTACATCGCACCTAGTGACCAAGGGCTAATTAGCCTGAGGCACGACGTCCGCAGCTAAGGAGCTTGGCAATGTTCTTCTAGAGACCTGGCGAGAGAGCAGCCATAGTGGAGCACTATATCACCTCTACAGCCTCATACTCTCTATCCCCAATCATTCAAGGGGAGTGACTACCCAAGAGTAAATCAACTCAACTACTAGATTAATACCATGAATGATAAAGGAATTAAGTGCATAAGACGCATAAAACACAAGTGATTAAGTTGAGTGTGGCTATGGAAGAGTTCCGTTATCTTATGGAAAGAGAAACGGTTCTTACTTGAAGAAAAGCTCACACATATCTGTGCTAAAACCCTTTGTTGTTTTCACCTGATCTCATTTATGACAGAGGCACTTCATGTGTGCCTAAACGCAAGTCCTTTTGAAAACAGTAGGGTATGGCAAGTCTGTTATCAGGAGCAGAGTGGCACAGCGGAAGCGTGCTGAGCCCATAACCCAGAGGTTGATGGATCGAAACCATCCTCTGCTAAACCTTTTTTACTTAAATACATGCTCTGCTTCTACTTGAAGAAAATTTGCCTCAGCTGTGTGCTATAACCCTCTGTATTTTTCATCCGATCTAATTTATGACAGAGGAGCTCTTCAAGTGTGCCTAAACGCAAGTCCTTTTGAAAAGTTGATGGATCAAAACCATTCTCTGCTAACGCTTCATCACTTATATGTACATGTTTAATCCCAAATAAAGAGCAACTTCCACATCCCGCTTGCTCGTAGAGAAAATCTGTGTGTTTGTGTGTGTATGCCCTGTTCAAACGCCTCATTGACTAAGCCACCTGAATGAGATGGAGAATTAGTAGGGCAAGCGACTCATGCCCCAGTGGCCTGTCAAAGTAGTCGTTCATCCAGATTACTTTGTGTGCTGGCCTTGTTTAAATGCTGATGCTGTTGTTGTCACTGAAGCCAAAGTAATTGGGGGAACATGAGCACAGATCTTTAACAGCCCCAGTGGCCTAATGGATAAGGCACTGGCCTCCTAAGCCAGGGATTGTGGGTTCGAGTCCCATCTGGGGTGGATTGCAGCGGAAGCGTGCTGGGCCCGTAACCCAGAGGTCGATGGATTGAAACCATCCTCTGCAAAGACTGCTTTGCTTATGAACATGCTCTGTTCTTACTTGAAGAAAAGCTCACACATATCTGTGCTAAAACCCTTTGTTGTTTTCACCTGATCTCATTTATGACAGAGGCATTTCATGTGTGCCTAAACGCAAGTCCTTTTGAAAACACCTGTGAATGGGAGTTCTTCTATGGTGAGAAGAGTGGCGCAGCGGGAGTGTGCTGGGCCCATAACCCAGAAATCGATGGATAGAAACCATCCTCTGCTAAGGCTTCTTCGCTTATGTACATGTTTTATCCCAAATAAAGAGCAACTTCCACATCCCGCTTGTTCGTTCAAAAAATCTGTGTTTATGTGTGTATGCCTTGTTCAAACGCCTCATTGACTAAGCCACCTGAATGAGATGGAGAATTAGTAGGGCAAGCGAGTCATGCCCCAGTGGCCTGTCGAAGTATTCGTTCATCCGGGTTACTTTGTGTGCTGGCCTTGTTTAAATGCTGATGCTGTTGTTGTCACTGAAGCCAAAGTAATTGGGGGAACATGAGCACAGGTTTTTAACAGCCCCAGTGGCCTAATGGATAAGGCACTGGCCTCCTAAGCCAGGGATTGTGGGTTCGAGTCCCATCTGGGGTGGTGCACAGCAGAAGCGTGCTGGGCTCATAACCCAGAGGTCGATGGATCGAACCCATCCTCTGCTAAACCTTTTTTTACTTAAATACATGCTCTGCTTCTACTTGAAGAAAATTTGCCTCAGCTGTGTGCTATAACCCTCTGTATTTTTCATCTGATCTAATTTATGACAGAGGAGCTCTTCAAATGTGCCTAAACGCAAGTCCTTTTGAAAAGTTGTAGGATATGGCAAGATTATTATAGGGAGCAGAGTGGCGCAGCGGAAGCGTGCTGGGCCCATAACCCAGAGGTCGATGGATAGAAACCATCCTCTGCTAAGGCTTCTTCGCTTATGTACATGTTTTATCCCAAATAAAGAGCAACTTCCACATCCCGCTTGCTCGTAGAGAAAATCTGTGTGTTTGTGTGTGTATGCCTTGTTCAAACGCCTCATTGACTAAGCCACCTGAATGAGATGGAGAATTAGTAGGGCGAGCGAGTCATGCCCCAGTGACCTGTCAAAGTAGTCGTTCATCCAGATTACTTTGTGTGCTGGCCTTGTTTAAATGCTGATGCTGATGTTGTCACTGAAGCCAAAGTAATGGGGGCACATGAGCACAGGTCTTTAACAGCCCCAGTGGCCTAATGGATAAGGCACTGGCCTCCTAAGCCAGGGATTGTGGGTTCGAGTCCCATCTGGGGTGGATTGCAGCGGAAGCGTGCTGGGCCCGTAACCCAGAGGTCGATGGATCGAAACCATCCTCTGCTAAGACTTCTTTACTTATTAACATACTCTGTTCTTACTTGAAGAAAAGCTCACTCATATCTGTGCTAAAACCCTTTGTTGTTTTCACCTGATCTCATTTATGACAGAGGCACTTCATGTGTGCCTAAACACAAGTCCTTTTGAAAACAGTAGGGTATGGGAGTTCTTCTATGGCGAGAAGAGTGGCGCAGCCGAAGCGTGCTGGGCCCATAACCCAGAGGTCGATGGATCGAAACCATCCTCTGCTAAGGCTTCTTCGCTTATATACATGTTTTATCCCAAATAAAGAGCAACTTCCACATCCCGCTTGCTCGTAGAGAAAATCTGTGTGTATGCCTTGTTCAAACGCCTCATTGACTAAGCCACCTGAATTAGTAGGGCAAGCGAGTCATGCCCCAGTGGCCTGTCAAAGTAGTCGTTCATCCGGGTTCCTTTGTGTGCTGGCATTGTTTAAATGCTGATGCTGTTGTTGTCACTGAAGCCAAAGTAATGGCGGCACATGAGCACAGGTTTTTAACAGCCCCAGTGGCCTAATGGATAAGGCACTGGCCTCCTAAGCCAGGGATTGTGGGTTCGAGTCCCATCTGGGGTGGTTTACAGCAGAAGCGTGCTGGGCTCATAACCCAGAGGTCGATGGATCGAAACCATCCTCTGCTAAACCTTTTTTACTTAATATTACTTTGGTGAATTGTTGCTACAGGCATGTTTTCCCAATGAGCCTGAGTTGGTTAGTACATGGTAGTTAAACACACTGAATTGAAAGTGAGACCGTATTCCCTCTGTCTCCACCCAGATGCTCCACAGTCACAGCACACATCTCTCCTGCAGCTTCACACACTGCTGTGCCTGTGAGGGGTTCGTGGTGTGGTGTGAGTGTGTGTGTCGGCACCAGCGTGAACACACACAACCATCAGTGTGTGCATGATCGCTGCTCCTCGTTCCCACTGAGCCCAGTGACCCAAACACACACACACACACGAAGAGCTCTCAGGATACCTGTTAAAGTCTGGCTCGGAGTGTTAATGATTTGTGGGTTCACTGCTTCTCTGTCATGTTGTTTGGGAGTCGCTGGACCGTGAACATGTCTCGATGTGCCCTCAGCAGGTTCTCTGGCTGATATTCTGCTGTGTGTCTGCTAAATGCACAACTTCTCTCCACAGCAGATCCACTTCCATGTGTTTCATGAATATAAACATCAAGCTAACATCATTTTGTCTTGTACATGTGTACATTCATAGGAGAGAAAATGGTATTCATTAGCAACGTCACTACTAGTACATTATTTACTGTTATACTACAGGGCTTTTGAATGCTTGAATCTGACAACAGCAAAAGAACCAAAACCCACAACGACACGGACTGAGCAAATAAGTAGTAAACAATAGGATAAAAAAACACACATTTTTTCCATGTTTTTGCCAATGAATTACGTTTTATTATGTATGGAAAGCACATGCTCTTTATCTCCAGCTCAAACACACACACAAACAGTACAGACACACACTCACATGCTGTCAGCGCTGCTCTGATGATTTTATCAGTAAAATAGTTTAGCAACTTAGAAGCTACATGCCGTTTCTCACTAGCGATGTAATAGCACTGTTCTTGAAGCAGATAAACTTACAATTTCGCTATTAGAGACACTGCTGTCGAACACTATTGAGAAACACACACACTCAGGTAAATCATACACGCTTGATAACTCTCTCTCTCTCTCTCTCTCTCTCTCTCTCTCTCTTTCTCTCTCTCTAATGACTGTATTCAATGGGTATTCAAGTCTCTGTTACTAGCTCTAAAATGACGTTTTGAAATTAGCAACGGAGGCATAGGATGAGATTTATAAGAAATGAGTCCTACACACAAGAGCGTTTGAAGGACAAAATCCTGACAAATGTCTTAAAATACAACATATGAACAATGTCTTGAGGTTTGGTAACCGATTTACAAGCGGAATAATTGAGTCAGGTCCATTGAATTATTAGAAAATACTGCACATCTAAGGTGTAAGATTTACGCTTTACAACGTGGCGAATTACCACCTCAGGTGTGCATTATTTTCTAATAATTCAATGGCCTAAAATCAAAAGTTGTAGCTTTTAATATTTTTTAGTGGAGCTGACATGTGAGCTGTTGTACAGTTGTAACTAATGTTAACAAAGATGAACAAATACTGCAACAAATATATTGCACATTGCTTGTTAATGTTAGTTTATGCATTGCCTAATGAGATTGTGAAGTGTGTCTTTAGTTAATGTTTGCTCTGCTGGTTAGGGATGATTGAGCGGCTGTCATCATGTGTGTGTGTGTGTGTGTGTTGACTGATGTTTGTTTAGCACTGCTCTTGGCTGTGGTTAACAGCGTTTATTAAATGAGTTAACCCAGCTGCTTGTATTAATGTGCTGCGAGCCGCAGAAAACACATGAACAAACACCATCCTGATGGACATTAAACGTGTGTTTAGATCATAATGTGCACAGCTCTTCAACAAACACAAACATTGTTGTTCATCTGGATGTCCGTGCAATAATCCTGTTTGTTACTGATGGTTTCTCTTTAATACTGAGTAAACAAGATTTCAGCTAATTCTGAATGGGACACTATGGCTCTGGCCAGTCTAAATTACAATTTACAGTACAAAGTCAAGTAAATCATAGACATGCCTTAAATGGTAAGATTTCCAAAAAGAAAATCCATTCATCATTTATTCACCCTCATTTCATTCCAAACCTGTAAGACTTCTGTTCATTTTCAAAACACAAAAGAATATATTTTTAATATTTTCTTATCATTTTTGTCCCTTCACTGACCAAAATGCTGAATGACGGAAGGAGGGAAGGCGGGAAGGAAGACGAGATGGTTGTCAGTAGGCGCGTTTCCATTACAGATTTGCGATTTTTTCTAAATGTCGACAAAAAAACTATTGCGAAATGACGCGTTTCCATTAACCGATGTTATGCGACTAAAACTGAATTTTTTCCTCTTGCGATAAGTAAAATCATTCCAAAAACCATGGCAACCATGTTGGTGGGTTTATGTACTATATCCCAGCCACTGCACTGGCCATTATTATTAATGGAAGGAGATGTATGAGTGTTTTCCAAGCATTAATGGTGAGGAACGACCCTTATTCTTGTGAGCGGCACATATGAGGAGTTTCTGGGTGTTTCTCCCTCAGATCTGCTTCAAGGTCTTGATTGTGGCATTTATTTGAGGTTTAGAATCCAGTATTCCTGTAATTATTTTGTCTTATATGAAATTAATAAAGAACTCTGTCTCGTATTCTGTCCAAACACACCGCGTCATTTACGTCAGGTGACCTGTAAAATATTTCTTTCTCGAATTGCCTGAAAAACCTCCTCATGCGAGTGTAAAAACTTTTTTGCGAATAATGGGAGTCTTTGCGAAAATTACGTGTTTCCATTAAGCGTATTTTCAATTCGCAATATCAATTTGCGCAATTTGAAGGGTAATGGAAACGCGGCTAATGACACAGTTACGTCTTAGGATGAGGTCTACACATCTACATTTACATTGATTCATTTTGCAGACGATTTTATCCATAGCGACTTACAAATGAGGAATACAGCAAACGAGTTATCATGAAAAGGCAAACAACGCAAGAAGTGCTAAAAGTTTCAGACATTGCTCAGAGTAGCATAAGCTAGAATTGGGACGGATTAAAGGAAAGTGAAAGCATAGTTGTTGTTTTTTTGATGAGGTTAAGTGCTGTGATGAGTTTTGAATATTGTCAGGGATTCTGCATTTCAGATGAAGTCGGGAGTTCGTTCCACCAGCAAGGAACCGTGAATGAAAGAGCATAGCATTGCCTTGAAATGAGCAGGTCCTGGACGAGAAGTTGTGTTGCGTGCTCTGTTAGGAAAGGCCTGATGTTCCTGATGTTGTGTAGTGAAAACCTGCACGATCGAGCTGTCTTTGCAATGTGGTTTTTAAAGGTCTAGCTCGTCTGGAAGTTTCCGAGTTGGTGGCCGATAGAAGACAACTGAGTGAACTTTAGCAGTATGAGAACAGATCACTCAGATGGGGAACGTGATTTTGCTGTAGAGTATGTTCCTCAGTTGACCATGGTCTAAAATGAACACTATACAGGCTACAACAATTAACACAAGTAACAAAAGCAAGTACAATACAGCTGAATAAAAGTGTCTTCATAAGAAACTGCAACACATCACTGAATGTTCATCTGAAGTAAGTGGACGGCCAACCATAGGCGTCGATTTCGGGGGGGACGGGGGGGGGGGGGTGGACGCGTACCCACCAGATTTCGCCATGAGTCATTTTGTACCCACCACTTTTAACTTCCGTCCATATTAATTTGACTTTTGGTTCGATTTTTTTGACCGTTTTCAGTGGTTGTGAGGAGCAATATGAGAGAGAAATTTGGTAATCATTGTCTGACCCAACAAAAAAACATTATAATATTCATTTTATTTTATTTTCCGTGTTCGCATTTATGAGGGAAAAAACAACGTGTCAGTTCTCGGTTACGGACGTGAGCGCTCTGAAAGCGGCACTAAAAGACTGCTTTAAAACTTTCACAGAGACCTCAAACAGAACAGCTGCCTTTCTCTAAAGTGAATTTCGTTTTGTATTAATTATATCTTAATTTTAATCAATGTTTCATGAACCAATTGCCTGGATTTAATAAATAAGAAGTAAATATAGCAGATAATCACGACATTGATTGCACTTCCGAATGCGTCTCTGTCCCCAGCACATTTCAAACCAAACTGACGCCCATGCGGTCAACGCTTTACCCCCTTCAGATCTCAATCTAATGACACTAACTGTGTGTGTGTGTGGAGTTTTTTTCAAATTCAGACACAATGCCAAACATTTGAGGAACAAAGTCAGTGTCTTCATGGTTTTGTAACAAATGTATCACTCGTATCATCTTCAGAACATCAAAAATGAACATAAATCAGAACGTAAAAATCAAGTTTGTACTGCTGTTTCTGTTTCTTCATCTCTGACCCTTTCTCTCTCTGTATGTGCGGTTTAATATCATACAGCCCAGTGTCTCTCTCTCTGTCACACACACACACCTCCCACCATCTCTCTCTCTCTCACCTTCAAAGTCCCACATACATATACACACATATAAATCACGTGTGTAGTTTCCTCTCTAATCAATGCAGTCTGCTTGGAGTTGCAAAACCCAAAATGAATATAGATTTGCTGTCCTCTTGCACACTAAATTATGTAAAGCATTGTGTTTTATTTCGTGTGTGTTTTGGCTGTTTGTGTGTGTGAAGAACGCAGCAGCAGCAGCAGCAGTGTGAAGAGAGCCCTGGATCTGACCGTGTGTCTATTAACACACCGGCTCATTATAAGACAAACTCAAACTGATGATGGCATGTGAACCTGTTCCAAACCCTGGAATATCTACATAGACAGCAACTCTACTTACACTTACTCACACACAGGCACACACACACACACTCACATGCACGCACTGTTACGACCCTTGGCTCAACTTTCACTTCACTTATGCCTTCCACCCCTACTGGGGCATAGGCCCGTCTACAAGGGATCTCCAAGAGTGTCTGTCCTGGGCTCTCCTCTCCAATTGGTTCCGGGTCATTTTCATGATCTTCAGTTCTCCAGTTCTCGGCGCCATGTGTTTCTTGGTCTGCCTCTTGTCCGCGTGCCCTGTGGGTTCCACGTTAGGGCTTGCCTGGTGATGTTATCTGTTGGCTTACGTAAAGTGTGCCATATCCATCTCCAACGTCGTTTTTTTAATTTCTCCTTCTACCGGCATCTGGTTGGTTTTATTCCAGAGTTCGTTGTTGCTGATGGTCTCTGGCCAATGGATATTTAGTATCTTGCGTAGGCAGTTGTTAATGAAGACTTTTCCAAGTTTCTGCTCCATATAGAAGAACTGCCTTTACATTGGTATCGAAGATCCTGACTTTGGTCTTGGTTGATAGTTCTTTAGATTAGAGGATGGATACCCGACCCGAGCCCGACGGAACCCGACAGGCCGGGCCGGGTTAGGACAGATATTTAGAAATTATGCTCGGGTTCGGGTCGGGTTCGGTCTCATCAGCGCGATAAGGCATTGAACATTTTAAATTTAAAACAGCTTATTATGTAGGTAGCCAATGTGCCTGATGCTTTCACTTGATGCAAACGTTTGTTTTTGTGATTAAAATACATGTAAAATATTACCACAACATCTGTCTTCCTATGTGCGGAAATTTGTTTATGTAGCCGTGACAACGAATCACTGTGTTAAGTGCGCTTGTTGTTGCTCCGTGCGCGCTGATGCACTCATCCTGCTGACATTTCCGAATGCCTTCCTACAGTTGCTTAATAAAAGCGGACTTTCCACACAAACAAACGTCATTAGTATGAGAAATTAGAAAAAAATGGGTTTTTAACTGTCGGTCTCGGGTCGGGCTCGGACATAAATATCTTTATGCCTGTCGGGCTCGGGTCGGGTTTGGTTACTGCTCTGTCGGACGTGGGCCGGGCACGGACAGAAAAATTCGGCTTTAGACTCTACTTTAGATCTCCATATGTTCCGCAGTTGTATAAATGCTGTTCGGTCTTTCCCTATCCATTGTTTGGCCGGTAGAAAGAGAAATGGCGAGAGTAGACGCCTGACGCCTGTCTTTACAGGGAATGTCTCCGTGAGTTGCCTTCTATGTATCACTTTACAGCTTAGATCCTGATATGAGTTCCTAATAATGGTGGAGGTTGTTTCAGGTATCCCATAATGACGTAGGAGCTTCCATAGGGTCTCTCTGTCCACGCTGTCGAATGCTTTCTCGTAGTCGATGAAGTTGAGGTGAGTTCCTCTCTAACGACTGATTGCAGTTTGGCCCGTGCAGGATCGATCTTTGCGAAAGCCTCTTAGTTGGTCTCTAAGTAGGGCGTCGATTGGATCTTTCATCCTATTGAATACTTTCCCGGTACTGACATTTTTAAAATGTGACGATACCTGCATTTCTGTAGTACCGGTACCCACCAATAGGCAGCTGCTTTCAGAAAAACTATCATCATATTATACACACACAGAAACTTCAGAAAGGTCTTCACGGCAACTCGTCAAAATAAAAGTTCGGTTTAACTTGAAGAAATTGACAGAAATAATTATATTAGGCTACTGTACAGTAGATTTAGCCACGTCTCATTTATACGTCTCAGCCACGTAAAAATACTACTACTACTAATAATAATGTGTGCATAGAAGGTTGTTTATTTTTCACTTGATTTTTTTATTAGCAATATTTACGTTTAAACAGCGTATAGCCTTGCTATATGTATAATTTACTTATGCTTACCGTCATAAATAATAAAGTCATTGAATTGAATTGAATTGAATCTTTTTTTCAAATAGTTAAATAAAATAGAAAAATAGTTCCAACAGATTTTGCTGTGGTACCGCAATTGGTACCGAGAACCGTAAAATTTGAATGGTATCGGTACCGACTACTGGAATTTTGGTATCGTGACATCCCTAGTGGGTAGAGCATTCCCACTGTTGCTTCTGTGTCCGACTTCAGCGCCTCAGCTGGGATGCTGTCTGGTCCTGCTGCTTTACCGTTCCTGAGCTGCTGGATGGCCGTCCTAATCTCTTCTCTTGTGGGTGGGATGTCCTCTATAGGTAGGTACGTTTCGGCAGGTTCGATCTGGTGGGTTTTTGGTCTATTCAAGAGTTCTTCAAAGTATTCTTTCCACCTGTTTCTCTGCTCTTGGTCACCCATGATTGGTTTTCCTTCTTTGTCTTTGACCGGGCATTCGGGTCTACTGTACTTCCCTGCTTGCTTCTTGGTGGTGTTGTAAAGTTCTTTCAAAGTTCTCTAACTGCCTGTTCTGCTTCGGTTGCCAGGTCGTCTACATATTGCTGCTTGTCCGCTCTAATGCTCTTCTTTGTTCTTTTATTTGCCTCTGTGTACTCTGCTTGTGCCTTGGCTTTCTCTGCTCTTGTTCGACCGTTGTTGACGGCCTTCTTCTTGCTCTTCCTCTCCTGAATCTTACTCAGCATGTCAACAGAGATCCATTCTTTATAGTGGTACTTCTTGGGGCCAAGCACTTCCTGGCATGTTGATGTAACTGCTTCTTTAATTCCTTTCCACTTGCTCTCATGGGGGCCTTCTTCCTCTTCCAGCAGCTCCTGTAATACTTGAAACTTGTTGCTGAGGGTTAACTTGAACTCTTGTAGCTTGAGAGTAGCTTGAGTTTGACATTGGTGTAATGCTGCTAAACTAATGACATCATACTTTCATAAGCATCAAATGGTCTGCAGTGAAATATGTTTCATGACGTCACATGTTATTTCTTGATTAAAATGGAAAGAAAAAATTGTTGAATCTCATTTAGTAGACAGTGTAGGTGCAACGCTACTCATAGGCAACAGAATGTCTAAGGGACCATCAAAATAAAGCTTACCATATTTGTTTTATCCTGTTCAAAGGACCTGTGTGCTATACAACATGTGTTTCTACAATACACTCATTTGGTCTTTTTTATATAAAAGTTTGGGGTCTGTAAGGTGTTTTAATGTTTCTGAAAGAGTTTCTTCTGCTCACAAGTGCTGCATTTATTTGATCAAAAATACAGTAAACACAGTGAAATATTATTCCAATGTAAAGCATCTGTTTTCTATGTGAATATACAGTAAAGTGTAATTTATTCCTGTGATCAAAGCTGAATTTCCAGCATCATTACTCCAGTCTTCAGTGTCACATGATCCTTCAGAAATCACTCTAATATGATGATTTGATGCTCAAGAAACATTTATGATTATTATCAGTGTTGAAAACAGTTGTACTGCTTCAGATTTTATGAATGTAAGGTTCAGAGGACCATAAGGTAACACTTTACTTGAAGGGGTGTGCATAAGACTGGCATGACACATGTCATGAATATGAAGGAGGTTTTATGCATGTTTATGACAACTGTCATTAAGTGTCATTCGCTCAATTATGACCTTTTTTATGCAAATATGACATTGTTTGAGATGTCTTTGTTATGCCAACTTGACAAACCAATACATCATAACCTGTCATAAATGTGTCATAAACATGACATAGCAGATTAATCATCAAACTTGTATAAAGCTGTATCGGTTAACATTACATTAACTGTGTCATGAATATATTTCTGACCACTTTTTTTTTCTCCAGTATTCCAGTATTAGTTAAAAAACAATTTGACAGTATTGACACTTAATGACATTTTAATGATTAAAATTAAATTCATATCACTGTAGTTGAGGTCAACATAAATATTCATGACACTGTTATAAGATAATTTGACAGAGTATGAACACTTAATGACATTTTAATGACAAATTCAATTTGCACCATTGGAAAAAAAAGTGCTCAGAAATATAATGTAATGTTAACCCATAAAGCCAAGTAGTTTCTTAAGTTTGATGATTAATCTGCTATGTCATGTTTATGACATATTTATGACAGGTTATGTTGTCTTGGTAATGTCAAGTTGTCATAACAAAGACATCTCAAACAATGTCATATTTGCATAAAAAATGTCATAATTGAGCGAATGACACTTAATGACAGTTATAACTCAGTTATAACAGTCATAAACATGCATAAAACATCCTTCATATTCATGACGTGTGTCATGTCATGATTATGAAGGTGTCATGTCAGTCTTATGCACACCCCTGCAAGTAAAGTGTTACCGAACAGGATTCAATTGAAATCTTTTGTAATATTATAAATGTCTC
The DNA here is from genome assembly GCF_951802725.1 of Rutilus rutilus. Lineage (NCBI taxonomy): Eukaryota > Metazoa > Chordata > Actinopteri > Cypriniformes > Leuciscidae > Rutilus > Rutilus rutilus. The sequence continues at coordinate 41,447,104 of NC_140223.1, forward strand.
TACTGACACTTTTGATAAATTTTATGTGTACTCGCAGAATAATAGTATTATTTCTTTCAAAAGAAAAAAAATGGTACCGATCCCAAACATTTGACTGGAACTGGAACTATTGGAACGGAGCTGCTATCCAGCAAATCCACACAGAATGATGTAAATGAAAGGACAGGAATTGAGTTCCTGTGCACAGGTGTAAAGATGAGAAGTCGCATGTTGGCACAGAGTATCTGAAGTGATGGCGTCTCGCTCTGGCAGTGTGTTTTGGGGATTGGAACGGTTCAGGTTGGCAAAAAATGGGATCATTTCACTGACACAAAAGAGCAGATTTCAACTGACTTAACCTGTTATTTTCATTGTAAGATTTTGATTCTTATCCATATTTTATCCTCCCCATTAACTGATACAGGATGATGATGTGTAGAAAGCCCTGAAAACACTACACGAGTGTGTAAAGTTGTGTAGTTGTGGCATGCAAATTGTGTTCAGTGCTACATTTCTGACCGTGTTTGTGTTCTGTGTTCTTGTATTAACTGATTTGCATTAATCATATGTAGTTTATTGTTAGTGAATTCACCTTTCTATGTCTGTTTTCTCTTGTCTGTCTCTCAGGAGGAACTCAAGTCATTCCAGAGGGTGAAGTGTTTGAACAACGGAGGATACGAACTGCAGAAGTGAGTTGATGCTGTGAAACTCCCAGGGCTGGGATTCACATGCTGGAAATGTATAAAAAAAAAAAAAGAAAAAAAAAAAAAAAGGCAAAAGTACTAAATCAATTTTAAAAAGTCCAAAATAACTCAAAACAACCCAGTGAATAAATCCTCAACAGTATGTAAAAGACAAAACTACTGATTAGGATGACAGACCAAATACCATGAAACAAGAGGGAAAAATAAACAAACAAATAGCTTTTTTATTTCATCCATATCATTATATTATATATATATATATATATATATATATATATATTCAGTATTCATGTAGGAGCTCTCTCTTGTGTGCAGCGGTGGCTGTAGGCTCAAATGTTACAGAACAGATTTTATTCTCCATCACTGCAGTAAAAAAGAGCCATTTCATTTATCTCAGAGATAAATATATAATATATCACAAACCAGCTTTCTAACAGTTTATCCCAGTAGTTTAATCCCGATAGGTGGGATGAAAAGCATGCTAATGTCACATATGGGTTGTATATAAACACACGACGAAGAAGAAGAAATCACAAATCAAGTCTTTACTAGATAATCCATAAGACAAACACAGAGGAAGACAGGAACATAGCACAACACGTATACACTGACGATATCAGACAAAGGACTGAAAGACACAGGGAGTATATACACTAGAACTAATGAGATAAGTGATTAACAGGGCACAGGTGAATGACATTGCTAATTAGACAGACTGGGGAAAACTAGGTCACAGGGACTGAACCAAAACACACTAGACAGAGCATGCTTGTAACAGTTCACCTCTCGTGGGCGAGGAGCAGCGGGTGGGCGGGGGCTCTGGAGGAGGGCGAGGAGCAGAGGGTGGGCGGGGGCTCTGGAGGAGGGCGAGGAGCAGAGGGTGGGCGGGGGTTCTGGAGGAGGGCGAGGGCGAGGGCGAGGGCTCTGGAGGAGGGCGAGGAGCAGAGGGTGGGCGGGGGCTCTGGAGGAGGGCGAAGAGCAGAGGGTGGGCGGGGGTTCTGGAGGAGGGCGAGGAGCAGAGGGTGGGCGAGGAGCAGCGGGTGGGCGGGGGCTCTGGAGGAGGGCGAGGAGCAGAGGGTGGGCGGGGGCTCTGGAGGAGGGCGGGGGCTCTGGAGGAGGGCGGGGGCTCTGGAGGAGGGCGAGGAGCAGAGGGTGAGCGGGGGTTCTGGAGGAGGGCGAGGAGCAGAGGGAGGGCGAGGAGCAGAGGGAGGGCGAGGAGCAGAGGGAGGACGAGGAGCAGAGGGAGGGCGAGGAGCAGAGGGTGGGCGGGGGCTCTGGAGGAGGGCGAGGAGCAGAGGGTGGGCGAGGAGCAGAGGGTGGGCGAGGAGCAGAGGGTGAGCGAGGAGCAGAGGGTGGGCGAGGAGCAGAGGGTGGGCGGGGGCTCTGGAGGAGGGCGAGGAGCAGAGGGAGGGCGAGGAGCAGAGGGAGGGCGAGGAGCAGAGGGTGGGCGGGGGCTCTGGAGGAGGGCGAGGAGCAGAGGGTGGCCGAGGAGCAGAGGGTGGGCGAGGAGCAGAGGGTGGGCGAGGAGCAGAGGGTGGGCGAGGAGCAGAGGGTGGGCGAGGAGCAGAGGGTGGGCGGGGGCTCTGGAGGAGGGCGAGGAGCAGAGGGAGGGCGAGGAGCAGAGGGAGGGCGAGGAGCAGAGGGTGGGCGGGGGCTCTGGAGGAGGGCGAGGAGCAGAGGGAGGAGCAGAGGGAGGAGCAGAGGGAGGGCGAGGAGCAGAGGGAGGGCGAGGAGCAGAGGGAGGGCGAGGAGCAGAGGGAGGGCGAGGAGCAGAGGGAGGGCGAGGAGCAGAGGGTGGGCGGTGGCTCTGGAGGAGGGCGAGGAGCAGAGGGTGGGCGGGGGCTCTGGAGGAGGGCGAGGAGCAGAGGGTGGGCGAGGGTGGGCGGGGGCTCTGGAGGAGGGCGAGGAGCAGAGGGAGGGCGAGGAGCAGAGGGAGGGCGAGGAGCAGAGGGTGGGCGAGGAGCAGAGGGTGGGCGGGGGCTCTGGAGGAGGGCGAGGAGCAGAGGAAGAGCAAAACAAAAACAAGTCCAAAGAATTAGTCAATGGGGGAGTGGAGGGTAGGAGGAGCCAGGAGCAGAAGGGGCCCGATGATGTCCCAGGCCACAGTCAGCACGACGTACCAGCGTTGCGTTGCAGGAGGGAGGAGTCATGGATGAAGCTTGGTCGATGGAACCAGGGGTATGAACTTCTGTGACGAAACCGGCCATGATGGAGAACCAGACGGAGCCGAAGAGACATGGAGCCAGGGTCGGGAGGGCCAAGGCGGAGCTGACATGGGACCGAGGCTGCGATGGAGATCCGGAAGACCGCTGTGGAGACAGTGTGACCGAGGAGACCGGTGAAGCCAGAGGGAAGGCGGAGCCCGGTGGAGCCAAAGGGATGGAAGGCAGAGGTGCAACCAGCAGCCTGAAATCCTGAGGTGGAACCAGGGTGATGCCTGACCAAGGCGGAGTTGGTGGGACGAGGGAGCCTGGTGAAGCAGGAGGGATGACGGGCCACGGTGGAGCTGAGGGCACATTGAGCCATCAAAGGACTGAGGTGGAGTCCAGGTCTCTGTGGCTGGAGGCAGAGACGGGATCCTCACCAAGGCGATGCTGGGGGCTGAAAGACCAGCGGCGAATCTGCAGTGCTGCACAGGGACAGCTGTGGATGAGCAAAGGGGCAGACAGGAACCAGAGGAGTAAGGGCTGAAGAAATATGTTGGTAAAATAGAGGAGGTGGGAGAGGGAGGCTGGGCGGGCTATCTGAAGACACAGAGGGCACTGGAGATACTTGGAGCACAAGAGATACAGGGCTGATAGCACTAGGCATTTTCAACAACATAGGGGTATCTTTTGTAATCACATCCGTAAACCAGTCTATTAATTCCACCTCTAAAAGGTCCAATAAGTTCCCATAGTCCATATTTACCATACACGCAGCAGCGGGAGTGTGGGCAGGGCTAGCATCCATGCGCTCAAACTCCACAAGGACTCCCTCAGCGACAATCGTTTGTAGCCGACTCACACACCTGGTCAGACGTAACATTGGGCTTAGGCTCTGGTGCGGAACACGGCTTAACAGGGCTCGCTGGCTTTTTATATACAGCCCATACGTGACAGAAGATTGGACCAAGACAGTTTATTTATTTTTTGTGGAGTTTTCTTTTGTTTTTTCCTCTGTCACCATGGACATTCCCGCTGTTGCCCTGCTATGCCTGGACCTGAAGGACCGTGTTGACAACTTAGTGTTAACTAATAATTGTTGCAAACTGGTACTGCCAACAAAATATGAGTGCATTCCTGGAACTGGGCGTCATTACACTACATCCTTATGCATCGCTTTCTGCCAGGACTTTTACGTGCTTTTCTCAACTCACTGAAGTGACGTCGCCGTCCGGGTTAGCGGTAGCATGAGCCGTCAGGCAAGTGTTGTTTAAATAAACTCCTGATGTACTTACAAACTTTCCAATGCCTCGTTTTGGTACCATTCTGGGCATTATTAGTGGGGTAATTTACAAGATACAAATTTGGAGCCATTAGCGCCTGCACTGCGCCAAGAGACAACGTTATCGGGAAATCCAGCCTTGGTCAGATTCAGATGGTAAATATCATATATTAAGTTGGGTGTCCATCTTAGAGATGATCACCATATTTATAATGAAACCAACAGATTTAGAAATATGATATTAATCATATCAGTCAATAAAATATAATTTATTGTTACTAGTGTAAATCTAAATTAAATTATAATGGGATCTCCTTCAATACTTTCAGAATCTTTACTTTTTAAAATAATTTTGTTTCTGTATTTTTTTTATATATTTTTATATTAACATATTTTAATGACAGTATATTTACTGAACAAAAATTAATTCTTTTATTTATCAAAATAAACAGAAAATAGTCCAAAATTTGCTAAAGTGATTTTTTGGTCAAGTATTAACTTTATTAAAACCATATTATTTTAGCTGAAGTATTTGTATCAATTCTGTGTCTTTTACCCCGTGTGTCTGTGGGGTGAAAGACCTCGCCACCTCATAGATACGATTATCTTACGATTTATGTTCAAATGTTCAATACAAACATATATTTTTCTTCTGCAATCATACACTATGGGGAATAGTGAAAAGCAAAAAAAATTTCTTAAGGTGCGTCTTTAGCCCTGTTATACCTTACAGTAAAGTACCAGTCTGTGTGTGTCGAAATATGCTTATGTTGTGTGTGTGTGTGTGTGTGTGTGTGTGTGTGTGTTTCAGCCACCAGATGGCGACAGACGTGGAGAATAACATCACGGTGAACACACATCCACTGGAGACCACAGTGCTGATGTGAGTCAATATCACCATAACTTCCTGATTATACTGATTATCACGGTCATTCATCTGCAGTTTGAGATATCACGCTGCCATAGCTAATTATCAGAATCACATTGTCATAAGCAATAATGTATATGGCAATGTTATCTGGGATTATTGCTATCACTTTGCTATCAGTAATTATTGGTTTTCCTTTGTTAACAGTAATTGCTTTTTAATCAGTTATAGTGAGAAAGTCATTATTGCTATTGTATTATGAATAGTTTCTGTATTATATTGTTATCTGTGATTATGGGTGTGTTATTATGCGTTCCTCATGTAAATAACTGGCGTTACCTGTCAGAATGCAGCATGACTGGCGGGAGTTCCTGCAGACTCAGGATATCCTGGAGAAGAGAAGCCCCTCCCCTTCCTCTCTGATGAGCACGTCCCTCAGCATGGCCACCCTATCAGACGGCAGCACCCCCGTAAGCCCCGCCCCTTGCTCTCTGATGAGCTCCTCCCTCAGCATGGCCACCCTATCAGACGGCAGCACCCCCGTAAGCCCCGCCCTCTCTTCTCTTTTAAAGCCTGGTGTGTAGATCATGGATGCCCAGTCCTGTTTCTGAGATCCAGCCCTGATTAAAGCAGATAATGAAGATCTCCGGGAACTCTTGCTCATCACAGGCAGGTGTTTGAGTGGATCCCAGCAGGACGGTAGATCTCCAGGACTGGGATTTGTTGGGTGGTGCAGGAGTTTGAGGTGTTGTGTGTCCGTTTAGTTCAGATCGGTGTGTTTAGTGGTGGGCAGATCGAGGCTTCGTGGAGCACTGAAACAGTTGAAGCAAATGTGCCGTATTGTGTCGAGGCTTAAGCCCTATTCGGACGGGATTAACTTTACAAGGGTAGATGGAGTAATGTAATTTTACCACAGGACGTCTGTAATATTAATGGCCAATTCACACAGGATAAGAAATCTCAGTAAAACCAGCAGAAGTGGGAGAGTAACTCGATTTACTCACCGCCGTCACCCTCCTGTCGTCATGTGTGTATTACGTTGTTTCCTGATATCACGTGCGCAAACACATATTACCTATATTTATATATATATATATAACAGTTATGTCCGGTCGAACGATGTATTAATTAACTTCAGATTGGATTGTGTTGGTAATAGGCACTTACCTAACGCTAAAAGAAGTGTCGTGCCTCTGACAAGTGCTTTCCATCTTCTTTCTGATCTGAATGGTGTGTGTGAAACACTTGAGTTTTACCACAGACTCGTTCCAGCGTCTAGAATGCAACTGAATGCTTTTTCAAGCGCCTCCATACTTGGAAAAAACACGGTGAAATACTTTTAAACAGGAAATGACGAAATATTTACGTGCATATTTACAGCGGGTCTATTCGCACGGGATTAGTATCACCTGAGGTCATTTTTCAGGACCTTTTTACTGAAGGTTAAAGTCGCCGTAATCTTTACTGACATTGTCCGTAATGATCACTGAGATGTACATTCAGACGGGACTAAAATCACTGAGAAGCTCTGGTGATTATTACTTTACCCCACCTCTCCACGTTAAACCAGTCGCGTCCGAATAGGGCTTTTGAAACAATCCGACACCCGTCTCCACGGTGACCCCTAGTGGCCAGAACAGTGTAATGCAACAAAAACCAGGGCCAAACATGCATAAAAACACCATTTACAAGTAGAAAGTAGAATCTTTCAGATGCAATTATCTAATCATCTAATAAGATTATCAAGTGTTCATGTTCTTTTCTAATTAAAAAGTCTACAAATGTATAAAGAGATCAGGTAAAACCCACAGACACTTGTTCATTGGTTCTCAGTGACTCGTCATGATTCATGGGTTGACCGAGATTGAAACCAATTGAAATTTAGAAGTGTTTCCAAACAGTTATGACGTAATGAAGCCCCGTTTACTGAAATCACATGACTCGGCAGTTTGAAACAAAAGATTCGGAAAGGTTTCGAAGCTTCATGAAGCAGTGTTTTGAAGGGGAGACTGGGTCTGAAGTTTGTGAAGAGTGCTGACGTTTCTTATTGACTTTAGACATTCGTTGCATGTTGTGGCTTTCTGAATCCTGGTGAAATTCTACAAACCTGAAACCAAATGCTCTGTGTATCTGTGGAGTGTCAAATGCCTTTGATAATGCGTTTTTTGGACATTTCCCTGGTAGTATCTGGTACTATTCTAAGTACTATGGAGTACTATATAAATACCATGGTGAAGGAGTATGGAACAGTTGTTCTCGCGTGCTGAACATTTGTTGCTATTTTATTGTCCGATGCAAACTTTTGGAATCTGTTATTCTGATTATCTCATACATGACCACTAGATGGATCTGTTGCTCAGGCATTATTGTACAGTGCAGCATAACACACACACAAACACATTCACTCTTTTCCCCCCCAGGTTATGTGTTTAGTGCTGTTTTTACTAAATAAATGTGAGTCAGCGAGTTGAAGCGAGCTGAAGACGGCAGCGACTCCACACCTTCAGATGCTTTGAAGAAGCTTCTTCTTTAGCTGACCCATATATATCACATACAAGCACAAATGGAAAATGACCACACACACGTTTACATGCCAGTGGCGTCTGCTGAGTGATCAAAAACCTGGGCGGCATCCCCATTTGCCTACTTATACTGTGACCTAAATGTATATGCTCTTTTTGTGAAGAAAAAAACATGGTATGAAAAAGCCTGGAAGAAATAACAGTGTGGATTCATGACGATTATCTTAAACTTAACGAATCTACAACCAAACTTCTATTTGTTGGTATGCCGACAGCTTTGCATAAATGCAATAATCTGTTTCACGGATTCTGACTGAGTGTCTACATCATCAGAAGTGCACAATATTTTTCATTCGCGATTGTCATTCGATGCCCATGTTAATAAGGTCTCGAAATCTGTTTTTCCATCTCAGAAATATTGGCAGACTACGACCTTCTCCATCTCTGCCGGATGTGGAAAGGCCTTTATTTATGCCTTCATGACGTCGAGGCTAGATTATTGTAATGCACTTTATAGACGGCTCTTCATGGGACAGCTCCGGCATGCCTTTGTAATGTAGTTTCTCCTTGCACTCCAGCTGGCTCTCTCCGCTCTTCTGTCTCCTGGACTCTTCACCAGCCTACTTTAAAACTGAGCTCTTTTTCTGTCTCAGCTCCACCATTGTGGAACACACTTCCCTTGGCTATTAAGAAGCCTTTAAAGACCCATCTTTTTAAAGATGCTTACTGTTACTTACTATTTCTGTTTTGTTTGTATTGTATTTTGTCGTCTTTTTTCTCTGCGAAGCGCTTTGGGTCTGAGAAAAGCGGAATATAAATAAAATGCATCATCCTCATCATCATGTACTGTTGAATGTGTAGCAGAAGAGTAGGAAAGCTTTGGGCTAGAGCGCCAACACGTCATCATTGCACTTTGTTGCCTAGTTACTTGCATTCTGTCACAGTTATCCTCATTTACACACTCCACATTTGAATACATTTACACTACTCAAACCTACTGGAAGAAGCTACAGCCTAGATGAGATGTTTCGCAGTGATGCTTGAACTGGTCCTGCACAAAGTTGATAGATTAGCATGAGTATTGATCATGTCATATAGATGTGAATCTTTGATATGATGTGATGTAAAGCTGTATTGACTCCACTAGAGGTCAGTATGGGTCTGGAACTGTAATCTTCATCGTCTTCTTCATGAACGCACTGCAGGAGTCTGTGGGTGCTTTAAAGATGTATTTCTAAATGTTGTTCATTTGCTCTATAGCATTCTAATGTGTTTTTAAAATCTTGTTTAATTTTTGGTTGAGGGTAAAACACATGACATAGCCTAAATATCTCCCTGTTGGTACAGCAGCACTGTAAATCCTCTATGGTAAAGGATGTAAAGTTTGGCTTGTTAGCTGAAAAAGGTCAACAATACTTTTTTTTGTTGTTGTTGTTGATAAAATTGTATTTGGTTGTCCCAGTGTTAAAGCATCAGTACAGAACAGATAAAGGTCTTTTAATTGAATGACAGTCTCCTGAAATGTTTAGAGGCGGTGGACTGCGTCAGAATAAGGCCTGGTGTGTGTCTGCGGCAGTGATATCCGTGTGTGGCCCCGGGGCCCCTGACGACCAGCCCGCCGTGGTGTGTATCGATCTGATCTCGCTCTCATCGCTCACTGCCGTGTGCTTGGGGATGTGGCTGATATTAGGTTGATTGATATGATTATGATCGGGGCTCTATTCATTAGAGCCGTGAGCGTGATTGCCTGTTCAGAGCCGCTGGGAATAATACAACGATTACGGATTCATCACGCGTCCTTCACCGCAGAGGAAGACGAGGAGAGACGGATGTCCTCAGGACGGAAAGTCGAGCTGATCCGAGATCGTGATCGTTAAGTATCCGAAAGCGTTTAAGATGCAGCGTGTTCATTTGTCATAATTACATCATTTCAACTCAACAAAGCATTTCGATAAATGGGTGTGGTCTCAGCAGCAAACTGAACTTTGATGGAACACATAGATGGATTCTGAAGGAGTAGTTAATCTGAAAATGAGCACAGACAGATGTGGTCAGCATCAGGGCCATAGCTTGTCAATTCTGGGGCCCCTGAAAAAACATCCACTCATATCATATATGGTACACGATTTCTAGACTTGCATCGCTTCTCTTGTTGCCAAAATTACAACCAAAAGCCGCACAATGTGGCATCGTATCAGTATCTCATTTCCCGAGTAAAAATAGCAACAGGAGCGCCCAGTAGATCACCGAGGGCAACCATTTGACGTCATCGACCCAGAATGCACTGCGCACCTAAAATGGTGCCTCGCTATTATCCAAAATATGTATAAAATGATATGGATTTTTGAAATAACATAAATCTTTCATCGACATATTTTAGTAAGAGACATCATTCACGTTATATTTAGCCATACAAGTCTTAATACCCAAGGTTCTCTTTAAAAAAATTTTGATAGACTGATTAATAGACTGATCTCCTGGCGTACCTCTCCTTTTCATGACGTTACTGGTACCCAGATCCCCCCCCCCCCCACCCCCCACCCCAACATTTTCAGTCAGTCTCACTTCCACCGTAACTTTACTCATTCAGCTGTTCTCGGAGCAGCCTTAACTCTGATTGGTTCTGTTCACTAGCTAGGGTGGGATTTCTGATTTTATTGGGTCCCTCTGCTGTAATTAATAACCATCGGACTAAACCATTTTTATGGAGGGGAGAGAGATAATTATTTGTTAAACTTCTTTTACTAAATTAAATGTTTTTGTGGTTTTCAGTAAACTCACAGGCATACAAGCTGACACTGTAATATATACTATATTGATTCATAAAAAGTGGATCTCGAGTTTCCCAGCCTGGCATTAGAGTCTAGAATTGAATGTTAGAATGAGACAGTCTTGTTAGTTAAGTTTCACATGATTTCTTTTAGAGATGAGAACAGAAACTTACAGAACCTTTAGTTTACATTAGCAAACATAATGGGTAGGGGGCGCTATTAAACAACCTCACCATTTCAATTTATTATAAGAAGGAGATCTCAAAATGCTTTGAGGTGTGTGCTTCACAGCTATCCAAATTACTGAATATTATTAAGACATGATTAACATAACTAAAGAATAATCTTTTATTCCAGGCTTGTTGTAATCAATTCACTAAAGGAAGGGAAATATTTAGGGAAATATACGCTATAAATATCTGTGTAATATACTGTGTTCTCATTTAACAACAATGTTCTTAAAAAAAGGTCCATCCAGCTGCAATGAGGGATATAAATGGCATTGACACATTTATTGCAAACACGTGAACACAAACATGTTTATACGATAGTGACGTCTGTTGAGTGATCAAAAACTTGAGCGGCGTCCCAATTTGCCTACTTATGACCTAAATGTATATGCTCTTTTTGTGAAGAAAAAGCATGTTAAGAAAAAGCTATCTGTCTGGAAAAAATAACGGTGTGGATGCAAGACAAATTGTATTGCTTTTATTGCATGCTTAACTGTTGGTACAATGTGTTTTTCATCGTACTCCCCACCCTTGCGACGCCATACAGTTTGGCACCCATCAGAGCAAAACAACAAAACAAATCTTTGTCCCATTACTCCAAACAGTCCCAACAGTCTCCCCTTTGTCAACATGTGCCCTGGCAAATTCTAGACAGCCTTTTTGTGCATGGGCTTCAGCAGTGGCTTCCTCTGTGGACAACAGCCATCCATGCCACTCCTCTGTAGTGTACGTCATATGGTGTCACGGGAAACGATCACCCCAGTTTGACTTTCTAATGATTTAGCCAACTGTGCTGAACTTGCATGACGATTCTCTCATTTTTGCACCATGATCTTAAATGATTTTGTTAGAATAGTTCCAATTTTGCCTTTGGTACTGACTGATCTAATTTAAAACCAATTAACCAGATTTGCACAAATATTTCATTGTAAAGGATCCCCTAAAAAGTGTTAATTTAAAAGCAAGATGTTTTTCTGAGAAATCTGTTGGGGTGTACTCATTTATGCTGAGCACTATATGTCTGGCAACCCTATGCGATAGAGATGCGCGGTTGGCGGTTACAGCCGCGATTGGGGGGATGACGTGACGAAAAATTATATTTGAATTAAGTTCGGGCGGGTGGCGGGCGGGCGGTTGAACCAAACAAATGAAAAATATTATGTATACACCAATCAGCGGATGGCGGGCGGGTGCGGTTTTGAAAATTGGTCAAAAACGTTGGTGCGGATGGATGGCGGACGGATGTTGAGTTTTGTGATGCGGTTGCGGATGAAATAATAGCCCATCCGCGCATCTCTACTATGCGAACATAAAAGGAGCATACACTTCTATCTCTGTATATGATGTTTTATTAACAAAGTTCGGGAGGAGCACGTTCAAATGATCTATCTAATCAACACGAGAGGAGGCCTATAAATATGTAGCCGACTCACCTATGTTCCTAGACAGTTTTTCTGCATTTGGCCCTACCCAATTGCGATTATGTCCGAGTTAGAATTATTCCCATCTGATGATGAGTCTGTTTTATCCACGTCTCCTTTACAGTCAGTCGTTCCCTCTCCTTGATTCCCAGACTCTGCCGTCTTCAACTCTCTCCCTTTTTCGTGGCCTCCAGCTCCAACCACAAGCCCTAGCATGAGGCTGCTTCCGCTAGCGGCACAGGCCCAGCCATCTCTGCCTTTTCCTCCTAACCCTCTCCCTTATTTGTGGCCGTCAGCTCCAGCTGCCGACTCTAACGCGAGGATGCCTCCGCTAGCGTCTCAATCACAAATGCCATATTTCCCTTCCCAATTTCTCAGCCCTGCCCCCCAACACTGTTTTACAGGCAAAATCATAATTTTCTTTGTTTACAGCAACGCCGATGCCCGTACCTCAGAACGCTGTCGCCTTGGAACCGGCCCCAGTGTCCAGTAACATCGGGGCTCAAATCCTCTCAGGTGCTTTGATCGATTTGTCATCCTTACTGACTTTGCTTCCCATTTCTGAGTCAAATTGCCAAGTTGATTGCGGCTATTTTAAAGTGATGCCCATCCACCCTGATTCATGGCATTTATTGGGGTACGGTGGTCCGGAAATTTTTATTTTGCCGTCCGTCTAACTTTCACCTGCAAAAGCATCCCCAAAATATGTGATACTCTATTAGAAGCCAAATGCTGGATTCTGCCTAATAACTATGCAATCCCTTACCTCATTCATCTGCTTGATATTTTTTAATCTTTTCACCTCCCGGCGCCATCCCAGTTGCCCATCTCCTCATAGTGCAAAAAGTTTTCACAGAGCTCGGTATCGCCCAGGAAAAACATTTGGCCCAGCCACATTGTTGGACGGGTGAAATTGCTCGTAAACACCCATTGGACGCCGTGAGCTGCAGGCTCCCGTCAGATGCTGTGTGGGCCCTCCCGCTCGGGTTGACAGAATCGTTATGCCTTTTGGCCAGCGTGGCTCGTTTATCCGATGCTGTGATCTGCAGGCTCCCGTTGAATGATCAGATCCTGACCCTTCTGAGGCAGAGCCCTAGCGGCCACACTTGCTTTCTGCTCCTGTCGCCAGCTAGGCCCATCGAGAGGATCAGAAGGGGGGACTGAAGGACGCTGTCTGTGGTGGGGAATGTAGAGCTCAAACGCTGCTGACTGTTGTGACCAAAACAGCAAAAGAGCGGCCGGTGGCATGAGAGGGCAAGCTTGGTCACACAGAGGGCAAGGTCAGTGGCAGAGCTCCTCGATCATGTCTGGAACCACACCCCCGCAGCATCAACGTCCTTCAGGACTTTGGTCTGGTACGCCTGCATCACCTCCAGGGCACCGCTGATTTCGCCCGTTGCCGCGTACGCTTTGCCCACAAGTTTTGATCTAAATTGGCAAGGCAAAGTAGGAGCCTTCCACAAAGATGCCACGCCAGATAATCTTCATATACCCGTGTTCCTCCAACCCCTTTACATTAGCATAGTTGGACTTGCTGGGAGGGAACACACGGGCGAGGCTTCCTGGCGCTTCCTGGCGGGTCATAAATGTTGAGATCTGGAAGAAATGGAAGGCTCGCTGGGGACACATTTATGAGCCGCCAGAAGCGCTGGTCTAGCCTGCCTGGAGCGTGTTCCTGTTTCCCCTCCGTCTGGTCTAAACTCAATCTTGGGGTGGTGCGGGTCATCACATCCAGAAATTCCCCATATGCAGGTGAGGATGGGGAGGCGGGCTCATTTAAACGTCTTACCTCAACTCCCGTCACATCTAGTTCCTCGGAACTTATGCAGCCAAGCAACATGCTGGAAGAAGCCGGCGGGCAGGATAGATAACTATTATTCAAAGAAAGTAGAGAGTAAATGAAAAAGTAGGAATTAGCATTTGCCATGTGGTTGATGCCCAATATCGCTAGCTGAGTAGAAATATGTAATCATGTTTCGCTTGGTCCCCTTCAATTTGTGTTGGATTTTCTCTTTAGCGTAAAGGTTGAGAGGTCTATCTATAAATATATAGGCTATAATCTGTGTACACAGCTTTTTATAAATGGCGGGTGCTGGTGTTTTGCAAGCATTCGGCCAATCAGCAAACACTAATGTCATTGGTAGTTCCTATAGTGCTGGTTTAGACCTTAGCTAAATTAGTTCCTCCAAAAAGAGTTCCTAGAACTAAAATCGTTCCCAGTTCCTACAGTGCGAACATGCCAAAAAGCTGGTACTTCTGCCATTAGTTCTAGGAACTATGTAAAGGTTCCTCCAGTGCGAAGGTCGTTGGAAAGGTCACGCTGGACGTAGGCGGAAGTACCGCCCCATTGTTTACAAAGCGAACGTGCGAAGACTAATACAAACGCCCTTTAACAAAAAAGGTAAAACAATGATGTCGGACGATTTTGAAGTTGGAGGAGAAAATGAGATGGAGTTTTTAATTTGCTTTGTAAACAATGCGGCGGTACTTCCGTCTACGTCCAGCGTGATCTTTCCAACGTGATCACGTAATGCCTGGCGCGTCGCAGACCAGCACAAGACGAACAGTTGTGGTTAAAAAGTATATACTTTTTTTTTTTTTTTTGAAAATGACAGATCGTTTCACTAGATAAGACCCTATTCCTCAGCTGGGATCATGCAGAGTCCTTTGAAGCACTTCAGAGCCCTTTGAAACTGCATTGATTTGGACTTCAACAATTTGGTTACCATTAAAGTCCATTGTGTGGAGAAAAATCCTGAAATGTTTTCCTCAAAAAACTTAATTTCTTTTCCACTGAATAAAGAAAGACATGAACATCTTGGATGGCATTGGGGTGAGTAAATTATCAGGAAATTTTAATTTTGAGGTGAATTAATCCTTTAATGTTTTGTCTAAGCGTCCTTAGTATAATATATTAAAAGGCATACTTTGACAGTCAGAATATATGTGTGTTTGAGAGAAAAAGAGAGATGTGGTGGCCAAATATAAATGATTCAACTAACATGCACTGTTAGTATAAATAAGTTCATCATGCGAAATTATGCAAATGAAAGCACAAATCAACTAACATCTTATCTAACAGAGTCCAGTTATTTATGCATTGTTTAATATCTAGCTTCATATAAGAAGCTGACTTAAGCATAATGTCCATTATCATGCTCAAATCTCACTGCGCGTATGATTCGTTTCACAGCTGTGACATCATCAGTATCATAAATCATGTTGACTGACCTCAGCAGCACACTGAAAGCATCTGATCTGCTAACACACTGCTGTAGAGATGCTGATGGGTGTGTGTATCTCACCAAAACATTTCAATCCAAAAGTAAAGATAATTGAAAAAGAAATAAAATTTTGCTGAAGCTGTTTTAGGACCATTGACATTGTTGTATTGCATGAATCTGTAAATGTGAGAATAGAGCGAGAGCAGAGCATTGGGTTCATTTCTGAATCTACTCATATTCCTCCTGCTGTCATTAAATTATTAACACAGCCGTGTGTGTGTGTGTGTGTGTGTGTGTGTGTTCAGCTCTGTCTATTGTCAGGTCCAAGCCTGTTTTAACTAGTATATTCCCAAGATCATAGCATTATATCAGTCATGTGTATATGATGGGTCAAGTCAAATCAAGTCACATTTATTTATATAGAGCTTTTTACAATACAGATTGTTTCAAAGCAGCTTTACAGAGATAACAGAATGCAACAAAGTTTTTTTCCAGAAGAAAATAGCGTCACAGTCCAGCTTAAGTAAGTTCAGTGATGTTTCATTTTTGTTTAAAAAAAAAAGTTATTAATTTAGTTCATTTATTTATATATATATAAATAAAACATTGAGAATATTATCCAGTTCCATCTGGTTTAAGATCAGAGTCATCACACCGGTATGGAGACGGGTTTGTTGAGGATCAGTGCCGATGGCTGTCGTGTCGATGAGGCCTTCGATGAGAGTCTAGTTGACACAATCTCTGCTGACACTTCAGGGATACGTTGTGGTCGTGTCTAGGCGCAGGTCCTCCATCTGGTCTGGATACGGCCCTGATCCGGCTGACAACATCATGCGTTGTGGTCGTGTCTAGGCGCAGGTCCTCCATCTGGTCTGGATACGGCCCTGATCCGGCTGACAACATCATGCGTTGTGGTCGTGTCTAGGCGCAGGTCCTCCATCTGGTCTGGATACGGCCCTGATCCGGCTGACAACATCATGCGTTGTGGTCGTGTCTAGGCGCAGGTTCACCATCTGATCTGGATACGGCCTGGATCCAGCTGATTACAGTAAACCTCGGAATAAGCAGAAAGGCTAACATAGCGTAGATGCCATTCTTCTTATGATGTAATGAGTACACCACTTTCAATTCTTTTACTTCAATGAAAGGTTAGATTGTTGCTAATATTTGTAATGAAAGATCAAAAGGATAAATAATGCAGATTTCTTTTTTACAGCCATTTTTTATCATATTTAGCAGGGGTGCCATTAATTCTGACCACAACTGTAGCGCCTTTCCCGGGCTCAAGGATGCTTCACAATAAATCATACAGTGACACAATCAATCATATGGATATTTGCCCAGTCCAGAACAAGAGCCAATGCAGTTGCATATTTTGGTAATATCAAATTATCAAGACATCAGGAGTGTGCGCTACTTTTCCAGCAAGCAATAGCCGTCATTTCACCATCTAGGTTAACTATAGACTCGATTTAGTCCGAGTACGCTATGAGTAACCACTTCTAGCCAAAATAACCTTGAATTTGGTAACATGTAGTTTTTGCCAAATATCTTGCGGGATGTATGATATTCCATCATGTAAGCAAAGTTAACAGTGCTGTGCAAGGTGTACCATGTTATCTAATTGATGACTAGCCAGCCTAGCACAGGTTCCACAAGCATACGAAGTGCTAGGCTCCGCCGCAGGGAACTCTACTGGAGCAAATAAGTGCACGTATCCGCTCCATGGGGTGGGGATTGGCGCACTGAGTGGGCTCTCAACCCGAGCGGGCAAGGCACGCCTTGGGTCTGGTATGCCAAAGCGATGGCATCCACTATCCATTGGGCCATCCTCTGCTTGGAGACAGCCTTTCCCTTCTGCTGGTCTCCGTAACAGATGAAGAGCTGGTCTGAGGTCCTGAGGCTTTGAGTTACACATATAGGCACAGAGCGCGGACGGGACAGAGAAAAGCCAGGGCTGGGTCTGCCTCCTCCAGGGGCAGCGCTTTCATGTTCACCACCTGGTCCCAGAAGGGAGTGGTGGCAACCTTGGGCACGTATCCAGGCCGGGGTCTCAGGATAATGTGAGAGTTGGCCGGGTAATGTGAGGTTCTCCACAGGGTTCTACCTGTGCGGTCCTGAAGCGCCTCCAAATCAGCTGGACCACCTGGGGATGGAGTCTCCATTCTACCGGAAGCACCGGCTGCCGCGAGAGCTCATCGGCTGCACGGTAGAGCAGGCCCGGAATGTGGCGGCCCAGTGCAAGACGTACTGCTAACAACTTAAGGCAGTTGATGTGCTTATGCAGTCCACAGACCTGAAACTGCATGCCCGTTGTACTTGACTCCCCAGCCGGTGGCAGAGGCATCCGTGAAGACAACAGCATGCCTGGACACTTGTTCTAGGGGGACACCTGCCCGTAGAAACGTAGGGTCCGACCATGGGCTGATGGTTGGCGACAGTGCGGGGTGATAGGAACCCGGCACAAGCTGTGCTGCCATGCCCATCTCGGAACTCGGTCGTGAAGCCAGTGCTGAAGCGGCCTCATATGAAGCAATCCGACCGGCGTTACAGCGGCTGCAGATGCCTTGTGCCCCAGGAGCCTCTGAAAAGTTTCTGCATCTCTGCTGAGAAGGGACCGATCAAGACTCGCAGGTCCAAGATTGGCCGTAACCCACCGCCTTTCTTGGGTACAATGAAGTACGGGTTGTAGAAGCCAGTCTTCATATCGGCTGGAGGGACCGGCTCTATCGTATCCTTCGCCAGTAGGACTGCGATTTCCACCCGAGGCACAGGAGCACTGTCTGCCAGAACACAGGTGAACTGGATGCCCCTGAAAGCCGGGGGACGCCGGGCAAACTGAATCGCATTTCAGAGTCTGATGGTACGGATGAGCCAGCTAGACGGGCTAGGAAGCGCTAGCCAGGCTCCCAGGCACCAAGACAGGGGACCAACGGGACTACCGATGTACCCGCAGTGGTGCAGCAAGGTGGAGGGCAGGGACCCGACTCGGACAGCATGCGGCCTGAAGTGGGGTCTGAGTGTGCGATGCAACACTTACCTGACTACACCGATCTGCAGGGGATGCGTGAGATGGCATACTTGCGGCCTCAATGCATCAGGCTGCCGCTGGCGATGCAAGAGGGGGCTGAGGGTGGCAAGGCCCACCGTCGTGCACCGCCAACCTCGCTCTCTTGGGACCCAGAGGTAGGTAAGCTGCTCTTACTGAGAATTTGGGTACTGTGGCGGAGCAGAATAATTCAACAAAAGATTCTCCGCCCGGCCCTCCTCCGGGAAAGAGCAGCTGTGTCCAACTCTGGGTCGCCCGTCTCAGAGCTGCAGAATTTGTTTTTTTTTCTGCAGGGGACTGACACCCTTTGCGATGCACAGACTGAGTGGCAGCCCACAAGTGACTCAGAAAACACATCGGGGCAAGCTTTTTGGTTACCTCAGCCTGCTTCTGAACTGTGTTGGGCACAGTCTCCAACAGTGTCGCCGAAAGGCCACCTCGTGAGATGGGAGCATCGAGAAAGTGAACTTTGCCGATGTCTCGCACATCTGCAAGGTTTAGCCAGGGGGTGCTTCTGGATCACAAGGTGGACATCATCTAGCTGACGGCCAGCGCTGTGACTTTAACCACGGTCAGTCACCACGCGCAGCTCAACCCCAACTCAGAACTACCCTCAAGCATTATGACTTCCACAGATTTTTGCAGGGAGGATTACCCATTGAGGGTAGTGAGAGAGGAAAAACTTTTTCTGCAGATTTTGGCATGTTTGTTTGGCTTGCCATATTGGCGCAAAAATGCTTCCATACTGCTTCTGTTATGTTCTTCACACACATCTGGGAAGGCACGGGGCGGGGCAAGGCGATTTACACGTCGCACTGCGCCCCCAGCGTAACCCGGGAAAGCATGGCTGTCCAGTCTGAATCTGATTCAGCATGAGCACGCACACCATTATGGTTGGGAAGCTCAGAACCATCTTCATTTCCAGAGTGTAACAGCCCTCTATCTGATGCAGCGATCTACATCTAATCCTCCCCTGGAGCCCCGAATGAAATGCTAGGTCCGGCATGAGAAGGACCAGCAATCCCTTCTGGAAGCTGCCAGGCATGCGAGACAGTGTACGTGGCCGTCAAACTCGACAGCACATGGCACGCTGATCGTTTAAGCCTTAATGAGAAAGGCAAGACAAACAACGTGCCGACTTGGCCACGCTCTCATGAGAGAACATGAACCACCAATGAGTGCAGTCTCAGCACACTTAAGTCCAGGCATATGAAACCGTGATCGTGGCTGTCATATGAGGATAGGAAATGACCGCATCCAGAAACAGACGGTTTGAATGACATCTTGAAAAAGATGCAGTGTCAAACCGTGGCTACACAAACTGTACGATAGTGCAAGCCTGATGTGAGCACTCACATTCTCATTGAAGGCACAACATTCTGAGCTGTGAAAACAGCTGTTTTGCTGGCTCTCTGTGAGATTGCGGCCAGCGTTGTCTTTCGCTGTTTAATCCAACACCAGCTTTGAAGAGGCGTTCTTCTGAAGAAGCAGACTCGTTTTCTTCTTTTTGAAGAAAGTTTTCTCACTGTCAGAAAGATTGTAGAGCAGGAACAGCTGAACCACTCGGCTCCGAAGCGAAAAGCAAATATGTGACACACCTGCTGCTTTCCAGCGCGAGCATAGCAGAGCAGCTGATGCAATTATCACATGCCAATGTGCATTGGCTCGTTTTATTACACTCGAAGTAGATTGGTCTCTCGAAGTAGATTGGTCTCTCAAAGCGATCCCAATTACGTCGGCACGTCGACGCAACGTTGAACGTGACCGACTAAAAGGGAACTAGGCAGGTTCCTTCATCTCATGCGTCTCCTTTTTTATACACCTGTGCTCTGAGTGGTTAAACACATTGGCAGACGTCTGGAGCGCAGGTTTAGGAAAAGTGGACCTGAAGTGCATTACCAGGATTTCTGTGATCATCAGCAGAAACACAAGACTCACTCCCTGCCACACATACATCATATTACTCTTCCATAATTAGCACTGATAAAGGTAGCCCTAAGATGTTTTTTTTTCTACTGTCAGCAAACTTTTTAACTCTCCAGCACACCATACTGCTGTTTCAAACGACCTCTGCAACTCTTTCCTTCATTTTCTCCACTGTAAAGTAAAATCTATTTATAAAACATTTTCATCAGTTGCAGCAGAAGTTTCGTCTAACTGGTCTCCATCTCAACCCATAAAGCATGTCTTGTCTAGCTTTACTCTCACCAGCCCATTTTCTGTTAGTGGCCTTATTGCTCAAATTAGCTCATCCACTTGTCAGCACCTACCTCACTTCTAGGCTGCCTATCTGTAATCTCATCTCCTATTGCCCACCTGATCAACTGCTCTATTTCCTCTGGGTCTGTCTTCTATCATTAAAAACTGCAGCTGTTACTCCTATGTTGAAGAAATCAGGGCTAGATTATTTTGCTGTGAATAATTTCAGGCATATATCCAATCTTCCTTTCATTTATAAATTGCTCAAAAAAAGTTTAGTTACAATCTCATCTCTCTGTCAACAATCTTCTTTATCATTATCAATCTGGTTTTCGATCAGGCCATAGCACTGAAACAACAATGAAGCCTAGCGCAAGTTCTGCCAGGAAGACTCAATCGTTCACGTCATGTATTACCTTCTCATCTATCCAATCATATCCTAATAGCCAGTATAAAAGGGTGGTACTTACACATGTCTGAGTTCGCAGATGCTGTCGCTTCAACCACCTCCATCCTCCCCATCCACCACCAAGACGGGACTTTTCCTTCATCTCCCTAACATTTCTATGCTGGGTCCTCCCCTCCATCCTCCCCATCACCTCCAGACGGGCTCTCCCCTGAAGATGCCAGGATGTCCTCTCCTCCTTCCACCCCACCACCACCAGATGGCCCCTTCGTCTTCAGGCAGGATATGCAGATTCCGTACTCTCGGAATGCGAGTTCCGGACGGAGCCTACGCCAAAGAATTTGATTGTTTGCTGAGCTCTTAAATAAATGTTCATTGTCACAGTATTAATTATCCCGAGTCTTTCTGGTAGAACTGTTTCAAATGACCAATGATCTTCTCCTATCTGTTGATTCTTGCTGTCTTACTGTTCTTATCATGCTTGATTGAATAGCAGCTTTTGACACAGTATCCCATCAGATAGTTATCTCTCAACTGCTTTTTATGGTTTACATCCTATCTCACCGTTAGACAATTTTTCATTTCTGTCCATAACTTCAAATCCTCCACTTGTTCTCTCTCTCAAGGTGTCCCTCAAGGCTCTGTTCTTGGACCTCTTCTTTTCAACATTTATTTGTTACCTCTTGGTCATATTATCCGTTGTCATGGTGTCAGCTATCATTGTTATGCTGATGACCTACAACTTTACATATCTTCTTGCTTCGGTAAATGCATGTATTGCTGATATCAAAATCTGGTAACATAACTTTCTGAAATTTATAAAACTGAGGTTATTGTTTTTTTGTCCGTCATTCCTTTTAAAAACATCTGAAGTGAGTTTTTCAATTGATGGGGCATTATAAATTCCATCTCAAACTATTAAAGATCTGGGTATTACATTTTGATTATTCACTTACATTTCAATCTCATTTACCACCTTCAAAATATATTTCCCGACTGCACCCTGCTCTCAGCCCCAAAGGCACTGAAACTCTAGTTCATGCTTTGATAACCTCATGTCTTGACTACTGTAACTCGCTTCTTATTGGACTGCTGGCTAAAACAATTGCTAGATTACAATGTGTTAGAGTAATTTATACATGTGTGTGATTACTTAATTTTCTCCCTGTACAGTGACATTGAAAACGTATATTATTATTACTACAGCCTCGTTTTGACACTATAGCCGCTTTCCGACCAAGTAGTTACAGGAACTTAGTTATAGGAACTGTCCACTTCTAAACAGTTCTAAGAACTACTCTCCCCCAAACTCAGTTTTGCTGTTTGCGTTCACACTGGCCAAGTGGCCATAGGAACTGGTAGGAGGGGTAAGGGAGTGACGCAAGCACGGTGACTTTTATTTTGACGGAGCGACGGACCTTTATTTTGGCGGCGCTGAGAACGCCAGAGCAAACAATGCTCGCATTCTCTGTGTTTATTAGTTAGCGATCTGTCTAACAGTACTGTTTAACATGTTATTAGATAGAACTGTTATAGAAAGTAGACAGTATATGAAAAAAGGTTATTAGCCTATGCCTTGTGGTTGATGTCCAGTGTTGCTAGCTGAGCAGAAATACATAATCATGTTTGGCTTGGTCCCCTCAAAGTTGCGTTGGATTTTCTCTCCAGCATAAAGGTTTAGAGGCCCATCTATCACTGTTTTCCATGTTTGTATCTAGTTTCTGGAGTAAATATATAGGCTATAATCTGTGTGTTTACATATAGCTGTTTTAAAAATGGCGGGTGCTGGTGTTTTGCATGCGTTCGGTCATCAGCGTGAGCGTACACTAACGTCACGGGTAGTTCCTATAGTGCTGGTTTAGACCCTACTCTGAAGTAGGAGCTAAATTAGTTCCTCCAAATGGAGTTCCTAGAACTAAAGTCGTTCCTAGTCGGCGTGTTCGCACCGCGGGAACATACGGGTACTTTAGCCAATAGTTCTAGGAACTGTGAAAAGGTTCCTCCGGTCGGAAAGCGGCTTATGTATGGATATATATATTTTTGTAATGGTCTGCCATTCTGATTTAACGTTATTAGCTGCTAAAATTTCATTGGGTGCTGGCGGCAATGTTTGTTAAATGATCAAAGTGATATTCAAAGAATATGTTTGCATTTGATATGTTAGCATTAGAAGATGAAAAAAATGGGTAATGCCGGCATGATGGTCAGATGATACTGTAGGTACGAATTGGACCAGTGGTCAGATTTGTAAGAATGGACTCAAGGATACAGAGAAAAAATAATTCAGACTCCAGCACTTATGGTCCCAAAAGTGGGACTAAAACACAAATGTAATTATAGTGCCACCTAGTGTTTGGAACCATCTTACCTAGTTTGAGATCAAAAGGATGTTACGAACCCCTAATCAAACACTCGCTAAAAGTGGTAAGCAACATAGGACACATGAAGCGAGGTGCAATCTAACCAATAACATTTATCATAGACCAAAAATAATGAATGCGCATAATCTCATGTATCTTAACATTCACACAAATGAAGAAAAAAATGTGAAAAATAATTGGTCAAATAGTACAAATACAACACCTTCTGTGAATAGCACAATATTATACACCACATAAGTCAAAGGAAAGACCCACCATGTAAGATAAGTACAAGTGTGTGTGTGTGTGTGTGTGTGTGTGTGTGTGTGTGTGTGTGTGTGTGTGTGTGTGTGTGTGTGTGTGTGTGTGTGTGTGTGGGCACACTGATGAATTTTACATACAGAGCCTTTGGCCTGTAACTGTAAGTCGGTGGAGTGGATTTTCTTTCATGCTGTGTTGCTCTAATACTCATGGAGTTTCCAAATCCTGCAGAAAACATGAAGGAAAATGAACCCAGCTGATCAGACAGAAGCTCTCTGATTCACTGGGAGTATTGTGTTGAAAATGGACAAAATGTACAATTTAAAGTATTTTCTGAATCAAGGACATACACAGATATGTGTCTATTGGAGTCATTCAACTAATGTTTATTAATGATCAAATTAAGATGACTGAAATTACTCTAGTTATACAGTATGATAACTTGAACTTACCTCAATAAAGAGGATTTGAACACACGATTGAAACAGTAGTGAGTTCCTCTTAAGCTTGTTTTGATCTGTATTGTATGTTTCTCTTACTCATACCTCTTATATGGTAAACTGAGTTTGGACAGAATTTCAGAATGTGCTGAGTTATCTATTCATTCACATTTACATTATAAGCTTAGCAGATGCTTTTATGCAAAGCGACTTACTGTACAGTATAGAGCAGTGGTTCTCACCCTTTTTTGGGCCAGCGCCCCCTATCCAATATCCAGGTCCCTGAACGCCCACCCCCAGCCCCTAACTAATGAGCGAGCAGGAACGAGTGAGAGTTAACAGATGAAATAAGTACAAAATTGTAATTTATTAATACAATTGAACTGTACTCCACAGTGATTAATCCAAAAAACAAGCTATAAACTGCATTGGCATAGCAATACCAGTGTTTCTCACAGGATTTTTGGTAAATCTGTGGTGAGTGGACCTCTGTCCCTCTAGGGGGGTTTGGGGGCATGCAATTAAATTCATCAATCTGGTGCACTTTGACAGTTCAAAATTAAAAGCTCCAACCCATATTCAGTGTGCAAATTAAACCTCTTTTAGTTATTACACTACTGCATAATAACAGTTATAATATTTATCCCATGACAGTAATAGCCATGTCATTAAAGCGGTAATGTTTGCACTTAGGTTTTATTACAAATTTACAAGAGTATTGCAAGAAGATGCTTGCATTAACCTTACTTTCGAAAAATAAATAAATACAATCATGATTTTTCATGAAAAATGATGTTAGAATTGTAGGCCTAAAATACCTTGGTATCAGCTTGTTTAATTAATGGTATATCAATGGTATAATTAATACAATTACAATTAATTTGGTTTGTCGTGATTTATTTGTGTTCATAATCAGTAAAAAAAAAAAAATCTTCTAACAAGAATAAACACATTATGAACAATTAAATTATTATTGTATTATTAATTATTTTATATCCAGCGTTTCACGCTCAGATGTGACGGCGGAATGAACACATGACCAAAATGTGATTGCAGAATATATTTAAATTATCCATCAAATTGTCATTTTCTCCTGACTGTTTTGCCAGTTAACAATAATGCCTGACCAGTAAATGACTTGGTGAACAAGAATAAGAAATAATATCAAGTCGTCAAAATACAACTCGTCAAAACTCCGCGAATCACAACAAGCGTATCGGCGAGAACACTAATTTACACCCGAACTTGACTGCACATCATATTTTTGACATTATTGATACTGCTTTCAATCGTAATGCAATAGAAATGAACACAAAAAACCTGCCTAGTGCCTACCTCCAACACTAGAGCGGCAGCGGACGAATGTTTTTATTTTATTTATTTTTTAGCGCTGCTGACGTATTCTTTCACGCGCACCATAGACGCACGTGCACACACCAGGCACGGCGTTATGGGTGGGCCTGACGGGCCTAGGCCCACCCACTTTTCAACAGGCCCACCCAAAACTTTTCTTAAAAAAAAAAAAAAAGTTCTAATTTTGTCAAGAACTATATCGTCAATAAGCTCATAATTTGTGTTAAAATAGTCTAAATGTTTAGTTTTAAAAACAAATTAAAAAAGCTGGTTACGTCTATTTTGATGTTTCTGCGCAAATTCAGCAGACAGTGGTTCGGGTTTGTTCCGATCAGAGCTCGTGAGCGGAGAGCGCATTTCTGAATATTCCGCTCCACTCGCTCATTCCGTAGGGTCGCTCACTCAACCCAGAATGGCCTGCTTCCTGGTTCGAAAATATGTGGAATAATGGCTGCCTCCGACTTAAAAAAATTCTAGTCGACTAGTAGATGTTCATTTAGGCCATTCGTGGACAAATCGCCCCTGTATATTATTTTAATTATACTACTTAAATAGGCTATATAGCCTACACAGGATAATGAGCGTTTGTAATATCCGCACTCAAGCGCACGACCGAACGCTTAAAGCTAGCCACAAAGAACCGGTAAAAGTAATGATTATGAATGTGTCTAAAATAGCAAGGAGACATTTAATTATTTATTAATAAACTGGTGTTTTCTTTGTCGCTGCAAAGATGAAGTTGACGATGCGGACTCGCCATGAACGCCAGAGAGAAATTCACATTTCATATGGATTTCATAATCAGAGAGCCTATTTCTTTTGGTTTTGAATATTTTCGTTTAAAAGTAGACATGTCAAGCTTTCTATAATAGATAGATAGCCTATATTTCTCAAATCTGTGAGGCACAAGCTGAGTTTCGGCGCCCTTCAGTTCACGTGCAATGCGATCAATGCGGCGCCTTATTACATTGTCTGCTATATATTTTCTTATTATTTTAAATACAGGCAATTGGTTGACAAAACATTGATCAAAATTAAGATACAATTTATACAAAACGAAAATCTTTTAAAAAGAGTCTTTCTACAAAACAAAACTCATTGAAGTGGTCAAAATCATGTCTTACATGTCATGTCTCCAGACATATTTGCATATCTTTCTCGGCGACCAGCGCCATTGCTAGGAGGGCGCCAGCGCCTCTGCCTCGAGAGTGGATGATAGCCCTGAAGATGCCTAGCAATGGTATACCTTTAGTGGTAGTATACCTTTAGTTAACTTATAGTCAATAGTCTTCATAGCGCACTAAGAGACAACGCCAGGTATGATGCGTAATGGAGATTACAAAGCGCTCTTCTTTGGTCAGAACCATGGAGAGCGATCGCGGATAGGTCCGTCCTATCATGCACCGACACTTTTTACAATGCAACAAAATATTTAAAGAGCATCAAGCTATTAAAATCTATATTATACGCACAGATAATATTAGTCAGTAATTTCTATTAGGTTAAACAGTGATTGGATAACGTTTTTAAATTTAACGTTTTTAATTTAAGGCCCACCCACAATTGGTCTGGCCCATCCAAAACTGAAATCCTGGCGCCGTGCCTGGCACACACAATATGACATCACACTCGGCGCATATGTTTTACAACATAATTTAACATATATATAGTCCTAACACTTTTTAAATAGCCCACTTAAAGTGTTTATTACAAATAAATTACTAAATGCTTACATTTAATAATAGTAAATGAACAAAAATTTGCGTTATATATTTAAACTCGTAAACGACCCCCATTAACACCTGAACGCCCCCCTTTCAAAAATCATTCTTCCAACGTCCCCGTTGAGAACCACTAGTATAGAGGAACATTATAGCATTATATATATAGCAATTCACTGCAATGCCAAGATTATTAGAAAGGTTGATTAGGAAACAAGCTAGATCAGATAAATGCAGAAAAGAACATAGAGAGAGAGTGTGTGTGTGTGTGTGTGTGTGTGTGTGTGTGTGTGTGTGTGTGTGTGTGTGTGTTTTGAGGAAGAGTTTTCTTCAGCTGATTAACTACAAGATGTTAGTCCACAGTAAATGAGTGTGTTAATACAGCTGCTGCTAAAGCATGACTCCTCTGAACAAACACTGTGTGCATTGCTGTCTGAAGGGTGACAGACACAAGAGGAATCAGTGTGTGTGTGTGTGTGCATGTGTGTGTGACTACAGCGGCGTGTCCGTGAGTGTGTTTCCCACATGGCAGCAGTGTTAGGACAAGCAGAACGCGGCACACTCAGCTGAACATGATTAGAGAACCAGCCAAGATCAGTAGAAGTTACGCGTCAGTGATCATACCTGTGTGTGACTTATGTAGTCTGTGTTGGGTGATTTTTAACAGAGAAATAACTGTTGGACTCCCTGGATAGGTCGACTCACCATTTATTCTGATGGAAAAATCTCAGTATTATTATTTCAGCATGTGTGGAAACCATTCCTTCTCTTGCAGTTGTGACTGACGGAGTTTAGAAATCAACATCAGAGACACATTATTGTTAATAGTAAGGCCACATTTGGCATTATCAGGACCCACACATATTCCCCTATTGCATTATTATACATTATATTCAACATTATATATAGTAGGTTAATGTAGTACTGACACTAAATCTCTGTAAACTTGAATTTTTTGTCATACAGAAATGTTATTTTGGGTGAACTATCCACGATACATATTGTTGCATTTTTGTATTGCGATATATTGTGACACGATATACCCCTGGAAGTAACATCTCTAGAGCACTTTACACAGTAAGAAGGGGAAATCTCCACACAGCATCCACCAGCACGACCGAGCTCCAGAATGCCCACCTCACACCAGTTAGTGAAGACGGATGGAGCCATCTTTACCAAAGACATCCATGGAATTTTTTTGTGATCACTGAGAGCAATATAGTTTCCCAATCTCCATCAGTGAACGGTGGCCCTGCTGGCCTCATTAACACAGAATCAACCTTACTATTCCCCAGTGGCCTCCCATCCAAGCACTGGCCAGACTCAACCCGGCTTAACTGTAGCAGGAAACCAGTTCGCTTTCATTCAGAGCACCAGTGTGCCCATAGGGCACTGAATACACCGGCAGATGAGACAGTTTTACAAACCTATGAAGCCTATGACAAGACATCCAGACTACAGAACTATGAGGCGATGCGAAAGAAAAGTCTTTAGACTGAGTCCACACTGAGGCTGTGTTTCTCGTGGAGTGAGCCGCGATCCCCACGGGATGAAGAAACCCACGCGATTCTGCAACCGCACTGCTTGAACTAACCCGGGAGATATTCTCTGCTCGGAGTCAGCTAGACTCTTCATACGATCTCTGAAACAAACTCATCTGTGGCTTTTGCAAGTTCAATCCCAAACGCTTAAAGCGGGCAGAGCAAATGCAACCACTCATCCCTGTCTGAACAAAAGGGAGGAGGAGGAGGAGGAGAGAAGGCTTGCAAAACCTCTGGTCCATCAAAGTGTCTGTACTGGGAGCCTGGATCCTCGTTGAATAGGGAGCTCTCCAGGTCTTAGGGAGCACCAGGAAGAACCGACCTCTGACAAATCCGTCTCAGCTGTAGAAACGATTTTCTCTGCTGTACAAGGTGAGGATTCAAGGGTCAACGATCCACATGGGACCAGTCCATCGATGGACAGGGCATCTGCAAAATCTCCCTCACAGCTGAAAGTGACACGGGATTGTGCTGAGGTAAGAAGTGAGTTGAGCCTTCAGAAAAGATGACACCACAGACAGAAAACTGGTTTTAGAGGAGGTTTGTGCTTCATCACTGAGAGCATCCAACTCCATTCTCAGTGGCTGCGTTCAAACCGCATACTTCCCTACTATATAGTGGCCAAGAAGCAGTAGGCGAACTAATAGTATGTCCGAATCCTCAGTATTCATAAAAGAGTAGGCGAGAAACACCGGGGGTTTTGGACAATTTCTTTCGAGAAAGCTCAGTATTCATTGGCGACATGGAGAAAAACGCACAATGACTAGGTTAAATATCTTCATCATAATACATATAAAAATAAAAAATTTTTTTGTTATTTATAAGACTGAGGGATGAAACAAGAGTTAAATTCAACTAGAAAAAGAGAAGTCACTTTTGCTTGTGGATGACATTTCTTGCATATAAAATAAAGAAATTAACAACATATTTAAGAGATGACGATTTTGGGTTTTCATAATCAAAAATAATATCTTTAAGGATAAAACTGTGGGTCACATTAGAAGGGTTAAAAATATAAGAACTTAAATCAACCCTAAATTTGGTTAACCCTAAAAACGTGTTGCTCATATCTTTTAAGTTGTTGCCCTTGTGATAACGTCTGGATCGCATTCATATACTTCACGCTTTTTAGTACGTACTCTTTTAGCACTTGTTAAGTACGTACTTATTGAAATGAAGCACGTTCTCAATGAGTATGCGGTTTCTAACGCAGCCAGTATCTTCAGTCAGAACAAGAGGACTCTCCTTTAGCGCCCAACAAGCCTCTTCTCGAGTGAGGAAATGCACAGTGCAAATGAACAGAGCAAATCTCATTTTCATGTGTTAGATCTGTGCATCCGAATGAGAAACAACGCAGCAGATTTGCGAGAGTGTGTGTAATGTGACACATCCTCATTAGTTTTTCTTTGAAAGCTCTGTGAAAAGTGAGCATCTCTCTGAGATATCCCTGTGGCTTGTTTAATTGATCCTCTCAGACACTTTTCCTCCTCTTGAGTTTTCACAGTTCATGAACTGAGCTTCAACTCTTCAAACAGTGTCGTTCAGGAGTTAGTGTTCAAAAGAAGTGTGGAGGCTTTCAAAAGTATGATTCATAAAAGCACGTACAATTTCTTAATATATTAATACTTCCTCAAAAATAATCACAAATGAATATTTTATTGATATTCTTCAGTCTGGATCTCCGTCTCTGATCACTTATCATCTCAGTAGAACTGTGACTTTGTCTACAGCAGATCCTTTAACATGGTTGTGTTGGCCTTGCTTTGTCAAACCTCGTTGCTTTTTGTTTATTGATTATTTTCGCGAGACTCAGCAACACTGGTCTCTCTGGACCTGTAATGTGTGTTTTTCCCCAAGACCACAGGACTGGTGAGAGAAACTACAGTGAAGAGAGAAATAAATGTGTGCGAATCTGTGACTTTGCATATCGGGTCTAGATTTTAACTTAGTGTGAAGTCAGTAATTTACAGAATGTCGATAGTTAGCATCAGCAAGGAAAGGACCGCGGTGGAAAGACATTGATTCACGCAGGTTGAGGCCACATTTACACACAGCCGGGTATTTAGAGACGGATATTTCCCCCCCTCCGTTTTCAATAATAACATCGTTTTCAAAAAAGTTGTCGTTTACATCAACCCGCATAAATACGCCGTCGAGCGCCATCATAACTATGCCAGACCTGTGGGCGGCAGTGTAGGGAGAAGGATAAAGCCATGCAAGCCAATCAGAATCCTCAGAATCGACAACAACGAATAACACGAGCGACTTCCTAGGGCGCTCACATGACGTTACGCATTTTCTGGTGCATAATGTGACGTTTGAGAACCTAAAACCCCGTTTCTCCCAGTTGACACGGCAACACATAACCGGCGTTATCAGAAATCTCCACTTTGGCCGGAGTTTTTAGAAATAATCGTTTTCTGTGATAAAAACAGGGTTTTCGTGTAAATAAGAGGCCAAACCGCAGGGAAATATCTGCGTCTTCCCTTCGTGTAAACGGGGCCTAAATTGAATGGCTAGGGCGTGTTCACACTCGGCGTCTTTTATGAAGCTACCAGCGTCTGTCCTGCACTATGGAGTAAACCAACCCTGAGCGCTTTTTTACACGCCACCGCCGACGTCTTTTTCTGCAACTCAGAGCGTCTCTTCAAGTTGAATAAAGTCCAACTTTTCTGGAAAACAACGGCCTATGTCATGCACGTTTTTGACAGCTGATCAATGACAAGTGAGTAGCAAGACCTGTCGTTTCCATAACAACTAGAAAAAATGGCGACGGTGCCGGTAGATGGACTTGTTGTACGGCGTCGGAGCACAAGGAGTTAAATGACATGAGCACCAAACTCTACTATAATAGAAGAGGCTGTGTGGGCAAGACGGATCCTCGGTTGTTCAGGTAAAAGTGTATCATCTACTACTTGTCGTTAACAAAACTATCTTACCTGTTAACTTTAGCTAACATTAACGTCCGCTCAGCAACAGTTATCAATACCGTAACCAGCTGATAACAACAGCTGTCAACAATTGTACTTGCGATGCTATGTTGTATATATATGTTTTATATCAATAAAAGACACCCTTGGCTGCTATTTGGAACAAAACACAGCCAGCTTCTTCTTTTCTTTCTTTTTTAAAGCACTTTTTCTTGTCAACAAAGACGCCAAGTGTGAACACGCCCTTATTCGTCCCATAATCCATCTGTCCGAAAGTGTCACACACCTGTGCCATCAAATTAACCCAATAGACATTGGGTGTAGCACCGGGGTAGATGTTGCTCCTCTTGATTCACGACTTCACCGTGTGTCACGGTACCTTCCCTCTCACAGCACAGCTCAGATCACTGAATAAACACTCAGAATCACACTGAGCCGGCACATTTACAGGTGTCTCGTTCAAATCCCCCTCCTCAAACTCTACAGGAGTCTGTCTGTGTGATCACAGTTTCTGTCCATCCAAACATAATGCAGTGCAGCCGCCAGTGTTCCCCATGAGGCTCACTGCTTGTGTGGACTGAACCAGCAACATAGGCGTATGGGGGAATTCAGGTTAAATGGGACAATTTTTGCCATTGAGATGATTGGGGAAACGTCACCCAAATAACCTGAATTCCCTAAATGAAATAATAATAAAGACATTTAAAATGTTTTCAAATTAATTATGCTGTTGTTTCTAACTTTCTATTACTCAAAGAATCTTGAGGAAAAGCACTTTCTACACTATTAAGCTGCACAACCATTATCAAATTATGATAGAAAGGAAAGTCAAGTCGCATTTATCTATACAGCATTTAAACAATTCAGCATGACAGAAAGAGAGCATCAACTCATCATATTAGAGTGATTACTGAAGGATCATGTGACACTGAAGACTGGAGTAATGATGCTGAAAATCCAGCTTTGATCACAGGAATACGTTACACTTTACTGTATATTCACATAGAAAACAGCTGATTTACACTGGAATAATATTTCACTGTTCTTACTGTATTTTTGATTCAGCCTTGGTGAGCAGATCTTTTTATCAGTGGTGTATATTGAGTCCAGAACGAGTAAATATTTGAACTTCTGCTCTGCGTATAGTCTAGCTAACTATAAAGGATAGTTTGACTTTACTACTTGACAAGTTTTTTTGATTGATCTGATATCATTTTATATATGAATATATGAATTTGAAGTAAACCATCTGCCAACGGGACAGATATAGTCTGACAGACAGAACTCAGTTTTGACATAACGTGTCGTCACATGACCCGGGTGACAGTGAGGGTTTCTGTGCCCCGTTGTGGCGTTCACTGACAGTGTGCCAGTTGTGTTGAACGTGAATCTTGACACGGGCTCTGTGCGGCAGCAGGTTCATGAGTGACAGTCGGCTCATTAAAATGCTCATCCTCGCTGGAGTTCGGTGCCATTCATTAATCTGGGATTCTTTGATTGGGAATGAGCCTGGATTGTTACTAATCATATCCTTGTCATTTAGCGTGACATTTGCTGACAGTGTTCTGCTTGGCCTGTGTTCATTCTGATTTTGAGTGTGACAACATGCCATATTTGGCCTAATGTTGTTTACCATCCAAATTCGGATGTGAGATTCTCTCCACACCAACCCACACCCACATATCACAACTAGGATCATTTCTGCCTTTTCTTGCATTTTTCCTGTGTTTTTTTTTTTTCACCTGGAAAATGTGTCAAGATTAAGTGAAACTGGAACATGAATTTGCCCCACTTTACATTAAGTGTCTTTTAAATAAACCATTTAATCCAATGCACTTCTTACATGTTTTTACATTGTACATATATTTAAAAAATAATGCATGCAGTAAATTATTTCTGTCATTTATTACACCTTAACCAACCCTTAAACCTACCCATACCACCACTGTGTTTGGCAGTACAACAACATCACAATAAATACATTGTACCTAAGAATGATTTTTTTCTGACATAAATGCACCTAAAATAAAGTGAGGCCAAAAAACAAACCTTTTGCCTCCTCTTCTCACAACAGCCGAGTGACGGCTATCAGGATGAACAAGTGTTGGAATGTAAAAGATAAAGAAAAACTTCTTGATCCTAACTAGTTACGACAAGTTTCCAACAAGCCGTTTTTCCGTCCACATCGAAACCTCTTTGTGATTCACAATTAGACCATAACGTGATGTGTAATGTACAGAATGAAGAAGCATATTTTTAGAACGATGAGATTTCACCATAAAGCTCAATGCAACAGACACTGCAACAAAGCAAACAACAAAAATGAGTCTTAGGCCTGTGTGTGCATTAACTTGCACAGGGTGTTCTAGGGTAGCAGGATAACCTGTTGTAAGAGGTTAGAATGGTAACCAAAAGCTACACAAAAAGAAAATGTAATTTATATTTTATTTTAAAGGGATAGATCACCAAAAAATGAAAATTCTGTCATGCAAAAAAAAAAAGGAAGTCAATAGGGCTTATCAACTGTTTGGTTACCAACATTCTTCAAAACTCATACAGGTCTGGAAACACACGAGGGCGAGAATATGATTCACTTTCGGGTGAACTATCCCTTTTAATCCACCTTTATTATGCGTGACTGAAGTAAGCTATTTTCTGTGAATGTGCAGAAGAATAATGAAGTGCAGAAAACTGTAAAACTATTTGCACTATAATCCAATGTGTTTATGATTATGATAGTGAATTAAAATAATATGAAACCAAATATCAGTTTGCAGTGTAGTGCAGCCTAACTTACTGTTTTTGTACAGGCAAAATGACACAAGAAGACTTGCACATTTAGATTACAAATGGCCACATGCACACATGTCGTGCAGTAATTGCAATATGGATATATTGGATATAGATATCGATAGCACAGCATTAGACAAGTGTTTTCATGGTGAACACTGCATATATATATATATATCGTGTGTGATGTCCTTTAATGTCTAAGCAGGCACTTAATAGTGTTCCCATAAAACACTAGGGTTCCGCCAGTGGAAGTGTTTCGGGTTGTCCGTAGGGATTGAATCGTGCACAACAGGGTCTCTATAACAGTCTGATCCCATAATGCACTGCTTCAGCAGCCTGTCATCTCTACAGAGAGCGTCTGCTGTCTTTCTCCATCAGTCTATCTTCTGTCTCTCTCTCTCTATCTTTGCCAGCCATCTGTCAGTTTTATGTCATTCACTATTTTTCCACAGCGCTCCCTCGCTCCCAGATCTACTCTTGTTTATTATTCTCCTTTGGCCCTTATCTTCCTCTCCTCGTTTCTGTGTCTCGGCCTCCCTCTAAGTGGGGGAAACGACTCATTAATGCTGGAACAGCGAGGTAATACCTCGACTCGCTCTAGCCATAACCTGTCTGAGGGAAAACTCTTTCCTTGTGCATTATTCTCCTTTTTTTAGCTGCAGTCCATTTGCAGATGGAGCATAAATGTGCTCAACTCCCACCATAACGGCTGAGTGCAATAAAAGTCCTGTTAATTGCAGCACAACAGAATGCCAGCGCCCGCCGGATCTGTGAAGCGGGAAGAGGTCTGGCTCTCGGTTACTGCTCACATTAGAAACCATACAGGCAACACAGCAACACTCTCTCCAAAATGCAACCTAGGGTCTTTTTGTTAATCTACCCGAGGCAAACCTTCGTGTAAAAGCATAATTAGGATGGAAACGCCACTTTTAAGTTTGACCGTATTTTCATTTTAGGTTAATTGCCTTGTGAATGGGAGTGAATGGGGCACGACTATGATAGCATCAAAAAACGCTATTTTTAAAACACTAAGAAGGCTCGACACAACATGAAACTGTGCTGGAAGTGTCACCAGAGGCTCTACACATGAACTCCAGCATTGAGAGCATTGTTTGTGTACACAGAGTTTACGAAAAAGAAAGATTTTGAACAACTCACTGTTTCCGTCCGCCGGCATTTTGTCAAAAATAGTCGATCTCCGTAACGGGGAGGAGAGTAAAGATGGAAAGCTCCTAAAGCTTAGTTCAATATAAATTCACGGATAATTTGTTGTTTTCTCTTTAGTGACAGTCAGTATTGACCTTGTATTTGAAAAAGGATCCTCATATAAGAAACAATACTAAAATTCAGAGTCGGTTCATTCTGACTGTCAAAATGTCGGCGGACGGAAACAGCAACAGTGAGTTGTTCAAAATCTTTCTTTTTAGTAAACTCTGTGTACACAAACACTGTAGTCAATGCTGGAGTTCATGTGTAGAGCCCCTGGTGATACTGAGAGCACAGTTTCATGTTGTGTCGAGCCTTCTTAGTGTTTAAAAAATAGCCATTTTTGATGCTATCATAAAAGTGCCCCATTCACTCCCATTCACAAGGCATTTA
Organism: Rutilus rutilus; assembly: GCF_951802725.1. NCBI lineage: Eukaryota > Metazoa > Chordata > Actinopteri > Cypriniformes > Leuciscidae > Rutilus > Rutilus rutilus. Next base: position 41,482,901 of record NC_140223.1, read on the forward strand.
CCTAAAACGAAAATACGGTCAAACTTAAATGTTCCATTCTAAATATGCTTTTACACGAAAGTTTGACTCGAGTGGATTAACGAAAAGTCCCTGGGTTGCATTTTGGCGAGAGTTACGCTTTAAGCTCTATTTGGACAGGGCTAGTTTAACATGGAGAGGTGGGATAAAGTAATTATTACCAGAGCTTCTCAGTGATTTAGTCCCGTCTGAATGCGCATCTCAGTGATCATCACGGTCAATGTCAGTAAAGATTACAGTGACTTTAACCTTCAGTAAAAAGGTCCTGAAAAATGACCTCAGGTGATACTAATCCCGTGCGAATAGACCCGCTGTAAATATGCACGTAAATATTCCGTCATCTCCTGTTTAAAGTAGTTTACCGTGGTTTTTTCAAGTATGGAGGCGTTTGAAGAAGCATTCAGTTGCGTTCTAGACGCTGGAACGAGTCTGTGGCAAAACTCAAGTGTTTTACACACACCACTCAGATCAGAAAGAAGATCGACAGCACTTGTTAGAGGCACGACACTTCTTTTAGCGTTAGGTAAGTGTCTATTACCAACACAATCCAATCTGAAGTTAATTAATACATCGTTCAGCTGGACATAACTGTTTTATATATATAAATGTAGGTTATATGTGTTTTGCGCACATGATATCAGGAGGGTGACGGCGGTGAGTAAATTGAGTTACTCCTCCCACTTCTGCTGGTTTTACTGAGATTTCTTATCCAGTGTGAATTGCCCATTATCATTACAGGCGTCATGTCCATCTACCCTTGTAAAACTAATCCTGTCCGAATATAGCTATAGACATACAGTACTTTTTTTTATATTTCTTATCTGGTGAATGTTTTTTAAGAGATATTGTTTCCTTTCTTGCAGGGCTGTCTAGTCCTGCTCCTGGAGGGCCACTGTCCTGCATAGTTTAGCTCCAAACCCAATTAAACACACCTTAACCAGCGTATCAGTGTGTCCGGGATCACTGGACACTCTCAGACGGGTAGCAGTGTTGGAGAGAAACTCTGCAGGACACCAGGCTTCCAGGAGAAGATTGTTCATGCTTGCTTTATTGGATAAGGCAGTGAAGCACAGATAGGAAGCACACGGGGGAGGGAGGGGAACTGGTTCACCGACCAGGGATTAAACTGAAGTGCATCATATTGGGAACAGATTTAGTCATAGTTTTTGTTGTTTGTCAAAAATGTTCTTCATATTGAAGTGCAGTATTTTAATACCCTGGAAATAGATGCTAAGATCAGACATGTTTGTTTATTAAATTCTGAACATGGAGATCAATTCCAAGCACTCCATTGAATAACCCAGACAGCAGCATAGTGTGGAATCCATGTGCCCCGGATGTGCCCCGGATGTGTACCGGATGTGCACCGGATGTGCACCGGATGTGTGCCGGATGCGGGCCGAATCTGGGCCGGCACGATGTTGCTGTCTGGGAAGTCAGAATAATGTTGTTCTTCTTGGCTCAAGGGAACTAAGTGGCTTTTGTCCAATTGTTGATTAAAATTAAGTCTTGTGGTGTCAGGATTGTCAAGTAAAGTCAAGTCACCGTTATAGTTTTTTGTATAATACAGATTGTTTTAACGCAGCTTTACAGTGATAACAGTAAAATGATGATCAATGATGCAAACAGAATTCAATTCTGCTGTAAAGCAGCTCTGAAAAAGACAATAGTGTTATTATTCAGCTGAAGTCACTGACAATCATTCCACCTTTACCCTCGGACATACAAACAAGCACAGACTGGCTCCAGAACAGGCTGATATTGGCAATAACCTGCCAGCTTCATTGACTAGTCTTCATTCATGCATTCTTTCAAATAAGGATTGATGGGTCTGTAATGGTCAAGGGATTAATTGCAGCCTAGACAGCAACATAGTGTCGGCCCAGATCTGGGACACGTTCATTCCACACGGTCCAGATGTGGGCCGGATCTGGGCCGACACTATGCTGCTGTCTGGGAGGTTCTCAGTTATTATTAGTCAGGATATTCCCGGCTGAAGACTCTGTATCAATGCTAAGGAAGGAGAACAATGTTTTAAATTGTCGTACTGTAGTTTTTATATACTGTCTTCAGACTACCACTCTTCCAGAGACAATGTAAATGGCAAAGAAAAACGCGAGGTTCAGAAAAACAAGTACTAGAGGGGAAACGGGATCAGATATGTTCCTATGTTGTTCTTGCCTCCAATTAAAGCCAAAAAGCAAACGTTCCTCCAGACAAGACAATGCCATTCCACTCGGGCCTGCAATGGCTCCCTCCGGACCTGTTATCTAAGATAAACAGCCGAGCCGTAATGGAGGCTTCTGGAGCCTCAGCATCTCAGGACTGTACTTGCTCAGTTACCATGGGGACACTGACTACATCCATACTGCTATTTCAGGAGACAGTTGGCCAGGCAAGGACAGAAATTGGCCCAATTTATGCGTAGCACACTGTGGTGGTAAAATAAGGACAAATGCTGAGAGTGCAGTTGAGTTTCCCAAAGGAGACGTTTAACAAACACAACAGAGAACAGGAGGCTGAATTGTTGTGCAGCTAATAGTAAGGGATGCTGGGTAAAAGAGAAATGCAGTGGCTCTCACAGATCCTTGTTTCTGATGTCGGAGGTGTGTGTCGGCTAGTGACATTTCGGATAGATCTGTCTGTACGGCCCATAAGACCATGCAGACTCTGTCAAGCCATCATTCAAAGCTTGCCTTGAGGATTCTGATGACATATGACTGATTTGACTGATTTGTTTCTTTCTTCAGCCTCCCAGAAACACCACCTTCTGTTTTGAGGTGTTCTGGTATTGCTCACTTTTAAACCCCCCAGAGGAAAGGAGCGTCTCTGATCCTTTATACCTCTGTCATAACTCATACGGAGGAATATCAAGGAAGTCTTTGATCAGTCAGCGTGTCTCGCAGCGACTTGCTCTGAACCGTGTGTGAACCGCAGTGTGTTTATCCGGCTCGTCACACGACGGCGAACTGTGTCTGACCTCTCCATGTGAACTTTAGCTTTGTGTCAAACTCAAAAGAAGTGAGTTAAAGGTCCGGGGATCCCTTATGTCTGGTGTTAGAGAGTGTCGTTTAGCCCACAGTCATTATAAGAGGTGCGACGATACCTCTTTTATTCGACTGAAAGCCACAAAATGCAAAACAGTGCCGATAACTAATTATCTTGTAATGAACTACTTTCTGAGTATGAATTATCAAAAGACAGACCAATATGCAAGCAGGGCAAGCAGAGTTTTATAAATACTGAGGTCCCAAAATTGAGCTTGCTAGGGGGGGTATATGTGTCTTTTAAGACATTTGAAGGCCTAAACGTTGGATAATACTAGCTTTAAAACCATGTCATGGGGCATTAGCATCAAGCAGATTGCAGATTCATAATCATGAGAATCAGGTTAATGTGGCAATCAAAGATATGCATTCAAATCGTTTAATGCGCAGGTAGTTTCAGTCAGTTTGATCACCATTCAAAATGAGTGCGTTGCCATAGTAACCAGGGCCGGCCCGAGGCATAGGCGGAATAGGCAAATGCTAAGGGCGCCACTCATCCATAGGGGCGCCAGAATGAGTGAAAAAAAACTTTTTTTTTTTTTACTTTTTTTTTATAATACTATTTTAAAACCATTAATTAGAAATACTACCAAATAAAGAAGAAAAAAAAAGTCCGGCTCATCAATCTTCCCCCGCCCAGCGAGTGCTTGAAGTGCGTCAGAAACAGAGCGCGCGCGCGATCAGTTGTTGGTAATTTGTTGTGTAGCGTGCGCGATGCCGCAACCAATGTAGACAGCATTGCTTTTGGTAACACACAGCTCGTAGAAACGGGCCTGGGAGCTCGCGCCAGTTCTAGACACGGTGAAAGTTTCCTGATTGTGACGGATGGCCGAATTTACATGACACATTATAAATGAGCATAGTCTGCGATAGATACAGTGCCAAAAAGAAGAGAAGAGGATAAAAGGGGATAAAGACAGAGGTAAAGTGAAGTAGTGAATGAACAGTTTATAATTGCATAGATACTATAATTTCATGGCAGTTATTTTTACCTTAAACTTAATGTTAGCAGTTGTTCTGAGTTCTCCAGAGTCCCCAGACTGTGTGATTTTGTAACAATCATGTCAGTTTTAAGACACATTTTTTATTAATCACTTTTTTTATTAATGTTTTACTCTACAGTTGTGCAGTTTTGGAGGGATACAGTAACAGGCCAAAAGTTTGGAAACATTTCTATTTTTAATGTTTTTGAAAGAAGTTTCTTCTGCTCATCAAGCCTGCATTTATTTGATCAAAAATACAGAAAAAAATAATAAATATTGTGATATATTATTACAATTTAAAATAATTGGTTTTCAATTTATTATACTTTAAATTATCATTTATTTCTGTGATGCAAAGCTGAATTTTCAGGATCATTACTCCAGTCTATCACATGATCCTTTAGAAATCATTCTAATGTTCTGATTTATTATGAGCGTTGGAAGCAGTTCTGCTGCTTAATATAATTGATGAGTAAAATGTTAAAAAGAACTGCATTCATTAAAAATAAATAAAACATATTTTTTAATTATATAAATCATCTTTACGATCACTTTTTATCAATTTAACACATCCTTGCTGAATAAAAGTATTGATTTATTTAAAAAAAAAGAAAGAACAAAATTACTGACCCCAAATAACTGACCAGTAAGAGTATATTTTTGTTACAAAAGATTTATATTTTTAAATCATTTTCATCTTTTTTTTTTTTTTTTACTTTTTACTTTTTATTCATCAAAGTATCCTAAAAAGTATCACAGGTTATGAAAAAATATGAAGCAGCAGAACTGTTTCCAACTTTGATAATGAATCATCATATTAGAATGATTTCTAAAGGATCATGTGATAGACTGGAGTAATGATCCTGAAAATTCAGCTTTGCATCACAGAAATAAATGATCATTTAAAGTATAATAAATTGAAAACCAATTATTTTAAATTGTAATAATATATCACAATATTATTATTTTTTCTGTATTTTTGATCAAATAAATGCAGGCTTGATGAGCAGAAGAAATTTCTTTCAAAAACATTAAAAATAGTAATGTTTCCAAACTTTTGGCCTGTACCATGTGTGTGTTTGGCCATGTGTGTGTGTGTATGTGTGTATATATATATATATATATATATATGCTAAATAATCATGAACACAATGACGGGGTGAAATGGGCTGTGATGCATGGGGCACCAGGTAAAATCTTGCCTAGGGCAGCAAATTGGTCAGGGCCGGCCCTGATAGTAACACACAGTTACAGTTGCATACCAAGTGAGTCAGATATTGTATTCATTTCCATTTTACCTCACTTAAAATGGGGGTCATTTAACTTACTTGGTGAATATGGCAATATTAATACATTTTGATACTCTGCTTTCCTCCTTCATTGAGAGAGATTTATGTGTCATTCTGAACAGACGCATTTACATTGTCTTTCCTCAGGAGGAAAGCTGGACATGAAGTCTCAGAACTGTTACATCCCCAAACACAACATCATAAGTTGCAGACTTGAAATGACGAGATTTTTAGTTGTATCAACCAAACCTACATTAAGTAAAGAACTTTGATTTTCAACCTTGCTTTCCTCAACTGTGTGTGGTTCAGTTGTAGGGGAGCGCGGGGCACAACCTAACGCGGGGTTAGTTGTAACAGGCTTGTTTTAAATACTTCCGCACATGCTTGGATGACGAAACTTTGTTTATTTACTAGTTGCCATATCAACACTATTTAGAAAAAAAAAATCCGCCAAAATTTTTTTTTTTTTTGAAGATATCAATAGACATTTATTAAACCGTAGCAAAAGTAAGTTTCTTACTTAAGTTAATTTTTCTTCTCTATTTTTTGTGTTTATTTAAAATAAGACAAATCTGATATTATTTTAATCTCCAAGATGTTATTTAACAGTTGAGATAGTTCTTTAATGCTTCGCTAACTAGCAGAAGACACTAGCCGGGTTTAAATCCCAGTTGTGCAGGCGGGGGCATGTTGTCACACTGCGTTACAATGTGCCCCTATCAGAAATATGCTATTATATTCTATACTTTTATTAATTTTATTGAGAAAACGTGAGAAAAAGGTGAATAAAGACTGAGAGTCAATGTTCAGAAATGACTCATTATTTATGTGTTTTGAACTATGTTGTATAGCTGTGTTTTCCTGTGTTCGTAGTCAAAACTAAATTAAATTATATTTAATTATTAAAAATTGCCATTATTTTATATGAAAAAGTTTTTTAATTGTATTTTATTTAGAAAATATTTTAGTTTGTCTTGTATATTTTTTTATTCGATCAGATAACATTTTAAGCTGTCATATGGTCATGTTACAATGTGCCCCTCACATGTTACAATGTACCCCACCTATGGGGCATGTCGTCACATTTCACTTCCATTCTTTCGGGGTATATCAAGAAAAAAGTATATACTGTATTAATAAAACAAAACCACATAATTGTACTAGACATGTGGGAAATTAATGTGGGAAAAAATAAATACTCTGAACCATAAGTAGATTTACACAAACTGAGAAAGTCAAAAAGCGTTAGTTTGTGCCCCGCTCTCCCCTATATACAAGTAAACTGCATTAAGTCCTTCGGATGAGACGTTAAACCGAGGTCCTGACTCTCTGTGGTCATTAAAAATCCCAAATTTGCCCCCTGGCCTCTGTCCATCATGGCCTCCTAATCATCCCCATATACTGATTGGCTTCAGCACTGTCTCCTCTCCACCATTAAGCTGGTGTGTGGTGGGCGTTCTGGCCCAATATGGCTGCCGTCGCATCATCCAGGTGGATGCTGCACATTGGTGGTGGTTGAGGAGATTCCCCCATCTATGTAAAGCGCTCTGAGGTCTCAGAAAAAGCGCTATATAAATGTAACGAATTATAAGTACAGCTGGGAAATGAATACAGCTGATTCCCAGTAAAATCATGCCAGCACGTCACATGGCCCTCAGATCTGCATTAACTTTTTCATTTCATAGACAGAATAGCTTTTCTCCTCTTATCTCTTTCTAACTATATTTCAACAGATCCATTATTAGATGTGAACCCATCTGTCATTCCTTTGACAATAGCGATGTGTAAATTATTAGTCATCTTTGCCAACACTCCTTTGTTTGAATCACTCTCATCCTGCTTTTCTTAAGTATCATTGATCTTGAGGGAATGTGCCGCCGGTAACGATCTGACACGAACAGCGACAGCGGAAAGATAATAAATGCAGTTATTACTTTTCATCTCTCTGTCTTTTTTTCCCCTGGAGGGAGGTCACAGGGAATCCATACGCTTTAAATGAGAGGATTTTCATGTGTTTTCACATTCCTCTGATACTCATGGCCGTTTAATACACACTTGTATTTACACCTCGCTTATTATTCTGAATCTCATTCAACCCCTCTCTCTAACAGAAGATATGTAATTTCATGCTGCCTTTATTGCAGCAAATCCTCGTAACCCATATGAAGCATCTCACTGACCTTGACTACAATTCATATTCCGACGATCCTCTTTCATATGAACCCACTGTAAACCGAAGAGAAACCAACACATTTCCCAAATGCTTTTGGCTCCTTGTTCCATCCTTCGCAGATTCAACCAAATACACTCAAAAGAAGACACTTAAAGTCTCATCTAAAAGCGCTATCTCCTCTTTAACCTGCTATACAATGATATGTGTGCTATTTGTGCTCACCTTGACTTCTGAAGGATGCGCTTAGTGTTTGACTCATATTCTCAGGCCTTTTATGCAATTATGCAGAATGACACGTAAACCGGTCGCCCCTAGAGATCCATAGCTTTTCCTCTTGAAGGGCACCTTGATCGACTGGTGGCACCGGGGGAATGGTGGTGGTTTGTGGGTATTCTGTGCTGTCGCATGGCAGATGAGATCCAAACACACTGCTGTGTGTCTCATGATGCCGCTTACACCTTTATTTAACACTTACCACGTGACCCGAATCATCAAATGCATCTTAATAACAACAACCTGTCATTCACCATTTTAATCACTTTTGAGCTTTTCTGTAGTACCTCTATATTCACCAGCCTGATCTCATGAAATGTGTGCATTGTATTTATCATGACGCGAAAATGAGTTTTTACGTGCATATGATACGCACTTTATGCCGTGTAATACCCACGTGCCCCACACCACTAATCCTACCCACGGGGTTTACAGTGCGTATCACGTGCACGTTAAAACTCATTTTCACGTATAAATTGCACGATAAATACAATGCGTACTATAGAGACGCATTTCATGAGATCGGGTTGATATACAGTACCAGTCAAAAGTTTGGAAACATTACTATTTTTAATGCTTTTGCAAGAAGTCTCTTATGCTCATCAAGCCTGCAGTAAAAAAAAAAAAAAAAAAAAAAAAAAACAGTAATATTATGAAATATTATTACAATTTAAAATAATGGTTCTCTTTTTTAATATACTTTAAAATGTAATTTATTTTTGTGATGCAAAGCTGAATTTTCATCAGCAAGTACTCCAGTCTTTGGTGTCTTATGATCCTTCAGAAATCATTCTAATATGATGATTTGATACTCAGTTATGATCAATGATGGAAACAGTTGTGCTGTTTAATATATATATATTTTTGGAATACTTTTTTCAGGATTCATTGATGAGTAAAACGTTAACAGCATTTATTCATAAAAACAACATTTATTCAAAATAAAAACATTTCTAACAATATAAATCGTTACCATCACCTTTTATCAATTTAACGCATCCTTGTTGAATTAAAGTACTAATTTCTTTTAAAAAAAAATAGTTATTATTCCCAAACTTTTGAACGGTAGTCTATATTGTTGCAAAAGATTTCTATTCTAAATAAATACAGTTCTTTTTAACTTTTTATTCATCAAATAATCCTGAAAAAAGTATCTCAGGTTATAAAAAAATATTAAGCAGCACAACTGTTTCCAACATTGATCATAAATCAGCATATTAGAATGATTTCTGAAGGATCATAAGACACCAAAGACTGGAGTACTTGCTGATGAAAATTCAGCTTTGCATCACAAAAATAAATTACATTTTAAAGTATATTAAAAAAGAGAACCATTATTTTAAATTGTAATAATATTTCATAATATTAGTGTGTTTTTTTCTTTTTTTTTTTTTTTTTTTAACTGCAGGCTTGATGAGCATAAGAGACTTCTTGCAAAAGCATTAAAAATAGTAATGTTTCCAAACTTTTGACTGGTACTGTATTTACACTAAATTGAAATGTCCTAAAACTGCATAAAGTAGTAGCCTACGAACTGTCACTGTTTGAATTTTCACCTACAAATTTACATGTGAATTCACAGTAAAAGACTCGTTAGGAAAAATATATCCAAGCAATATTCAAAGCATGAAAGCAATATTCGGCACGCCCACTGCTTTTAAACAGATTTAAGTGATATTTAATGACAATCAATTTTGTATTCATTCTCAGTGAAAACCATCCATCCATCGACGTCCGCGCTCTCGCACCTATGGATGATTTAGTGTTTCCGATTCACCTGTGATTCATCATTTATCATTACATAATTTATGAATTTGGCAGCATTAACTGTTATTTTCCTGTTTATTATTGTGAAGCTGTTCTGAAACACTCTGTATTGTATAAAGTACAATATAGCCTTTGGAAACCGGAGCGCCTGGAGGAAACGCGTGTGTCTAAGAAACATGAACCCCACTTTGGAGTCCCACAAGGAAGCTGCCTTGGTCGTCATTGTACTGAGAAAACAATTTATGTTTCCATATTATGCTGATGACACACAATCGCACAAACTCCAATTCTTAATTCTCCCCGTTTGTGATATTTTAAAGTGTGAGGATGTCACCCTCAGGAAGGCCAACTTTGAAATTTACGATCATTTGCATTCGATCAAGATGTTTTGCAAAAGAAGTTGGACTGGATGTTAAGAAGAGTTAGCTCAATATAATGTAAATGAATATACAGGAAATTAAAACTGCAGCTTATTGATATCAAACACATCATTTTTATTAATATCTTTCACATCTACTGCAGTCAGATTCACCCGCGTTCACTCTGAAGGAATCACTCACATGACCTGTGCACTTGTAATGACACATCAAGGATGTTAAGAGCCTAAAAGCAGGTTTACTACTTGCCCCATTGAAGTCAACAGGGTGCAAATTTTAAAAAGAGGATAACACGGTGTAGGCAACACCGATTTTTGTCGTTGTTCTCTGTACTGACAGAACTCCAAATGTACAAAAAAATGAGCTCAATGTTAAAATTGACCGGAGTTCTCCTTTAATTAAATGATTAACCTGTATATAGAAGTTCTTAGTAGTCCTCTGGGGGGTATGAAAAGAAAAAGTAGTCATTGATTAGCTAATAGTGAACTACCTCATTCAACTGAGCATTCAATTCATTAATCAGGGTATCTTGTAGGTAATAGCAGTTACTAGAATGTTAATAGTGCGTTACTCATTTGTTCCTGTGTAGTTATTCATTAATGACAGAACTATTCTAATGTGTTATGCTGGCTAAATGCTCAGTTTATTCACACATCTGTATTATTTTTGTACCCAGGGAGTTGTGCAAATAAGATTTGAGTGTAAATGTCCAAAAATTCATTGCTCATTTCTTGTGCCTTCTCCAAACTCCAGCGGGACTTTCTGGCTCTTGGTAAAAACCTTCGACCTCTGTTAATCCTGCGGTGATCTACCCGGTGTAATAACTCAGAACTTCTTTGTAAGCATTTGTCCCAGCTGGACCAATTTTATTAAGAAATAGAAATCAACTATTTATTAAATAAATTAATTTAAAATTGCGTATTTTTATTTCAAGTTTTATTTCATTGTTTATGATTTCATTATTTTTTTTAATTCATTTTATAACACGTTGTTAAAACGGATTTTAATTCCTGTGTACATTTTCAGAGAAGCAATAAACATTCTGTGCAAATGCATTTTTGTGATTGTACGCCGCTTCAGATTTGGGTTTTCTGTGTAAAGATGCCTTAACAATCACAGAAGACAACAAACAAGGCAAACGAACCTTCTCTTCAGATACTGTAAGTCATTTCTAGCTCACTTCTTTCCCATTATGTTTCTCTGAGGCTTTTGTCGTGCGGTCGCCCACAGGAGGCCGATGACCTCTGAGAAGTCCATCTATGCAGCTTGAGGATCTTCCTGTAACCGCGCGGGACCGATAACGGGAAACAGCACTTGAAATGAAGAGTCACGCTCTCTCTCTCTCTCTGGTTTTATCTGGGATCAGAAGCTGCTGTAAAGCGTTCTGGCCTGATTAAGGCCACGCTGCTGGAAACTGGATAAGGGAATCGCAGCTGCAGAACTCTATTGTGGGAAAAGAGTTATTTTCATCCCTCTTGACAGACGTGCCACTAAACCTGGAGGAGAGGAGGTGAAGTGGGGGATTATGGGTAAGACGATACGAGCTTGAGAAATTCTCCGGTCATGGTTGTAGAGATCGTCATTACACCCTAATCACATTAGACAGCTCAATTAGAGGCGGGATGAGGTGGAGTTGTTTCTCGTGGTTAATTGTGAATGGTGTTGAAAGCTAGAGATGAGAAGCTGAGCTTTCATTGAATTAAATCAATATTCAGCTTATAGGCAAGTACTGTAAGTGGCTTCATCTTCTTCCCTCTAATCACTTTTCACAGGGAAAATCCGTGTAATCTCAGTTATTAAATCATTTATTCTTGCGTGTGAGGGTATGAAGCGTTCCTGCCGCTTACTAAAGGACTATCCATTTGCAGAACATCATATATTTGTGTCGTGCTGTGGATTACCATGAGCACGGACATTATTTTAAGGACCGAAAGAGTAAATCTCAGATTAATGGGAAGGAGTTGGCTATTTATTAGCATAAAATGATTTAAAGACAAACCAGACTAGACGAACCTTCCCTTCCCTGATATCCTTTCACAGATTAAGCAAACGTAACGGTTTCTGTGTTTTTGTTCAAGGACTTTTAAACTGTGTGCACTCTTAGTTTGTATTATGTTCCTGTTGATCCGCCTGTTCCTTGTTTGGTCCCTCGCTATCCTGTGTATATTTAGCCCTTTGTTTTGTTATTCGCTTAGTCTAGATATGTTAAGCTGTTTCGTTTTTTCCCTTTTATTTTCCTGGTATGTCGCCTAGGATTATCTTGTTGTTTTGTTCAGTAAACACAGCCTGCGCACAGATCCTCGCCTTCTGTTGCTCAGACACAAGCAGACTCCTGTGCTAATGTCCACAGTGTGGAGCCTGGAGAACAATCGAGAAGTCAGAGACGACATTTGTGGACTAAAACCAAAGGTCATTTCGATAAAATGATGCACTGATTCTTCAAAAACAGGCTCCGAAATGGGAGTATCTGGAGTTACTTCAGAATTATCTCTATATTAGGCACATTGTGTTTTGTGATTCGATGATCTTGACTTGATCTGTACGGCACTCTCAATCTCAGTCTCACATCTGTGAGGTGAAGAGGCTGTGATGAGGGGACTGTTTCTCTTGTTTCTGTGTTGCACTGAGAGTAAAGTCAGGAAACTGCTCTGAAATAAGTTCCCTCCGAGTACAAATACTTGAAGGGCACATAACACACACACCCACAGTTTCTGCCATGTAATGTTTCTCATGTTAATCTTGAGTACCTATCGAGTAGTATCGCATCCTTCATATCTCCGAAGAGTCTTTAGTTTTACCAGATTTATAGAAGACAGATACGCTGTAGTGATTCTTCCCGAAATCAGTCGAGCTCCTCGGAGCTAAAGAGTCACACACATTTTCCCTGGATAACCTTTGATTCACTATACGTTCGTATTGGTTACATTACTGTATATGCACTTACGGGACGATTGCCAACAAAACACAGACATTTGACGTTACTCACCGAATGCGGTTCAGACCGGGAGCTTTTATCTCTGGAACCGCTCCATCTTTCAGTTTCAAACGATCTGCAAATCCAGCGTCGAACGGGGGCCTTGCTTATTAAACATTTGTCACCGAAATGCCGGGAAGAAACAAACACACTTGCACAACTCCGTTGCTGCGCTGGGAAAACGAACTGCATCCCTAACGCTGGGCTCTTTGACAAAAACACACTGGTTTCGTGGTCTAAAAGCAAAATGACAGCGCTGTCGACGGCCTCCGTAACCCGAACGAAGCACGTTGATGAGCGATGCTCTTTCTCTCGCTGTGGTTGATGTGTGTGTGTGTGTGTGTGCGCTATTCCAGGAAAAGTGCCCATACAAGGAATCCCGCCCTTTATGATGTCATACAGGGCCATACTCGGAAAAAACGTTCCGAAACTTATACGAAACCTGGAAGAGTGTATTTGGCACAGAAATACTCCGTCAAAAGTCCACCTCTTTAACAGTGTAAATAAGTCATAATGCATGAAATAGCATTAATCCTCTTTAAGTAGATTTCTCTGGTATTAGTACATCACTGTTACTTCACTTCACTTTAACTCCTTACATATTTACACAGATATCTGTACTTTCTACTTCTTACATTTTCAAACTAGGCTCGTTACTTTAGTGTTAATCTCTATTTGTTGGCCTTGACTGGCAAACGCTACGATTCTACTCACGCCTCTGTCAAGCGGTTTCTTTCAATCAGAGTTATCAAAGCGAGAGACTGACGGGAGTAGAAGTGTCCAGGTGGAGCAGAGAGGCTTAACTACTGACTTCAGGACTTCAAGTACAGGTTTGTAGTAAAGCTATGGTTATACTAATAGTTATCAATCCACCAAAAAAAAAAACATGGTTATTATAATTTTACTGAAAGACTGAAAAGGAAAATGGAGGTGAAGGTGCAGGTCAAGAGAGAACCTTTAATGATTTTGCACGGCCCTAGCATAAGGATTTAAACCTTGTTTTATGTGATGGCCATACAAAAAATAGGGTTGTCCGTGGTTTCAGAATGTGTTGTGGGTGTTTGGGATGGCCTGGATGAGTGTGAGAAATGTTGTCCCAGTCCGGCCCTGTTCTACATGGTGGTTGTTCAGCCTGGGTTCATTCATTAGCTAACACGTTTTGAAATGTAAGTTCTCTTGTATTAATACGATGTGAGGTCCAGTTACCAGCGTGACACTAAAGCAGGTCACGGGGAAGCGGTGTGTCATAAATGATGGAAAAATATGTCAATAGTGTGGAAAGCATTAATGTCTTTTTTATTTTAGCTTAAGTAGTTCTCCTCATGGGTGAACAACACCCTTTAGAGATGTTCCCTTCATATATTCACTTTTGGATCAGATGTGTCATTAATGAAGTGTTCAGCTTACCTCTAGAGTTAGAGCATTAACCAAAGTCAGTGGTAGTTCATTCTGCACAGATACGTCACCAAGTCCGAAGACACGTGCAGTCGGTGTAATGAATTGCCTGGAAGTGTCGAGGTGTCATAAGCTTCATTAACCTCTTCACTAGCATTAAAACACACACACACACACGGCCTCTCTGGTCTCAGTAATTACTGTATGCAGTGGGGCAGAACATTGGCCTTTAAACGGCCCTCAGCGCTCGACCTGTGCGTTTAAACACACAGTGTGAACTAACGTCGGCCTAAACAGACACACTCGCTGTACGGCAGAGGATGTTTCCATCCGTTCAGTTTCAGTGGAGATGGTGTATTGCCAGAATGTTGAGTGAAGTTGAGAGATTTTAACAAGCACACTCTGCAGCGCTCTCCGGAGTAGGCATCCATTAACTAATACCAGTCTCCTGGTGTGCTTCCAGAAATCTCTGTATTCCTCACACAGCTCTTTCCAAACCTTCAAAACACATCTTATGCATTCACATTCATCTGTCAGACTCGTGCAGCTTTGGAATGGCATGACTGTCAGGACAGAATTATAATTGCGGGTCCTTTAAACACATAGGAATGCCACTACCACTTACTTTAGTTACTGTTGTCTTGAGAAGCCAGCCAAATCTATTGAATATTGAGTAATATTATTGGCTGTAATAGCCTCTCACAGTGTCAGCTGACATCCCAAGATTTCAGACGTGACGAGACCGCTGGATGTTTCACTGCAATGCAACAACAGACTGATGAAAAGTACAGAGTCTTGGAGGAATTTAATTGTTTTATATTCTTCCTCCCTCATTGTCATTCAGCACAATATTGGATGTTATTTGTTAAAACCCTGTTGTATTTTGAAACACTGCCTCTCAAAGGCAGGACTTTTGCTTTTCATATCACGCTATATTAAACTCTTTTCACAAATCCAGCGAACATCATTCAAACCAAAGGCCCGATCACAAAGATCCAGCGTTTCTATGAGAGGAGGAAACACTGACCCTGCAACAGCCAGAGCGAAGAGATATTAACCCTCAACCTTATGAACTAAACACGCGCAGGGAATGCCATGAGAGGTGCTCGCTGTCTTTATTATTGTTTTTCATCAACTCATATATCGATTTGTGCAGGACGTTTTCAGCGAGCATGTTTTGTGCGGCTGTGCCTCTCCTGAGATATGATGGTAGTGACTCGGGACAGATAGTGTGACAAACATCATCCCCCCAGTCAGCACATTTCCTTTGGCAAAGATGTGGGCCAGATAAACAGCTGAGCTGTGGCCCAGATTAGTTTGTGTTTGCCGGCCCAGATATTGCCAGAACTGAACCAAAGGAGTGCCATAACTCCACCAAGCATGAGCCAAATACTACAATTTCATGTGGCCCATATGAGAGCCTGGTGTGCAACTTTAGTATGGTTGAGTTCTGTTAAAATCTAACGGCCCGTATGTGGCCCACATGTCTTATTAACTCACAGGTAAATTAAACACTCAACAATAAATGTACTCAAAACTATTTATTTTGACAATTTGACAGCTAAAGTGTTGTACTTAATTACAGTAGTATTCAGTTGAAAACATTTAAGAATACATAGAATTACAGCTACTCATTTGTACTTATTTTAAGTAGAATTCAGTTGAAAACATTTTTAAGAATACAAATTAATAATATTAATAGCATTCAAAGTTCATTTTTTACACCAAAGTTCAAAACACTCGATCAAAGCGTGTATTAATGTTATGTTCAATTAGTCTGATGAGAGTAATACAAATAAAGTCACAGTAACTTGGTAAAGAGAACTTTAAAGAGAAATTGAGAAAGTTAAAGCAAACTTGAAAGGTAAAGAGTTGAGAAGTGTGTTGATGTGCAGAGAAGTCTCCAATGTGTTGACCTTCTCCAGGAAGGGGATTCTGCCTGACTGCACCTGCAATAGAGAAGAACTTAAATAATGTTAGCAGCAATACAACCTGGAAGCTAGAGCTGCAGGATAATGAAAAAAAAAATAATGTAAATTTCCTTTAATATTTTAATTGCAATTATTAACAAATTAAACACCTCTGAATTACCACTGTATGAAAGGTTTTTTTTTTTCCAGTAAATTTTCAAAAGGAATTGCAAATTGTATTTTTCAATATGTGGGCCAGAATTATACCATAATTCCTTATGACAAATTATTTCGATTTTTAGAACCAACCGGTTAAAATGTACCGCTTTTTTAAAAAAAGACATGCACACTCTAATGTAAAAACACACCAACACAGATAGCATTAATGTCATGTTTTAGTCCAAAGACAGAGTCTACAAAAAGAAGTGTTTTTACTAACACAAAATAAACTCAAGATAATCCGCAATGATGCGAGACAATCTGGAAGCAGAAACACACAAACAGTAATGGGCCAAGTACTGAATGCGAGGAGGAACATAAAGGGTTAGTTCGCCCAAAAATGAAAACTCTGTCTGTAATTTCCCTCTTCTGTGTTGTACGTCAGAGCGTAGACTCACTATTGGCCGACGCTGGTCATGTGTGGGATGCTGGCCAATCGTGAGCCTACGTTCTGACGTACAACACAGAAGCGCTGTGCTGTTACACTACGTGAACTCACTTAGAGGAAAATGAAGAGTTGAATAAAGTCGTTATTTTTGCTTGTTTTGCGCAAAAAAGTATTCTCGACACTTGATAAACTTAAGGTTGAGCCACTGTATTCTTGGACTATTTTAACAATGTCTTTACTAACTTTCTGGGCTGGCAAGTTTCAATAAGTAATAATAATTAAGGGTGTGGCCACTTGAGTGACAGGTGGATTGCCGCTGATGTCAGTGCTAGCCGTTTGTCTGCTGTTACTAGCCGTCACTTCACCTCAGCATGTTAGCTGCTGAACTTGCCATCTCTGCAGTGTTTGTGCTTTTTTGGGGGATTATTTCATACAACTGAATACACCCATTACTTCGCCCACGGCTTAGGATTCCGTCGTTGTCGTCGAGTATCGTTCGAGAGAACAACCAGCGCTGTATTTCAGTTGTTTTCCTCTGTGAACATGCACTAATGGACGTCTGACAATTTCGTTGCTTTTTGGAGTTTTCAGATTTAAAAACGTCAATAAAGGCTCGTTCGTTCTGCTCTCACGGAACAGATGGATTATAATATTCTTATGTACCTTCAGGTGAAATCCTGCAGGTGTCGGCGCTTTCTCCGTCCATGCTATAAATGCACATCCTTGAATGAGCGTGGATTTTCTAGCGCCTTTACTTGAACTTCATAGGCAATATATCTATGGTTTAACCCGTTTGAGAGGCGGCCAAAATCTGAATGTAAAATGGACTGAATAAGCTCTCTACGAACTTGACGAGCGATGCCGTGCTGACGGACCATAGACTATAAAAAAAGAGTGACTGACATATAACGTTATGCACATAGTTTCTCTCGAGAAACCACGCTTGTGCATTTTTTTCTCTGATTCGATCATAAACTTGCGCATTACGTATCATTTCACAGCTGGCGAACGATCCCGGCTTCAGCGTCATCACTACGACACGGCATTATTACGGCTTTTGTTCACACAGCGTGTGTGTGAAAGGGGCTTTATTTACCTTTAGATGAAAAGTAGGTCAGTAAACTTAAATAAAATCGCGATATATGGTGCCTTCACGTGCTATGGTAATTATGGTAAATACCAAAAGCCGACATGGAAAATGCACATGAACACCCCCTCATGTGGTATTTTCCACTGGGCAACTCGTAGAATATTTTAATGCACGAGTTGCCGAGATGAGATAACCTTTGACCTTTTCAAAATGGCGGAGAGCAACGCAAGAGTCGTGAATACTGTTAGCGGATAGTTTTTGTAGCCTATACAATGTTGTGTCATTAACGATTGTAATATAATGCGTTAACACTCAATTTTCAACTTCGCCGCAATTTCCTTGGTTCATATTTAATCATTTTATGTCATGGTTTATTTTTTTTAATTATTAATTATGTTGTAATCATCAGAAAGCACCACATTTACGTTTTGTTTTTGTTTTTGTAAAGATAAAAAAGATACTCTACTGACACAGACCTTACGGGTACTACATTACGACAACAAAAGCACTTGAACACAACACACTGGTAAATACCAGTTCACAAGTGGAAAATATCATCTTTTCCATAGCACGTGAAGGCAGCAATAGACCAGTGTCTGTCAATATTAAACCGCATAAAGACTTAAATAGGAATCATGCATGTTATGCTCTGTGAATGAATGGCACAGACGTGCTGTCTCATTTACCACACACACACACTGAGGCGGCAGGCATGACGCTCGCGATGTTTTCAGACTATATGAGAACGTTAATGCACTTCATCACCACAGCCGCTCTGAGAGTCACTTCAGCAGCATTTTAGCTTGATTTGAGAAAAACTATCATCATATCATAAAACACAGAGAGATTCAAAGGTCTACACCGCAACCCGTCAAAATAAAAGTTTGGTTTAACCTTTTAAGAAAGTTTTGCTTAAATCATTACATTTTAACTAATTGGTTATAACAATTTAATTAAACCATTAAAATGGAATCAAGAAAACAAAACAAAAAAGAAACTTTTGGGAGATGCGAGAGCGAAGTAGTCCAGCTATGGTGAAAAGAGGAAGCTAAGCCGAAAGAGGAACCCCGAACTGGTATTTTATTCTATACCAAAAGAAAAGAATAGAAGAGAGAATCATTTATTTAAAAGACTTGAAGTCTCATGTTGGTTTGTGGTTAATTATATTTCCATTATACTCTCAATGCCCAACATTATACAGACAGATATCGACAGATAATGTTTCTTCTTCATTTTATTTGTTGGATCTGTTTAAATGTTAAAGCACTTTATCATGGCACGTTAGTAAGATTTGGGGTTGTTTTGAAATATAACTGTCTGTCTGTTAGTTAATACCTAAATCTAATTAATATTTTTCTGAAGGTCATAAAGATATTGTCTTCGTCACATGCGCTTTAGATGTTATTTTGTGTAAGTAACGTTAGCTCTGCAGACGATGCATAATCTCAGCCTTGAAATGCATATTAAAGGACTAGTTCTTCCAAAAATGATAATTCTACCGTCATTTACTCACCTTCATGTGCAAATCCTTAAGTTTACTTTCCGTGGAAGACAAAGGGACATTTTTGAATATGTAGCCTAATGGAGACTCTTCTTGTCGATGTAATGAAAGTGAATGAGTAACGTTAGCCTACTGGGGGCTGTCACGCAAAAAATAATAATAATAAAAGACAAAAAAAACATCACAAAAGTATCATAAAAGTGATCTAATACGACTCGTCCGTTATATTAATATCATTATTTATTCATATGATAGCTTTATGTGACGAACAAGCTGCAATTTAAGTCGTTATATTATAATCACTGATGAGCTTCACCTCTTGATAGCTTTTAATCGCAGCCGAATCGTGAGTGAATCATTCAAAAAGATTCGACTCGAAAGATTCTTTCATTTCGATATTTGTGTGTATTAAACCTTCTCTATAATTGAACATCTGTTCTTTTCTTTTATGATATTTGGCTGATGTCTCTCTCTGGCTGTGCTGATGCTGGTGTCTCGTCTGGACTCTGCCAGTGCTGCTGTTCGGATTAGATAGATTCATTCATGCCGGCCGAACAGCTGCAGATTCATAGATTCATTCATGACATCGCCTCGACTCTCATGAACGCGCGCCATGAAGCTCTATGACTTAAGTATTTCTATATCATGAAAGGCCAATTGGGGCAAGCCTGTGGCAGATAATAATGGACTAAAGAAAACTGGGGGTAACAGATAAGGATCGGAGCCTAAAATTGAAATTTTCTCCAGGTATCTCTGTCTCTCTCTCTCTCATTCAAATGGGCAGTTTGGGCGGCCATACCGGGGCGAGTCGGTCGTAAATATGGCGGCGTTCTATTTGTAGTGACGTAGGTGGCATCTATGAACACAAGTACACATCGCCCTGCTGTTGAGGTCATATTTGTGCTTGTGTCTTTAAAGAATGTCAGGATCTAAACCCCTGACTGAAGTCTGGACTGGGTGTTCATTCTGGCTTTGATTCTGTCACGTTTTGGTTTTGTTTCATGTTCTTGTTTCATGTCTGTCATGTGATCCCCTGTTCTAGTCATGTGATCCTGCCATGTGTTCTGTGTTGTCATTGGTTCATTGGTTCATTGTTCTCAGGTGTCCCTTGTCTAGTCATTAGTCTTGTGTATTTAAGCCCTCATTTTTGCCACATGTCTTAGTCAAGTATTGTTTGCGTAACCACAGTTTGTAAGTGTTCTGTTCATGTCACGGCATGCCTTTGTTTTTATCTTGTTTTGATTATTAAATAACTGCACTTCAAGCTCGCCTCCAGTGGACTCCATTACAGATGTAAACCTCCCAGTATTTACAGTTGCCCAGTTTTCTCATGTTAGTTCTGCATCCTGCTAATGTAAACGAGTGTTTGGAACAACGGTCTATGTTCTCCTCTCTTCTTGACATTTCCACTGTCCAGTAAATGGATTCGGCATACAGCCTCGAAAATAACAGGCACTCTCTGCTAAGAAGAGCAGAAGCCACGGTATCGTTTTCTTATCTTCTTCCTCCCTTTTATGTCCTTGTTCTTAATTTTCTTTCTCTCTCTCTGCTAATGTGGCCGTCATGTCCTGGGCTTGGCTGGGGTGAGAGAACAGGACCTTTGGATAAATTCTGGGTAATGATGCATTAACTTCCTTCAGTGCTTCAGTTCCTTTGGGCTGCTGGTCTAATTCCCCTTTTACAAGACCTCTACTCCTTAAATCAATGAGTGTTCAACAGTGCATAGATCCTGTCAAGTAATATTCAGAGAACAGTATTATGGGTATGATATTACTGCATTGTACTTCTTATTCACGTTTTTACAGTTCATCCATGCAATCTTGGTTCATTGTCTTTGTTCTCTCTCAGTTTTAGAGTGATGCTACTGCTTAGCTGTAACACATATATAGGATGGGAGGTAATCGTTCAAGACTCTTTTAAGCCATTATGTCATCTAATGGTGGTCTGTGGTCGTTATTTACCTTGTATTAATTTTAGAAACCAAAAGAAAAGTTTAGTTTAAGTATATTTCAAATGTTCATATAAGAGTGTGTTTAGTTTTTTTGTTGAATCCACAGAGGACGTAAAGAACTGAGAATCTGCACTTTAGGGTTCATTGAACACTAAACATGGTCTCCCGTGTATGGTGTTATCATTAACGCTCCTTCCCTAACGGTAATACTGTGCTGAATTGCTTGATTGGCTAAGAAGAAACTCCAACTTTACTAGATTGTGTTGGAAATAGTATTCTTTCATCCAGACTGAGTTGAAAGAATTGCATTACAGTGCATTGGTAGTGATAAGCCCCAATGATGTTGCGTATATTGAGAAAAGGAGGGGGCCAAGCACCGAACCCTGAGGTCCACCCAGTGGATAGTTGGTGAGACACGGCTTTCCTTCAAGACACCCTGAAAAATCTACCTGTAAGTTAGTACTTAAACCAGTGTAGTGATGCCCAGAGGGTATACAGGAGGATCTGCTGATTTAATGTACTGAATGCTGCAGACAGGTCCAGCAGAATGAGGAGAGATGATCTGGCAACAGCACTCAGTGACAGACAGAAGGGCGATGTCAGTTGAACGTCTGTTTGAGACCTGAGCAGCTGTTGCCTAGCAGGTTGTTTTGTGTTCAAGGTGGAAAGAGAAGGACCTGAAGGAAAACAACTTGTTTGTCTTTTCACTCTGAATAGGAGGAGAAGGATAGGTGTGTTATTGTCTATGAGTGCAAGGTTTAGTGTTGGTTTCTTAAGCAGTGGAGTTACCCGAGCCTGCTTAAATGAGGTGAGGAGAGTGCCAGTGAGGATAGTTGTGTTTATGATGTGTGTGAATGGAGAAGATGGAAAGGGAATAGAGTCAAGGCCAACTGAAGAGTAGAAGATTGTGGACTCCATCCTCTGGGAGTGGAGAGAAAGAGAGCAGAGAGTTGATGGGAATTGACTGCGGATGTTTGTTATCTTGTCTATGAAAACAGCAGTGAAGTCATCAGCCTTCAGATGAGAGAGGTTAATATCTTGAAAGGTTTACGGGTATCTGAGAGCTGCTGGTGTTGCTGATGATGATGAAGATGATGTGATAAACTTTCGCAGTGAAGACATTGAGAGACGCAGAGAAGGCTCGTTTGAGATGCCACATACCTCTCTTCTAAGTAGACAGAAGTATGAGGTTGTTGATGAACCCCCCCCAAAAAAGCTGTTCACTTTCTTCACTTTCTCATAACAAAATACAGCAACATGCATATACTGTCACATTCACATTTGTAAAAGCATTTGAAATACTGATGAAGAGAAATACAGTGAATCCAAGTAATCCACATATTTTTGAATTCCTACCCAACTCTGTTTTTCCATCCTTTTTAGTTGAATAAACACAGATTAAGATCATATATTCACCACCCAGTGCGAGTGTTCACATATAATTCAAGAAACTGCAGTTCCTATTGTGAAAACTGTGGCCCGCTCACTGCCGCAAGAGTATGTACACAATCAGTTAGACATCATTTCTAACTGCCATGCCTTTATTATTCTAACTATTATGCTAAAACAGCAAACCAATTTTTTTTTCTCACTTTTACAGTTGTATCAAAGGTCAGCTGTCCTACTGTCTCTTTAATTCTGTATCTTTGTAGGTCCAGAAGAAGTGTGGAAATTCATGTTACAGTTCTCCCTGTCTGCTCAGACATCTCATTTTTAATTTACATTTAGATCAATGAACAATTAACTTCACACAACTGCGGGTAATATACTTTATTAAGCGCAATGTTCTTCATCAGGCATATGATGTACCATGATATATGCTTGACATTTAGATTAAAGTTTTGAGTAAATATTATAAATCAAATTAAACAAGATACTCTATTATTACATATATTAACATGGCAAATAAACTTGAATCCACTTTTCTTTTTTTTTTGTCATGTATCTTTAGATTTTTACTGTCACTTCAGGAAGGTCATGTATGATAACAATGTTATCCTTGTACATAATTTGATGTGGTTGTAGTGATGGTGTTACAACTGATCCCATGTTATAACGCCACATCTATAACACTGACCTTTGGACCGAATCAGTGATTATGACATCACTACATCACTCAATAAAAACCCAAAGTATGTCTTTGCTGCTGGTGGCGGGTGACCTAAAGACAAAAAGCTGTTGAATCAAGAACATTAGCCAGAGGAGCTTTGGATCGATAC
This sequence comes from Rutilus rutilus, assembly GCF_951802725.1. NCBI lineage: Eukaryota > Metazoa > Chordata > Actinopteri > Cypriniformes > Leuciscidae > Rutilus > Rutilus rutilus. Next base: position 41,506,475 of record NC_140223.1, read on the forward strand.
ACTGGGACAGTGACATTGTTTCTTCTTTCTTCGTCTGTATTGATTTTCACTTATCCTTCCATCCAAGAGCCATGGCCTGTGTGGAAAACCATCTACATTCACAGCAGGAACGTGGCAGTGCAGCCCTTCTTTTTATGGATCAGACTGACTTCACTGATGGTCAGAATAGCCCATAGGGGTGTGTGTGTGTGTGTAAGAGAGATATATCCTGGAGGATACTTAGAGGGAAAGAGTGAAGAACATCTTATGATTGTATTAATTAATTTATGTGTTTGCATAAATAAAATAAAGCTTATTTTTGGACCATGACCATTTCTGTGTGATATTAAATAACCTTCTCCTCTCTTCGTAATCCTCCTCCTCCACCTCTTTTGGCGACTTTGCCACATTCTTCATAAATAAAACCACAAACATCAGCAGCTTATTTTCCACACCACAAACTGACACGCACATCTTAACAGCTAACACACACATTCTCCCCTCCTTCCCTCCACTCTCGGAGGCAGAAGTCTCCAAATTCATCCTTTCCAATCACCCTACCTGTCTGCTCTGTCCTATCCTCACTTGTCTACTTTAAGCCATTTCTTCTTCAGGTGTACCTGCACTTACTCACATCATTAACACCTCTCTTCACATTGGTACCTTTCCCACAGCATTTAAGCGGGCTCGGGTAACCCCACTGCTTAGGATCTCAGCCTGCCTGACAGACATGTCTGGCTGGATGAAGGACCACCACCTTCAACTCAACCTTGTGAAGACAGAGCTACTTGTGGTCTCAGCCAACACAACACTTCATCACAACTTCTCCATTCAGCTAGGTTTGTCAACCATTACTTCATCCAGGACAGCCAGGAACCTTGGAGTTGTGATTGATGATCAGTTAAACCACATTGCTAGAACTGCAGATTAGCCTTGTACAACATTAGGAGAATCAGGCCCTTCCTATCGGAGCGACACAACTATTTGTCCAAGCTCTTGTTCTATCCAGACTGGACTATTGTAATGCCCTCCTGGCTGGTCTTCCAGCTTGCACTGTTAAACCTCTGCAACTGATCCAGAATGCCACAGCCAGAGTGGTCTTTAACGAGCCGAAGAGAGCGCACATCACACCTCACCTTTTAAAATTGCACTGGGTGCCATTTTCCACTCGCATTAAATTCAAGGCATTGAATTGCACCTCTATATCTAAACTCACTACTTCAGACCTATGTGCCCTCCAGAAGCTTGTGTTCTGCAAGTGAATGGCGCCTTGTAGTGCCATCGCAAAGAGGCACAAAATCACTTTCACAGACCTTCACCTGGACTGTTCCTGCTGGAGGAATGACCTGTCTGTCTCAGCCTGAGCTGCTGAGTCTTTAGCCATTTTCAAGAAACGGCTGAAGGCGTTCACTTGACCCATTAATACTAACACTTACTATTCTATATCTATTTTAAAATAAAACCTTGCTACGTGTACTGTGCTATAATAACTGGGACTAATCACACATATTGTTGCCCTGTTGTTGGTTTGATTGCTTCTATTGCTCTCCTCATTTGTATGTCACTTTGGATAAAAGCGTCTGCTTAATGTATTATTTTGGTAGGATTTCGATTTTTTTTTTTTCGTTTTGGCTTTAGATAACAAAACTTCTCCCTTTACAAAAGAAGATTTCACCAATTCATTGTCAGTGAATATGTTGGATCCAAACGCTTTCTGAGAGAGCTTCAGATTCAGAAAGAACCCACTTTGGGTGTTAACCCTCTGGGGTCTGGGGTGTTTTCTGGGCCCTGGAGGTGTTCTGACATGCTCTGACATTTGTGCTTATTTCTGTTACTTGTGACATTTTAATGGCTAAAGTCTGATTACACTGTATTCAGCACAAACTCTGCTACAATAATATATCAGCAGCATGTATGTAAAAGTTTGTAGTTTTGAGATAATGACATTTATGCATGGTTTGTGAAAAAACAAAAAAAGAACAATTGTCACTGAAATAAGGCCATGAAACCCATACTGATTATTTCTTCACAAGACTTTTGAAAATTGTATCACGTAAACTAGAATATTTGCTCCAAAACTATGTGAAAATCATCCTGACTGCTCATTCAGATAAAACAATATATCGATTTTAAATTTGTAAGACATGTTTTGTTTAAAAAAGCTTTATGCGAGGAGGCGTGAACACGTCATCAATATTGATGTATTTCACACCTGAGAAAGACAAAGACCCTCCCATAATGGCCCTATCAGGTGCGATCAGGCCCTATCATTCTGAGCAACCTTGCACAAAGAATGAGGAGATTTAGAAAAGAATGGCTTTTTGATTGTTTGGATTTATTTTCAACACAACATAATCCAAAGATACACAACAAATGACAAAAAAGCACATTATTTAACACACTGATCTAAAGACACCGACTTGAACAGTCACACACCTTTGTACCATTCCTGAAACGTACATACCTGTCATTTCCAAGGTGTTTGATTTTCCACTTTACCATGTTCATGTACAGAGACTCCTGTGAATGTTGAAGTCAGCAGGACTCATCAGTGCAGCATCTGATCCCTGTAAAAACAACAACAACAACAACAACAAAAAACAGCTGTGAACATGCTGATATCAAGAGAAACTATAGGGCTGCACGATTTTGGGAATACATTTTTGATTTTTCTGGTTAAAATTGCTTTTTAAAAATCACAAAACACAAACACACACACATATATATATAATGAACACCAGGTTTGTTGTGCCTTGTAGGCATAGTCTGCAGTGCTGCATAAAATAATAATAACAATAAACTATAGCAGGCAGCCTATCAATGAAATTTAAAGACATTTAACACCAAAGGATGTGAACATTTGAGGAAGGCATCTCTTGAACTCACAGTCCTTCTTGTAAAGTATGTTCAAGAGAAGCTGGAATGAAACTGAACTGAGCTGAGCTGCTCAAATAGTGCGACAACAGCTTGACTTAGAAACGCTCAAGATCGCTCTTCACTCCATAACTACCAAATATTGTCAAGAGAAATTGTAAACTCAAATGTTTATCTGAACTATTAAGACGATGTGACTATTGTCTTTCCTGTGCTGCACAACATTCAATATCCACAGCTGAGAAAAGTTTTTTGGAGGGTTAGTTTAAAATAACATCTGACAACAGCACAGCTGAAATAAGCAGATACTACAAAAAAAAAAGGCATTCTGATCCAAAGAAACAACTCAACAGTTTCTCACAACACCAACTGTAATGTTTGAGCTAAAGCTCATACCTCCAAAACTAATGTTCCTGGCAGATGGATAGTGTCTGGTATTGGATCGCTGGCTAAGCGTCTTTTTAACTACATTGATTCACACATTAGCACTTACTATCATGCCTTTGAGACACTGATTTTCAGACCAGTTTCGCTGGGTTCAGATTCTTGACTGTGGAGTTGTTCATCTGGCAGCTCTTCACTCTGATGGTTGACAGGCACTTTTTTTTTCTAAACAGAAGGGAAGAAAAACTGTTAGTTTGCAAAATTATGTTTGGTTGATCTGTCTGTAAACAAAGCGTCCAGGAATTGTAGATCTTTACACATTATTTACCCAAGCACCTTTAGTCCCACTAGTTATTCATTAAAGGGATACTTCAGGATTTAGCATTAAGCTTTGTATCAGTAGAAAACCTGTAGTATTTTTGAATTACCGTGCTTCCCTCCCTCATATCCCCCTGAGACGAGAGATTTATGTATTTTTTGTCTGGAAAAAATCCTCCGATGATGCAAAAATCGTCATTTTGCGTCATCGGAGGATTTTTTGGCCAGAGGCTAGAGACTACAGCCAGTAGTAGGGGCTGTCCCACATGTTTTCAGCCCGCCCATAGAGGGTGGGATCTCACTCACAGAATGCACAAACAGAGTCAGCCATCTTTTATTTGGAAGCTAAGCTAACAGGCTCTTGTTCTGTGGAGAAAGTTGAGTAGTAGGGGTTACCATCCTCTTTTTTGCGGACATGTCCAGCCATCGAGATCGTCGAAATCCCGGGCAGACTCGTCAGACTCACTAGTAGCCAGACTCACTAGTAGTCTCACTAGTAGTCTTTATTATGAATCAGTGCCAAGTCGTCACATTTATTTCTACTACGTTTTATACAATACAGATAGTTTTAAAAACAGCTTCACAGTATTAAAAAGGAAAAACTGTTAATGTTGCAAAATTCATCAATTATTCAGTAAATTCAAAGTCAGCTATAAGGAGCTCTATAGAAGACCGTAGTGTCATTATTCAGTTCAATTCAAGGTTTGTTCTCATCTGTTGGTCTCACTGACACTTTCTCTGCTCCAAGCTCAGGCTCATGCTTGCTCACTATATTGCGCTATCTACTGAGGCAGTCCGTAGCCAAACGCTGCCGAACCGCACACCAAGGATCCAGGATCTAGGGAGCACTTAGCGCAGAGCCTAGTCTCAACCTAGCCTTGCCAGCAGCCTGGAAAGAGGGGACTTTTCATAAGCAACCAAACTATGGGAGCATAATTTAGTATTGGGAGAAAAACCTCTCAACCGTCAGTCATCCAAGAGAAAGAGGTGCTTCCAGAACCTCAAATGAGGGAAAGGGCCTAAAAAATAGATAGCACTCACTGCCGGACCCTAGGGAAGTGCTAGGGAGAAACAGCACCGGGCTGCTACCTCTGGTCTCCACCAGATGGGGCTACTGAGCAAGTGAGGCACCGTGCCACTTACTCCAACACTTCCTACTAAGTAGCCACCACCCATACCTCTAATGAAAGGGCTATGCACTGTAGGACAGAGCATGCGTTTACACAAGAAAGCCAGCTTTGCACTCTGTCAGACTCCCTTCACGAGCCCAGTCCATGGCATCGCCTCCAGATCACTGGACGGGGGACTGAAGAAGTGTCACATCTTCCTCCAAGTCCACCCATTTATGTAAAAATAGGAAAGGAAGCACTCCTGCACATAGTTTCAGATAGTATAATATAGAGAAGCGAGTGGGGAGACCAACACTCAGCTTCCATAACTGCAAAGAGTATCTATTTCTAATATCACATTTATGCGATAGCAACGGTGCCTTTACGTCCAGCATGAAAGAGTTAATGGTGAATGAGTGAGTGAAACAGCTCAGGGAGCATAGTCACATCCCCTCGAAACAGCACTGTGAGTAACAGAGGGAGAGCGCGTATGCATCCTCCAGCATCCAGTCTGCTTTTATCCAAGGAAGCATAGGCTCTAAGATATAGTGAGGAAAGCTCACATATACCGACAGACAGCTCAGAACAGTGCTGACACCAGTAACTCTCAGGGTAGGATGGGCAATAGGAAAGGAGTGAAACGCTTTATGCATCCTCCCCCAGCTCCTACTCCTGGTTCTAGGTGGTGGGAAGAGAATGGGAAAACCTCAGCTCAACCTTGCATTCTAATACAGAATCACGGGGGAAGCGCGCCCGTATCAACTTCACCCTCCTTAATGAAAAACACAGGGCGCCTTGATGTGAAGTGTTGAGAAACTCTGTGGTGACCGCCAGTCTTTCACTAAAACCCTCATCCTGAAGCTAGAGGAGATGCAGACAAAAATGAGGGAATACGGTGACGTAGCCCTGGCTTATTCATCTGCAGAATAAAATGATACGCTAATAAGCAGACCATCACTGCTACAGTACTTGAGTCGGACTGAAGCTATAGCCTGAAGTAGTCAGCACTCATCGTGATTCCCAGCCCTATTGTGGTCTATAGGTCTGCCTGAAGTGTACATATTGAGTAGACTCCCTCCCTCTGTCAGAATTGAAGGGTCAAGGGTCTGTCCAAATACACTTCCCTCGCCCTTTTGACAAAGTTGAATGCACTTCAAAATGGTGGCGGGATTTATGTCTAAAAGTGGAGTTAAACGCAGCTTTGAGTTTGACACGGGTGCCCTACAGTGTGGATGCAGCTCTTCTCAGGGTCAGACTGTGGGATTTCATCAGGGATCTGCAAATATAGTTTAGTAGAGGATAAAAAACTAAAATCAACAGTACACTAACATCCTCACACACGAAGCCAGGTGTAAGAACAATGTCAAGTTCTACTACATTCACTCATCAACATGCCTTTATAATGGTTTTAAAGCATTGTTTCCCAACTCTTTTCCAGGAGGAACACCAACACTACACATTTTTCATGTCACATTTATCTGACCCATCCATTTCAGATCCACTATTAATGAGCTGAATCAGGTGTGTTAGATGAGGAGACTAAATAAGGAGTGACAGATTTTTAGAAGCACTAGTTTAAAGTAAAGACAATCCAGCAGGCCAACACCAGATAAATGAGCGATGTAAATTCAATTTACTTTATGTGCATGTTTGTGGATGTATGTGTTTTTTGCTTGATAAACTTTTTTTGTAGATTAATAATTGCCCCAAACCCAACATCAACCCCAGTGTAAACCGTAATGCTCCCTAAACCACCATCTAAACCAGACCGGGGGTTTTAAATGCAGATCAACTTTCATGTTGCATATTAACAAAGGAAAAAGTTTGTGTTCACCAAAGAACAAAGGAAGGACAACAAAATGTCTGTCAAAACGTCACAATCCCGATGTCACGTGTTCGTACGGTATCTTTACGGGATGTGTGTGAACGCACGCAGAGATTCAGAAAATCACTGGCAGTGTGAATGAACCAAAATCAGATGATCCCGGGACACATTAGCAGTGTATTTTCCAGAATCTCTGTGTGAAAGGGGCTTTGGTTTATTGTGGAGCTATATGACTGTGTATGTGTGTAGTACAACTGCAGTATCAGGGTCATGTTTGTAGCTTTGCTTTCAGCCGGTAGAGAGCTGCGTGTGTGTTTGATACGTGTTGTCACTGCTGGCAGGTATGTGGCGGAGATAAAAGAGCTGTTTGTGACGCTGAACTTCTGAACCTGCAGTTTGCCTCAGCTGCGTTTACCCCGACAGACATTACATTTACTCTCACAGCTATACGTGCCACCCGCAATGAGACAGACAGACACGATTCTGAAGTGAAGAATGTTTGATATCACAGTGTGATGCTGACTCTCCTAAAATAAAACTGAAGAATGAAGAGAAACCTCCCACACACACACACACACACAGAGATCAGACGACACTTGAAACACACTCAGATCTTCTCATGTTGGTGAAGAGCTAAGGATCTTGAGGCAGAAAGACACTTGTGAACGCAATATATGTTCATGAGTCTCTTTTTCTATAAATCTGTTCGGTTAGAATTTTGCAACCTATTCTTTTGATTTGTGCCCCAACAACTCTTCCGACTGAGCAGATATGTGAGAATTCCTTGAGTGCTTTAGAAATGACTTCTGTTATCAGTGTCAGTAGGCTGAACTTTGCTCTCAGTGTAACGCTGTTTACTTTAGCTGCCATCAGTGAGTCTCTACAAGCAGAAGAGCTTCTCTCAGGACCGTCTTGAAACCGGTATCAATTCAACCCAATCACGCTTCTGCTGAGCTCAGACCATTTCAGATTCAGCGGCAATACGTTTGTCTGTCAAACAAGTAATCATGCTATTTGTAGGTTTGACATGTTTTAAAGGGGTGGTTGATTGCTATTTCACTTTTTTCATTTTAAATACTGTGTAATGTTGCTGTTGGTGCATGAACAGTATCTGCAAAGTTGCTGCGCTGAAAGTTCAACGTAAGCGGAGATATTGTCTTTTAAAAATCAGGAAGTTTAATGCCTACAAAAACGACTCGAATGGGACTACAACGAGATACTTCCCGGGTTTTATACGTAACTAACCCATACATTTACATCAACCCTCCCTCCGGAACATGTTCTGCTGTCGAAGAGGAGGAGTTATAGTGGAGAGAGCTGTAGCTGTCAGGTCTTCTGTGTTCAGGCTTCCTACAGACGCTGTAGTTCGTCAACAATGGTTAAAATTTAAGTTTGATTATGTTCCTGACAATTACAATCGTAGTTTAGCTCTCTGTGCTGCGCATTTTACGGAAGACAGCTTCCAGAATCTACACGAGTTCAATGTCGGATTCAACAAGAAACTATTACTCCAACATGAAGCAGTTACAGCTTTAAAACCAGAGACAGCAGTTGTTGGGCCACAACCTGCAAGTAAGATTTAATCATTTTAAATGTATTTGCCTGTATAATTTAAGACGTAATATTTTAGTTTTATCAAGGATGTAAAAAAATACCAGCGCTGGCTTTAGTATATGACAGATGCGTACAAACATTTTGGATCCGAATTTGTAATATGTAGAAATTTTGTAAACGTATTTTCCATGTATACTTTATGACGTAATTTTTTGATTTGATCAAGAACGCAAACCAATGCCAAAGCTGTTTGGTTATAGTAGCTAGTTAGTTCGATGTTATTTTGTGTGTATAAGAAACGTGTACAAACTTAAAAAAATCATCGCAACAGCGAACTTCAGCTGCTGTTATCACATGTACACCTAAAGAAAACGACAAACTGAGTAAACTACCGGTAAGTTTTGTGAATAGTTAAACGGTTGTTCATTCTATCAATTAAAAAACGGTATTACTCAGTCCTGTATTCAGTTATATTAAATGTTTAATCAGGGGGAAACCGTATCTCAAAAGCTAACAAACAGTAGCATTTTCAAGTAACAGCGTATGGAAATTCTTTGAGAAAATAATAATAATAAAAAAAAATTACCATTCAGAAACGTTTAGTAAGAGCCGTGTTTGCGGAGGTTCTGCTTGACTCTCTTCATCACCGCTCTCTGGGTCTGATTCTGGCTCAAACTGATGAGGCAATATTGACACCATTACATTTGACCGGGCCAGGAGCACATGTAACTGTCGCCCGTAAAGGAAATGGGCGTGAAGATTCCGGACGCAGTTTAGCCAATTACAACACACCGGCCGAACTAACCAATCTGAGCTCATTGCCTCTTTCTGAGGGAGTGGTTTCATAGACTCAGGAAGTCAACCGGTCGTTCAAATGACAGAGGAGGAAGCGGCTTACAATAAAGGTGAAATTTATGAAAAATAAGGCGTTTTTTAACAAACGAAACACGAAGACATGTTATATTGCAGCCCATAAACACAATCAAGCAAAGAAAAAAGGCAGTAAACCACCCCTTTAACACATTTTCATATTTCAGTCAACTGAATGCAGGTTGCACTAAAGTTGATAAAGAACTGTACATCCTCCACAACAAACTTCTGGTCATAGAGTGTGTGAGTGGTGGATATTTCTTCAGTATGATCTCCTTAACTCTTATTAGTGTGGATATTTCTAGAAGACTGAAAAATTTGAATTGAATTGATTTGCCGGTTTAGTTATATCGGTCTTTTGCCTTGTCTAAACTAATACATTTTCTTTTCAAAATGCATTTTTTCTCTCCGTTTTGGCCTTCCGTCCACACTGACACTTCATTTATATTAATGAAAACAAAGCTTTTAGAAAACGCTCTCCAAAGTAGAAAATGGCGTTTTCGCATTGTAGTGTGGACTGTGAAAACGATGACGCATGTTTATTCATGTGACGCATATTGTATACGTAGATATTCATGTTTATACCGGTATTGTGCCTGTTATGTGCTATTCACTTTCACACTGTTGCTAAAATATGTTACTTTACACACTCTTCATATCACAGACTTGTCCCACCATCTAGAGCGCAACAATGCTTTTTGAAGCGCCTCTATTCTTGAAAAAACTGAATAATAAGTATTGACCCCACCTCTCCATTTTAAACTAATCCAGTCCGAATAGGGCTTTTGTCTGGTCTCTGTGTATATTACATGGACTCACCTCCTGTTTGCTGATTGTTCTTTCCCCTGTTGATGCTTTCCAGTCTTGTTCTTATGTGATCTGGGACCCTTTTGTCGGACAATTACATTGATCTTTATCTTTACCTGTGAATTTAAGTTATGGACAGATGTGAAATGGACTTCAGGTTGGCAGCAGCTTAAGTTACTGTTCGATACTTCCCTCAGTTATCTTCTGTTTGAGACTGTGTTGGACCTTTTGAGAAGCTGCCTGTGTTGAAGAAAATCCAGTCACTTTGTGATTTCCCTGGGGATCTGTGTATCTGTTGTTGAGATCCACTTACCCATGTTACTCTCCTGTTGTCAAGCTGTATCCAGCCTACTCTGCTCCTGTGTTATCAGCTGTATACTCCCCTGCATATTAACCTGTCTGGTACCATTACTGTAAATAAACTCCTGCACTTGGGCCCTAATGCCATCTTCCCGTTTGGTGTGTTCGTTACACAATCGAGCAGACTCTTATTAAGTCCTATACCCATGTTGACTGGTGCTGGGACAGTGCACCTGGATGCGTTTTAAACGGTATTGGAGTCGTCACCCCTGGTGGCGATGGATGGGAGAAAGTTTCACCTCTGTAAGTGCAGACCATTAGTTGGTTATACAGATCTCCACATTATCAAACAAAAGAGGATTTAAATGTCAGTCGATGTGTGAATGTGCTTTGGGTCCACCAGAGAATACTTGCCCTTTTCAAAGACTCTATGGGCTAAAGGAGGACCAGGGGCCGCAAAGATCCACACGCCTGCCACCTGTGCTTTTGTATACTGATGAAACAGGAAGTCTAAAACAGTGCAAACATTGTAATAGCACATTATGAAAAAAATAAAGTATGTGGCTACAAATTATCAGCGTTTCAGCGGGAACTTTAACCAGGTGCCTCGCACTCTGCAATCAGCATGGTTGTTCATTGCCAAACATTTGTTTGTACTCTCTCCCTGATTTCTCCTCTTTATATCCTCTTCCTTCAGCCCTGTTTCGAGTGGTGTGCTTCTTTCTGGTTTAATCTCCTGTCCTCTGCCCAGTTAGTGCTGTGGTTTACTGTCTCGCCAGAACACCTTGGTTAACAGGCTGTCCATCCCAGTGCTGACTCTTTGCCCTTATCTTAGGTTCTGGTTGTTGGATTACACCTTGGCTTTTAATGCTGTGTTGTACTGTCTGCCCATGTATGACCCCTACCCGTCACTGGTACCTTGGCACTGTTTGCCCTGTCTAATGTGCTGTTTGCCAGGTTATGACCACCTCACCTGTCTGACTGCTCTATTGCCTTCTGTCCGGCCTGACCCATGCCTGTCTGACCCCTCTTCGGATTGACCCTTCGTGAGGTGGTGTCTCTGTATGAAAGAGGTTAAAAAAATAAGAGAGAATGATGTCCGCTGGAAAGGAAAGTAATTTCAAGTGAATCAAATACTACTGTATATATCATCAGGAGTACATCAGAGGATATTTACATTATTCATTCAGTTAATGTGTACTGGAGAAGAGCCAATATTTAAGCAATATCTCATGAACAAAAGAGCTATTGTTGCAAATATTGGTTTGCAATACTGCTCTGCCAATCACATGAGAGGACAAGAGCAAACTTTTATGTAATTCAGGTTACATAAGATTTTATATGAGTAGCTCATGTTCTATGCATCAGGGCAGACTGTCTTGTGTCCAGCTGTAAAAGCAAGGCATGATGATTGTGGCGTCTACCTGCGTTAATACTGAATGAAGTCTGACTGTGCAGAGCCTCTCACTGTGTTTCTGTTCATTCACAAAGAGATAGAGATGTTGTCTTCTGAAACCAAACAAACCTCTATTTAGTTATTCAAGGATTTTATATATATATATATATATATGGCAGGAGAAAGGAGGGCCAGACTCAATGCGTGGTGAAATTACCCCGGACGGGCCTTTATTGAGTGACAAAAGATTGGAATTAACGCAAGTGCTCCGAGGTGCAGGAAAGCTGGGGCTTCAGTGCAGAAGTGAAAGTGTGACAACTTGCTGGTGAACTGCAGCCTGGGTTTCCTAACAATCACTGGAGCCTACAGGAGAAGAGAACCAGAGAAAGTGTTAGTCTGGTCTTGGGAGATCTCTTCTCCCCTAAGCTTCTCTCTGTTCTCTTCTCCTGATGGATCTCAGGTGGCTCTCATTCCCTGACTCCGCCTCCTGGCAATTGGAGTGCTCGGGGAGCTTGCCACAATATAAGTTTGGACCCTTCAGGGGCCAAGGCCTCTCAGATAGAAAGCACTCGTGCCTGCAGTGTTATAAAATCTTGCAAATGTGGACGGCGAAGACCAGCCAGCCACCGCACAAATGTCTTCAATTGGTACACCACTGGACCAAGCCCATGGAGAGGCCATGCCCCTTGTGGAATGAGCCTTGACGCCTATGGGACATGCAGGCCCATGGAGGTGTAGGCTAGAGAGATAGCGCCCACTCTCCATCTTGATAATCTCTGTTTCATGACCGGAAGCCCTTTGGTCCGGCCGCCGAAGCATGCAAAGAGCTGATCTGACTGTCTGAATGAGGCAGAACGCTCCAGATAAACTCTGAGAGCCCTAACAGGGCAGAGTAGACTCAATTCTCTATCGTCTTCCAGTGAGGGAAGCGCCAATAGCGAAATTACCTGGGCTCTGAACAGGGTTAAGAGCACCTAAGGTACATAAACATGTTTTGGCCTGAGGACGACCTTGGAGTCGTTAGGCCCAGATTCAAGACAGGAAGCAGTCATAGAAGTCGCCCACTCGCTTGACCGATGCTAGTGCTAGCAGGAGTGCGGTCTTAAGTGAGAGAGGCTCCCTTAAGGGCCCTGAGGACCTTGGATAGGTCCCAGGCAGGTGTAGAGGGGGGTCGAGGCGGGTTAAGCCTTCAATATTCTCAAGAAAAGGAGTTTTCCCACTGCGTATAGCTGCGCAACACGAAGTGAACGTTCTCGAAAGGGAACGGCAGATTCATTCTGGAACTAAGCAACTAGGTCACTGAATCACAAAAACCTAGCTGTTTTTCTGTGGCATGTTTGGAACTATTGTCATTGGAGAAATAGAGCAAAAACAGAGAATATTTACTATATTACGTCTAAAATGTGACATCACAATATTCAGTCTTTGTTTACTGAACTGTTGTACAGTATAAGATCATTATCACATTTGCAATCGCGCCAATATTCTGGAAATATTTTTTAATATCATATGTTTTAAATATAAAAGTAACTAGGGCCATTTTTTCCACCACATCTTGAATTTTGGGTGCATATTAATTCTGCTGGCATTTTGCCCCCCAGAGCAACATATTTGGCTTTAACCCTTTAACAGGCGAGAGTGGAAAATGATAAGCAAAAAATATTTTCATGTCATTTTTTATATCATCTGGACTTGGATTTTATGAGTTGTGACTCCCAGTACACGTTGCCTGATTGGGGTATAAAAAAAGGACCAAGTCATTAATCTGTTAACTGTTACTGGCCCACTTGCCCCTGCATGTTTAAAACAATTATATCCTATACTTCACCTGATCTAATGTTGACAAATTATATATCATTCGAAAGCTTACAAACTCAAGATTCAGCCTGTGAAACCCGTTTTGAAATCAGTAAAAATGGTACTTTAAATTCTTTTAGCGAGCTCCTCACCTAGTGGGTGGTGTCAGGTTTGTATTATAAGATTTATTTTAACTACTTTATAATAAAAACCGTTTCTAATCTTGACAAAACACATAACGTCGGAAAGGTCTGAGTCTCACGATTCCGTATCTACCAACTGTTTTGTGATATTGAGACTGAAATGTATACATTTGTTACAGGAGAACGCATAAAAACACCCGGTGGCTGTTTTTGGTACAGCGCCTAAAAAAAAATCTCATGGGAACTTAAATTTTGTGATATCAACTTAAAATTTGGAACACAAATTTATTAGACATATGGCTTTGATTTAATAGTAGTTTTAGAGTAAAACTTATTTTGTAAAATATATATTGTAAAAAAAAAAAAAATTACCTCAAAATACAAAGATGGTCAAAATTTGGCCTTTTTTTATACCCAAAACAGGCAACGTAACTCAGGAGTTACATACATTTCAAAACGTGCTAAATAACAACATATGACTTAATTTTCTTCTTCAGCACCTTAAGACAACGTTCACAATTAATGTTAGCAGTATTATTATTTTTTTTCCTGAAGAAAAGTAAGTTTAATATATATTTACTTTCCTCAAAATCTGAATGTCCTGCACCTCCGGTAGCCATGTTGGATTTAGGTCAGGCTGACTAATTGATCACAGAAAACTTGAAGCAAATCATGTGACCAGCATACTCAAGACAGACCAGGCTGTGATAAATGATAAAAGGATTTGATGAAAAAATCGTTCTTATGCCCCCAAAAAAAGACAATAAAAACGATGTAACTTGTGGTTCACGTTGCCTGTTTTAGGGTTAAAGCATGATTTGAAAGAAACTGTGGCAAATGTCTGTGTGAATTTACGCACGTTATACAAAACATATTCCATCATTAATTATCATTTGAATCTATTGACAGCCTTAAGCTACATTTGGAAATATAATTTTGTATAAAGAGGCATGCTGTTTTGACCACTATTCTCTCTAGATTTAACGTTAGTCAAATTAACTATAACAAACAGGTTAAACAAGCCATAGCTTGTGGGGAATGAAGTTCCAGGTTGAGATGGTCGTGTTCGATATCCCTTGCCAATTATTATGCGTACGGCAAATCTTCTTGTATGAATAGTGTTTATATCCAAAAAGAAACGATGCTGGGAGATGTTTCTGGGCTTGTGTAGCGTCACGCAATCGCGTAGAATCTGATGACTGGTGACAATTAGGGTTGCCAACTCCCTGTAAAAAAAAAAAGGAACACCCCTGCGCAACAGCAAGACCAGTGTTTGGGACCTCTGTCGTGTGAGATAACCGTAGAAGCCATCATCCCTTCTCTGAATTAGTCTCATCAGAAAGGAATCCATGATGCAGTAAAGGTCAACAGATGAAGTTACATTTGTCTCCAGCTTCTTCACCACCTCCTCAAACAAGGACATGATATTACTACAAAAGAGAAGGTACACTTCCACAATGTCTGCCTCCTCCTCGGGTCCAGGAGCATCTTCACTCAACCTCAGCAATGTTTGAAGACGCCTTGGACATTCCTCACCAATGCTAATCAGATATGATTTTAGTGGCAACCAGTTTTGGAGCAGGCGGGTGATTGCAGGGTTCAGTGACAGCCATCTGGTCACTTCATGGCGCAGGATTTCATGGAATTCGGTATCACAAAACTCACAGAACTCCTTCAGGGACTCTCTTCTTTTGGCAGAGATGGAGAAGAAGCCATAAACTTTGAGGACAATATTTTCAGTATCCACTGAAAGCTGGTCCAGAGCTTTTCTCACTGTATTATGAATGATATGTGCATGACAGTTGCCACGAAGTATCTCGCAGTTGATCTCTTTCAATTTTGTGGACACCATAATTGACATTTGCATTATCAGCACTGAATGCAGATACATGATCAAGGGATAAACCTGTGTTGTCAAGGGAGCTTTGGATTGATCTGACTATTCCCTCTGCAGACTCATCTGGATTTTCTACAAAATCTATTACTTTGTTGACTATCCCATTCTCTGGTGTGAAAAACTGTACAGCCAAGGGAAACATTTTGCGATTGCTCTTGTTTGAGGCATCTGTATGGAGAGAGAATGGTAGTGGATTACCATCCCTTTTCAACTGTTTGATAACATCTTCTTCCTACTGTAGGCTATCATTAAGGCCTATTGTAATATCGCTGGCAATAACATGCTGACATTCATTCATTGCACGTTTCCATAACCAAAAGTCCTTACCATATCTGCCTCTGGAGTTGCCTGATGGACAACAAATCGGTCAAATCGGTCTTCCCCTTGTTTGGTTGGCCCGTTGTCTTTCGACATGTCCAGTACCACTTGCATGCTGTTTCAAGTCATGCATGCCACCATGGGCAATTGAAAACACGCGCCGGCAAGATTATGCAGTTCGCTTTATATTCATTGTCATGCACTTTCCCCAGCCATGCGTGGTCCTTTTCCCATTCAACTCGATATTTTTGTAAACGTCTTTGTTTCTTCCTGGGAGATGTACCACTGTCAGTGCTTGTAGAAGCAGTACTGGTTGGTAAATGTTGTATATTCTCCGAGCCGGTGTCGTCCATGCTGCTTAGTTTTTGCTGTCTGTTTCGCCGACACGTCTTCCTTACGAGCAGCAGTGGGCTTATCTTGACCAATGAGCTGAGTGGGAATGTAAGTGCGCATATCTCATTGGTGACAACAAAACACAAGAGTAGGAAATTAGCATACCGCGCAGTTTCAAAATAAAACGTCCTCTCGTTCATTGATTTAGATGACAAATGACAATGTTTGCTCGGTTTGGCTCTGACAGAAATACGGAACAAATTGCGTTCCTTATTACTTTGATACGGAACGATTCCGTTTTTTTCTAAATACAGAACGATTCCGTTTTTTACGGAACGGTTGGCAACCCTAGTGACAATGGTTCCATTGCTTTCATTTGGTTCATCAATTGATGTTGCGATGGTTTATCTAAAAATTTATATAAAGTCAAGTCTCGAGTCATTGGATCTCAAGTCAAAGTCAAGTCAAGTAATTTTCTTAATTTAGTCAAGCAAGTCTCAAGTCCTTAAATTTGCGACTCGAGTCAGAGTCGAGTCAAGTCATGTGACTCGAGTCCCCCATCTCTGATCAATATGCTTAAAACCAAGACGTTTTTTCCTTTGAATTTTCAGCGTACAGACGACACCATTGTCAAAACGATTCCCATTCACACGGATCCACAAAAAAGACAAAAAATGTTGTATTGTGCTGCCAGACCATCAGATGACGATGAAACACTATTCACCTTATTCCGCCCCGCCCACTTTTACTTCTGTCCAGTACTTCCGTTGTAAACCACCTTCCGGTCTAGCGGACCCTCATTCAATTTCGATGAGAACTGCAGAGAAGTCTCACTGATAAAATGTCACATAAGATAAGTTAATTTGTGCCAAATGTGCTATGTACGTGTGTACCAACAGCACAGCAATGCACTGTTTCTCGGGGTAATTTTTAAACGACTTTTAGGTGTTTATATGACCCGTCTGCCTGTCTGATCGCAGCCCGGCCGATGTGTAGTGTTTAGCCTACATTAGCCACAAACATCTAATGTTGTAATGGTCTCACTACAGGACACATACACATGCTATACCTTGTTTGAAAGCTATGGTCCTCTAGAATTCAGTCGCTGGATTTATTTTACAGCCATTACTTGTGTTAGAGATCAAACCATAAGAAATTGCAGCTAGCAGTTAGCTAAGCTAACGTTACCCTCTTGTTCATCTAGTTGAGGCTCTACTTTCTTTCTACACCAGTTCGTGGCTATTTTTTTCTCATCTGTTGGCTATACACTGCAAATGTATCTGGTGATTAAGCAAATAAACTGTGGTGTAATAATGTTTCAAACTTTACATGTAGTAGTGTTTGTGCACATCTTCATAACTAAGTAATAGCTATTAGAAAGACACAGCTATTAAATAATTTGATTGTGGCATTGTTTCAAAAGCTTCAAGTGAAATGTACTTTAGTACGTTGCAGCAGTTGTTAATAACCATAGGCCAACGCATTTGGCTATAATATTATAGTCTATCTACTTATATCAAGACAGATAACAGATTGGACCAGGGCAAACAAAGCGCTAAGTAGCTAAACCTAAACCAGGAAGTGAGATTACGCGGATGGCGCCACCCAGTGCTACTTCCGGAATAAGGTGAATAGACTGAACATGTAAAACGCATGTGCATGACGTCATTTTGACTTTTTACAGGGAGACCGGTTTCACCTAAAACGCTGTTGTCGTGTAAATGAACGGCCAAAACGCATAGAAAGTTTTATGTTTTTAGTTGAAAATGGTTTATTTGTACCCTTGTGTTTCAGTCAGTGTTTGTCGGTCGTAGTCTTTACACTAATGTAAAGCTGTTGCGTCTCTTGTATTCCCTGTTACCATGTTTGGATTATTGTCATCAGTTTTTAGTTTGGATTGTTTTTTGTATTTTGTGCTTGTTTAATAAAGACTGCTTGCTGATATATCTCCTCTCCTCGTCCCTGCTACACCACATGACTGTATGACGGGGGAAAAGAAATAGTCATAAAACGCTGTAAAAGTGTCTGGCCTGAAAGCTTGTGTTAACAAACAAAACATGAGTTTAAGACAGAAATGTTCCACCAAGGACGTGCTCAATCAGGTTCAGGTGTCAGGGTGCCTTCAGGGCGTGTTCGCTAGAGAGAAGGTGAGGAGAGTGGAGAAGATGTATGAGAATGTGAGCTGCCATGCTTCAGCAGAGTTTGATAAAACATCTTCTTTCCCTCATTGAACTGTTAATGAACCTAGAGTATTTTACATGAGTGTATGTCAACAGAAATAAATGGACATAAAACGCACCCAAGAGTAAATCATCCATTTTCGACTGTGTTTTTATTGTAAAAAGTCACAGCTTTACATTGACAGGTCAGGGGTTGAAGCTGTAACTTTTCACCGGTTAATAAGTGATTTTCTGACACTGGTCTTTGTGGATACACTGTCCTGTTTGTGTACTGTTTGTTGATTTCAGAGTATTTAATTCTATAGATAGAAGTGCATTACAGGACGGGTCCACTTTCATCATGTAGCCAATCAAAGCTTCTCGCTGACTCTCGATTTACTCTAATCTGATTGGTTCAATAAACACGCCAGTCACCAGAACACATCTTTATCTTCATTTGGCTCAGAAACGTTCTCGTTGCCGAAATGGTACTTTTAATGCACACAGAACAGCTAGTAGAGCATCTTGAAAGCAACAAACTTATCAACTCTAAACAGTTTGGATTAGAGCAGGGTACTCTACGGAAATGGCTAACTGCTACCTCACCGAGAACATTAAGAGTAAGTTGGACAAGGGTAATGTTGTGGGAGCTGTGTTTATAGACCTAAAAAAGGCCTTTGACACGGTGAACCACAATATACTCTTGAATAAACTCACCACCTTCAACTTCTCTGAACATGCTATCGGCTGGTTTGCATCATTTCCGGAGCATAGAGAGCAACGTGTTAAAGTAAACTCTGAACTCTCAACGCCACTACAATCCACAATGGGTATCCCACAGGGCTCCATCTTGGGGCCTCTGCTCTTTAGTTTATATATAAATGATTTACCAACATGCTGTCAGTCAGCCAACTGTCAAATATATGCTGATGATACAGTAATTTATGCATCAGCTAGGACACCAATTGCAGCAGCTGACCAAGGAAATGGAGGGTATATCCCAGTGGCTTAAAGACAACCATCTGACGCTCAACGTCAAACAGACTGTATCCATGTGCTTCTCTATAAGAGGGAAAGCTAAGTGTACTATCAAAATAGATCAAGAAGCCATAGAGGCATACATTTTAGGTATTATTCTGGATTCCCAACTCAAATTCAATAAACACATTAACAAACTCTGTAAGACTGTCCGGACAAACCTGAACTGTTTCAGAGTGATAAGGTATCACATACCTGTCAAAAGTTATCCTATTGTGTTCCTGTATGGGGCCAAGCCTCCCAGACAACAGTCAAACCCATCATATCATTATACAAACAGGCACTGAAAATAATGGATCAGAAACCAACAAATGTGGCACCACTGTTTGACTGTACAGAAATATAAGCTTGATAGCTTTATTAAGTTCTCTTTTCTCAAACTGACTTTTAAATGCGCAAATAATCTAGCTCCAGCCGTACTCTGTCCTTTTGTGACAAAAATAAACACAAGGAGAGTGGCCACTAGGAGAGCAGTGGGTGGGCAACTGCAGAGCAGAGGGGCGCAAAACCACTTTCGGCCAGTCAGGTTTTTCAGTGATAGGGACCCACTATTGGAATGATTTACCAACTGAAATAAAAACACAAACCGAACTGAAAACATTTAAAGCTATAGTAGGTAATCCTGTTCAGAAACACTTTTTTTTATACTGGGTGAAATGGTCCTTCCATCCTGATAGTAGTCAATACATTATGTGTTCAGAAAAAGGAATGAAAACAATCAGACCTCTGTAGCAGCTGCAGGACAGTAAAAACTCTGACCAATCACTGCCATTCGGTGCGAATGTAAAGAACCAATCAGATGCCTTCAGAGCCAGGAGGAGTGTCTTAGCAGTGTCAATCAAGTTCGCGTACGCGCTGATCGCCTCTCTCTTGCACAGCGCGTACCGTCATTCAAAATCAAGATTGCCGGTGTGCCAAGCAGCTGTGCTAATGGCGGACAAACAACCAAAACTGCTAATTTCTCGAGTGGAACCTGCTCATACAACAAAGACAGGTAAACGGAAAAAGACCGATGACGATAAACAAGCCCGTCGGAGCCCATTGACTCAGTGTTAAAACTCTAGCCGCATAACATACAGATAAAATGTCACGCACTGTGCAAAGCAACAATTGAAACCTGCTAACCTTATATCTAGCGACCTTATCCGTCGTCATCGGTGACCCTGCATGTTTACTAGCCTGCGCGTTCACGGCAGGCTCCGCTGTGGGGGGAACTTTACATAACAAAATACATGTTTAACAGCTAGTAGGCCCAACGTTATATGTTATGAATCTTACACGAAATTCATCTTCATCACAGTGCAACTAATGGAAATGGAAAAACGTGTATCAATGCAACCTGTTTTTAGCTTTGCCTTATAGTTATAGCTCGTTAGCGAATCAAAAAAAATATATTTTAAACTTTACCAATATCGATATGATAGCTTGATAGTGAGTAGGCTACTAAAATACATCTTATTTGTTTATATTCATAATGATAAAGTTCGATTTTTTTATTACATGTGATTCTGACATGATGCTGCATGCACTGTGCTCCTTCCTCTCCGCTCGTCTCAGGTAAATAATGCGTCTTCAGCTCAGCGGTCGGAGCCGCGCGTTCATGTGTTTTGGGGGCGTGGCTTTGGAAGGAGCCCAGAAGGGAGAGGGTGGACTGAATGGAAATAATGAGCTGTCTTTAAAACAGTCGTTAGAGGTCTACATACACTCGATTTTTATACTTTCTTTTTCAGAATACTTACATTTTAATTATGTATTGATATATACATAAAGTTTAAACAAATTTGAAAAATAAGTTTTTTAGACCATTCTTACCTACCCCAGCTTTAATAGAAAGGTGAAACACTGGCTGAAAGAAAACCAAACATGTGGCCACTGAGTCAGTTTTGTTGTAATGTATTTTCTGTGCTGGATGCCTGGTTGTTTGCGCATGGCTGCCACGGTTCACCCCACGTCTGGGTCTGGGTCTGGGTATGGGTATGGGTATGGGTATGGGTATGGGTCTGGGTCTGGGTATGGGTATGGGTCTGGGTCTGGGTATGGGTATGGGTCTGGGTATGGGTCTGGGTATGGGTCTGGGTCTGGGTCTGGGTATGGGTATGGGTATGGGTCTGGGTATGGGTCTGGGTATGGGTATGGGTATGGGTCTGGGTCTGGGTCTGGGTATGGGTATGGGTATGGGTCTGGGTATGGGTCTGGGTATGGGTATGGGTCTGGGTATGGGTATGGGTATGGGTATGGGTATGGGTATGGGTCTGGGTATGGGTATGGGTCTGGGTCTGGGTCTGGGTATGGGTATGGGTATGGGTCTGGGTCTGGGTATGGGTCTGGGTCTGGGTCTGGGTCTGGGTATGGGTCTGGGTCTGGGTCTGGGTCTGGGTATGGGTCTGGGTCTGGGTCTGGGTCTGGGTATGGGTATGGGTATGGGTATGGGTCTGGGTATGGGTATGGGTCTGGGTCTGGGTATGGGTATGGGTATGGGTCTGGGTATGGGTCTGGGTCTGGGTATGGGTCTGGGTATGGGTCTGGGTATGGGTATGGGTCTGGGTCTGGGTCTGGGTCTGGGTCTGGGTCTGGGTATGGGTCTGGGTCTGGGTATGGGTATGGGTCTGGGTATGGGAGACAAACTTGTAGCAGCCCAGGTTTTGTGTAGGTTTTGTGTAATGTGGTCACGATTCTATGAAATGTTGATGTAATATATTAGTATACAATATATCTGCTGCATGATTGTGTAACTCACACTATGTAGTTCTTTTAAAAATTATATTTGGATTATGTTTTTAGAAAGGACTGACCAGGGACTGGGGATGCAAATTAGCCTATTGGCTAGAAACCTTTTATGCAACACATCTACACATATTGTTATGGCTTTGACCGTGATAATTATGTATGTAATAATGTGCGCTGCATTGTCCCTGACAAATAAACTAATAATAAACTAAATAAATGGTGCACAGCTTATTAAGCCATCTTGATTTATTTGTTTATTTAACATGTACTGTATGTGTGCATTAAAAATACAATTTCGGCAACGAGAACGTTTCTGAGCCAGATGAAGATAAAGATGTGTTCTGGCGACTGGCGTGTTTATTGAACCAATCGTGCCAAAACTGGAAGCGCAGGTAAAAGAAAGACGCAACTGTACAAATCGGGTTATTTCGGGAACTTTTTTGCCCCATGCACACAACAAGTCATTTAGACATTTGCACCAGTTTATGTTTTTACTCAAAGGTTGATTTTACACGATCAATCTGTTTTACAGTTCCTGACTCTATTGTGTTCGCTTGCAAATTGCTGTTCACGTATTTGTGCGCAAAAAAATGTGCCAAAAGTGTAAGTGCAGAAAAATGGAAGTCAGAAGAATACAGATCATATTTATTTTGCATAAGCATTTCTTACACTTGAAAGGCGATTTAAACCTTTACAAATCTTCTCTTGCACATGCAAATTTAATTTACGCTTGCAAACTTATGTACACTTTCACAAATCTTACCCTGCGCATGCGATTCTTTATGGCATCATATTACCTTCATATAATCGACAGAGCTTAACTTGAACCCTGACCAAGAAAACACCAGACTTAACTGGACTTACACTGGTAATAATGATTCCAAGCAGAATCTGTGCATTATTTTTGGGTAAAAATATTGAAATATCTTTAAAACATAAAATATCTGAGCACCAGACTAACATATAACTAGTAAGACTTACCACATTGGCAATTGTTTTAACCTCACTAATTTTGGTTAGTTTTAAGAGGTTAATTCACAATACGATATTTCCTCTAAAAGCATTCAATATTGAATGCATTTCCTGTAAATACTAGAGGAACCTGCAGACCACCTGCTGTGCATTTATGCACACACACGCATATTAATTCATCATCAGTCTGTCACCACCATCTAAATGGTTAATAATATGCAGAATTCTTTCCCCAGGGGTGACAATGCAGTGCATTATGGGAGTGGCCCTTTAAATCACAGCCACCCTCTCTATGGCTTACGCCATACTATATTTACTTAGGATTAATCTATATTTTATTTATAAAAAGAAAACTATGCAGAATTGTTTTATATTTGATTTCAGTTTCTGAACTTTGTTCAGTTGTATTAATTTGTTCTATTGGTAATTTGCTTATTTGTTCTTATTGTTTTACTGACTGTATACTTGTCTTTAATAATGTTTGGAACTTATATTAGTTAGTCTAGTTTAACAGTTAGTTCTTTAGGCTGTTGATTTTTGTTCATGGTTTTCAGCTGCAACGGAATGTTTTGCAAAAACACTCCGAATAAATATGTTTGATATCTAAATGTTACCATATTGGAATCAAAAACTTGGAATCTATAAGAATCGGAATGGATAAGCAGAACAGGAATTGGAATCGGAGTTTGGGAGGATTGTTGCACTTTCGTTTGGAATGAAACTTTGAGTCTGACCTCTCTGTGCCTTGCTAAACTTGTAACCTCTGCAGTGTGTTTCTGTCTGTGAGAATGAAGCACTTGTCATTTTCCTTTGATGTGTGTTTCCCAGCATTGAGGATGATGGAAGTGAGCGTAACTCAGGCACCGACAGCAGACGCGAGTCTATTCCTGGCTGTAGGCTGATAGCGTGAACACACATATACGCTCCAGACACAGATCGATATTTAATAGCAGTGTTGACTTTGTTTTA
Organism: Rutilus rutilus; assembly: GCF_951802725.1. NCBI lineage: Eukaryota > Metazoa > Chordata > Actinopteri > Cypriniformes > Leuciscidae > Rutilus > Rutilus rutilus. The sequence continues at coordinate 41,530,244 of NC_140223.1, forward strand.
TTGGGGGTTTGATGTGTCAGGTGAAAGCAATACACGCAACTCTTTTGATGAGGTTTAGTCGAGTCCATCTGGAGACGTTCAAAAGCTGCACAGATATATTGAGTTATCTGAGGGTCACAGAGTTGGGATGTCTTGAATCAGCTCTATTGTGGTCAGATAAATATGTGGTAGAAACATGAGCAGAAGAGACTTCTTTAAAACACATTAAAAATGTACTGACTCCAAACCTTTGAACTTTAGAGTATGTGGCAGACCTAAAATATATAAGTAAAAGAGAAAGAGGTGACAAGATAAATGAGCAGAGAAGGCAGATTGCTTATACATTAACATAAGAAACGTTATTCAGCCAAAACCCATGTGTGCTTTATCTTAATCTTTTAGACTCTAGGGATTTAGTTCCTTAAAGATGGAAAATTACAAAATTACATTTTAATTTCAGGGATCCTTGTTACAGTGTACACTGGTTTATTTGCACTTTCCAAACATAGTACACAATCAGCAGTGACTCCAAGTTCCTATGCATGTGTGTTCAGCTTTTAGGTTTAGTTAAGACTGGATGTGCGTCTGAATCTGAGGTGGTTAAATGTGTGAGGGGTGCATGAGTGTATTCAGTGGATGAGAGCTAAATACCACATTAAAATGTAATGGTAAATGCATTAGTAACCATTTTTTTTAAAACCATTAAACCATTTAAAATAATCCCGTTAAAGGAGAACTCCGGTCAATTTTAACATTGAGCTCATTTTTTTGTACATTTGGAGTGCTGTCAATAGTTCACGCGCGTGATCATAGCAACTAAACCTATGCGCGTGAACTCGGCAATCGACTACTTTGGACTTCAACCGAAAACAGGATGTAAACACAGGTATTTGCGCTGGCTTAAATAACATAATTTTTATACATATCTTTCACATCTACTGCAGTCAGATTCACTCGTGATCACTCAGAAGGAATCACTCACATTTTCTGTGCACTTGTAATGACACATCAAGGATGTTAAGAGGCTAAAAGCAGGTTTACTACTTGCCCCATTGAAGTCAACAGGGTGCAAATTTTAAAAATAGAATAACTCGGTGTAGGCAACCCCGATTTTTGTTGTTGTTCTCTGTATTGACAGCACTCCAAATGTACAAAAAATGAGCTCAATGTTAAAATTGACCGGAGTTCTCCTTTAATTACATTTTCAAAAGTTTGACGGTTAAAGTGTAGTTTGTAAGATTTGTCAGTATATCACAATACAGGAAGCCCTGTCCAGAGTTTCCTTCCTATTAAAAGTAAATTATGCCAAAAAACTAAAACAATGACATCAAACATTCAAGTGTTTCCATGGGTGTCATATGTTTGCTAAGAGTGATGAAAGGCTGTTCCTTTTTCAATCAGGAACTACAGTCTCTCCTGGCGAAAGGGGCCATAGAGAAAATCCTCCACCCAGCGAGAGATTCAGGGTTCTACTGCCGGTACTTTCTTCCTTTCAGCCTAGCCTTATCCCCACGCACATTCACCAAGTGCATTTATACTGTGCTGTGTGCTAAACTACATAGAGGCAGGCTCATATAAGCTCGATCAGAGGATCTGGCAGCCCTCATGAAGAAGTTGGGGTTGAGATTGAACTCCAAGAAGATACGGCTACGTGCTCCTCAGCTTTTGGAAGGAGCCATGGTTCCTGCACAAGGGGAAGGCTCTCGCAGCATGTTGCTGTCGCAATCATTAAAGATGGATACCTCCCTCACGGGCCCAGCCAGAGGTTGTGGTAGGAACCTTCATCATCTTTGACACATAAATTGTCTAGAAATGAGGGCAGCGTTTCTAGCTCTGAAACACTTCTTCCCCCACCTGAGGGGCAATCATGTGTTGGTCCGTACAGCGACACATTGGTAGTTTCTTATATAAAACACCATGGCGGACTGCGTTTGTGCTCCCTTTTCAGGCAGGCTCAGCAGATCCTGCTCTGGGAGGAGGAGAAATTCAAGTCACTAAAAGCAATGTACATTCTGGTGCACGCAAACATGGGGGCAGATATTCTCTCAAAACAGGAGCTGAAGCCCAGAGAATGGCGACTCCATCCACAAGTAGAGGAGTCCATATGGCGGAGGCACGGCAGAGCGGAAGTGGACTTGTTTGCCTCCGAGGAGAAGCCCTTCTGTCCCCTTTGATTCGCCCTCACACCTCCAGGTCCTTTCGGGTGTTGGATACCATGGTACTGACGTGGCCGAGGCTGTGTCTGTACGCCTTTCCTCCATTAGATCCGATCAAGGGTTTGCCAGAACCAAGTCCACCTTCTCCTAGTGTCTCCGTTCTGTCCAACCTATGGTTCTCGGACCTGATGTCTCTCCTAGACAACATTCCATGGGAGATCCCGATTCGGACAGATTTTATCAAGTGCAAGGGATGATCTACCATCCCAAGCCGGGGATCTGGAAACTTTGGGTCTGACCCCTAAGAGGTCCTAGCTCATAGATTCCAATCCCTCAACCAAGGTTGTTGAGACAATAGAGGGAATGCGGTCACCAAGCAGTGCATCTCGCATTGGATCACTGATGTGATGACCCTCTCCTATGAGGCGTGCACACTCCACAAGGAGTTGTGTTGTCCTTTAAGGCTCTTGCTTGGGGTGCATCCTTACAATATGTTTGTGCTGTGGCAGGACGGACCTCTTCATACACATTCATCGGGTTTATTGTCTGGAGACAGATTCAACTTCAGGGTCTCATGTTCTTCTGGGTTGATCCGGTCTCAGCCTGCGCTCAACAATTATCTGCATATACACAGCCTTGTGGGGTAGCCATTGTCCTGTGGCATGATGACATTGGTATTAAAGTTGCCATAGCACCAAGCCATGATGCGACATTGAGTTCCTCTCGAAAGGAAACGTGTATGTAACCCGGTTACCTGAGAGGGTTTTAGTGTCACAGTTTCAGTATGGTTCGTTATGTGCTGTGTTCAGAGAAAGAAAGGACTACTGTAAAATAAAAATGAAGAAAATAAAAACAAATAATCAAACTAAAAGAAATAGAACAAATAGTAGTTCTAACAGTAGCTTTCAGGTACAGAAATTAAATTAATTAATCAAATGTAAAATAACACTGCATATAATCTTCACTGTATAAATTCAGTAAAGATTAATACTTATTAAAGTAACAAAAGTTATTTAGTCATGAGCAGTGAGTGATTTCTTTGTCTTTTGTTGTTTGATTAACATTATAAACAGACAGCAGCAGGAATATTAGGCTGCTGTCACTTTAAGACAATGCACGGATCCAACATACTGATACTGTGCACGTGTCTTTCTCAATTGTTTACATTTACATTTATTCATTTAGCTGACGCTTTTATCCAAAGCGACTTACAATTGCTATATATGTCAGAGGTCGCACGCCTCTGGAGCAACTAGGGGTTAAGTGTCTTGCTCAGGGACACATTGGTGTCTCACAGTGGATTCGAACCCGGGTCTCTCACACCAAAGGCATGTGTCTTATCCATTGCGCCACACCACCCCTTGTACGTTCACTTACGTTCACTTAAGACATAACCTACTATGTTTGCTTGGATACTCCCAAGACGGGCATGTTGACAATTTTTGTGTGAATTTGTCAGTTTAAGTGCAAGATGACTTGAAAGCGAACTTAATTTATTATTCACCTGTCTGAGACATGGCTTTCTACGTCTTCATATGCTTGAATGTTTAAATTGGCAAGGCTTAAAAACACGCAAATGACAAACTTCTGTCACGCACTGGCCCGATCTAGAACATTCTCGCTGGCCCCGTGCCATCAGGTAGTCCTTATTGTCGAGCCCTCGCCCTTTCATTATTGTTTTGTGGCTGTCTGAATTAGCCCTGAGTGCCTGTTTAATCACAGAAGGGACTGTGTGCTGTTTGTAGCTCAAACAGTAGAGCGTTGGTGCTTGCGATGCCAAGGTCATGGGTTCGATTCCCAGGGAAAGCAAGAACTTATAAGAATGTAAATGTGTACCTTGAAATGCAGTGTACAGTAAGTCACTTTGGATAAAAGTGTCTGCCAAATGCATAGATGTAAATGACTAATCATATTAGAGCATACAGGACTTGCATTTTACAAAGAGTGTGCACGCTTTTTTGACCATCGCTCGATAGATGTTGTAATGCAATGGGAAGCCAAAATGTTTCCAGACCAGATATTTATATTCTGTGAAACATGAAGATGTTGAGCTGCAGAATGGTCACGTTGTTCTTTTCTATATAAAGAATGCAGACAGTAAACTACATACAAAAAGGGGAGAAAACACCATAAAAGTAGTCTGAATGACTTAAGGCTTAGATGGGGTTAATGCACGTTTTATGAAAATGCAGGCTGATTAGTAACCTTATCATTGCACACCCATGGCATGTTTGACTGAGCGAGAGGCGGCTAATGACACATAACAGTCATGTATTTGATAGATGTGTTGATGAAGAAGAATAGACTGAAAGAAACAAAACAACGTTCAGTTAATGAAAACCAATAGACAGAGAAGCAGACTGACTGATTTCTGCAATTAATATTTTCTGTTTACCACTTTAAAAACATTGAATACAATTAACACAGCATGGCTACAGCGAAGACTATCCTTCTTATCTAAATACTATTTAATTCATTTCAAGTCACATTAATTTGCATAGTGCTTTTCACAATACATATCGTTTCAAAGCAGCTTTACACAAAAAGCATGTTTCTACATTAACATTTTGAGTAATCTGTTATCAGAGGTGACTGTGTCCAAGTAGTGTCAGAAATATGTATAGTTCTAAGATAATACAAATCATGCAGTCAGCTAACATTATGTATTCACTTAGGCAAAAACAATGATCTCATTAAAGCAATTATCACAAGTTGTGATTTCAATAAAACATTCGGCAGTCCTGGCAGGGGTTGGCGTCATCTCTTCCCAGGTGTGTTGGGTCATCTGAAATCTTCGTAAGAGGCTGGATCCAAACTGGAGCTGGAGTAATCTCTAGTTACCTCAGGATGCCCACAAGCTTTTCTGCCTCAGAAACAGATAACATGTTCTGTAGCTTACTGATGTTTCTGAGGTGCAAAAGGGCTGTTTTTGTAACAGATGAAATATGATTTTCTAATATAAGACCCAGGTCTTTAACTGTAGAGGATGAAGTAACAGTACATCCTTCTAAATGCTAATTGTATCCTAAGAAATTCTGTCTACAGAATGTTCCAATAAGTAATACTTAAAGTCTTATCCAAATTTAATGGAAGAAAATTATAGGTCATTCAGTATTTTATATCTTTAACACACTCTGTCAACTTAGATCATTTTGAGATTTCTTCTGGTCGTGATGAAATATATAACTGAGTTTAATTGTCATAACGGTGGAAACTAATTCCATTTTTTTGTTTTATAATATTACCAAGGGGCATGTATAATGAAAATAGATGAAGGTCTAACACAGACCCTTGTGGCACTCCATACTTTACTGACGTTAACTTTAAATTAATTAATTAAATTCTCCGTTTTGAATTAGCGGCAGTTCGGGGGCGACATTTGCTTGAATGGTGGGTTCATTATTATTCTTAAAGGAGTCATAACCTAGTCTTAATTTGGATACCTACTGCTGTATTATAGTCTTTCATGCCCTTCTAAAAAATAAAAGTGGAAAAAAAATAAAAACAGAGCTCCTAAAACCTTTATTTCTGAAGGCATTATTGTTTCGCGAGATCTGATGCGATGTTTTGGCTGTCGTGGACGGTCATTTTAATAATGCAAATGAGGGGCGCGTTGATTGGTTGCAGGAAGGAGGGGGGTTGACACCGCAGGTAACTTCAGCATCATTACAAACTGACATCATGGCGCAAGTTGTCAATGAACCCGACCTGGCCGCGACCTACGGGATTCAACCGTATATGTTTGAGCCAGACTCTGAACCTGAGCTGGAAAGGGAAGATGTGGAGTCGATGGAAGGACGTCTACATCAAGATGTCTCTGAATGGTAAAGACAATCATTTTGACTAACGAGCTAAAACATTTGTTGCTAATTTCTCCCAAATAGGTTTACCTTTTATTTAATGTAGATTACATTAACGGAGATGTAGTCGAATTTTTTTATCAGCTTACAGTGGTTATTGAAATCAACGTTTGCTATCATGTGGTGTTTTTGCCTTGTTTCACGTTCTGGTTTTTTAGACATTTAATATTTTTCTTCTACAGACATGTAACGTGATGTTTTTCTATAAGTTTCTGATTACTTGACTGTTTGTTTTATTTATCTATCCTTATCTATTCTATAAAAAAAATCAATACAATGATATGTTGTCATAGTTATATAATATACAATTCGATGAAAATATAGCTGTATCATTTTCAGTTACAGTTTTAGACACTGAGCATGGACTCTTGTACCGTCACTACTGTAGTGTAAAACAAAGTGGAAAGATATGGCTAGCATTCGTAGAGTCCATTCCCCGTGTTTACCTCGAAGCTAACGTTACATACAATAGCCGCATTAGTAGTTAGCTGCTGTTTGTTACACACAGTAGAGCAATAAAAACAGTCTTACCGTTTCAATTTCAGGCAAGTCCCGGATGGTTGGAATGGCACCTTTTTTCAAACGGAGCTTCGTGGCCAACTTCGCCTGATTTTGCCCCAAATTTGTGAATGATTCCGGCGTAAAATGTTTAGCGCAGACACCGAACAATAAGCCAGTTGAAAGTGTTGCTGGGACAGCGTCATTAAAAATGAATTTTATCCACTGGTCCCTGATAGTTTGGTCCGTTTTTGGTATAGAAAACACATTTGCATGTTGTTTCTGGCAGTCAACCACAGAGCAACTCACGTGTGCACTCTGTTTCTCCATCTTTCGCGACTGAACTGAATATGAGGGGGAGAGGGGAAGGGCGGGCTTCCTGCTGCGGTGTCCATATTTGGTATATCCTCCCCCGTCTTGACGTCAAGACGGGGCTGAAATCAAAATCTCGTTTTTTAGTGCGCGTGCACGTGGCCTATTTTACAAACCCTGAGGTAAACAAACGCTTCACTTTTAAATATCGGCTTCCCGGCCAGTGTATAATCATTATGCAATCATAACATACATTGATTCTCGTGGAAAAGTGAAATTTGCAGGTTATGACTCCTTTAAAGGAAAAACACAACAACAAAACAGTACATTGACAAACTCACATCTATTAAAAAGATGGCTTTATTAACAAAACTAATAAGCACGGCATACACCATACTGCTAAATTAAATCTGACTCCTGCTGCTGATCTTTGCTGAGACTCTCGTTCATCTAACGCTGAATTTAGCAGACAAGCTTAGTTTTATATTGTAGTGTCTGTTCTCGAACTGAACTAAATTATTTTTATGACTATTTTTAAAAATCTACACGACGGAGGGAGGCAGTGCCACAGTGGGCAAGTGATGTAATCGGTGTGGTAAATAATCCATCAAGTGATATGTGTGATGCGCAATGTATATCGAAATACCCTGCTCCCTTTTCCCAACCTCCACAACAGGTGAGCACTGAATGGACATATATCACACCAGTAACTCAAAACTTAATGCAAACACCTACAGTCGAGTTTATGTTACATGTATAGATATCGAACAGATCATAAGAAAGCGTAAGAAGAAGCACAAAAGAAATCATCACTTAAATAGACATTATAATTAGGAATGCAACAGCCAAAAAAACGGATGCAGAGTGGCATTTTATACTTGCTAAGAGTGGCATCGATGTAGAAACCAAGAATGACGTCGACGGGAGGAATGACGGGGAGGAAAATAACATCAGAATCTAAGGGAAGATATACACGATAATGTAAAGCAAGACGTTCTCCTCGGCGATGGGCGTCACAGTCACTGACACTCTACATTACATTCACGCTATGCCTTGTGTTTTCATCTGATAAGGACGACTAATGAAGGACCTGCTGAACCATTCCTGGTTTCTGTAGCAATCTAAAGCAGCCTTCGCATTGTGATTCGTCCTCATTCATTTCAGCGCTCCTTTATCCAATTCCTTTCATGTCCTGAGCTCTTTATTCATGAAGCATCATGGGTAGAATCTGAAGCAGTTCTGAGATCTATAATCAATGAGCAGACACACCATGAACAACAGATCAATTCAGCAAGGTTTTGAACACCTCCAGGAGGCTGTCTTCTGAAGAAATATGCATTTTTACATTCACAGTCTTATTCTTGCTCTGGTTTCTTTTGCGGAGGTTTTAGGGGTGTGTGTGTTCAGACATACAGACCTCGACTGCGGAAACACAGTTCGCCAGAGAGAGAAACCTGCTGGCTTGCGTGTTTCTGCTCTCTTTATGTTTATATGTCATTTACTGACAGAGAGAGACATGCATAACCTATATGCATAGGCCTCCGAGGCACACGTCTATTATTGTTCTTCCTGGACCCAGTGGCATGGCGGACAGGATTGCAGGGGTCCCCCGGTTCTTGGGGGTCCGTGGATTTGTGCGATGCCACAGCCTGGATAGCCCAAAATTGCTACAGAAGGGGTCTGAAATTAGGACGTCTGGCTGAAGGATACCTTGACTAATGCAGTGTATTACGATACAAAAGGAACACAGCTGGGTCTGTATCACACTACTGTATTTATGCTTGCTTATTCCTGCCTATACAGCCCCATTTACCCACCACAGTCGTGTCAGCCATCCTCATTCTGTTTTTCTGCTGTAACCGAATCATTTAAGTGAGCTCTTTCACGCCGTTATAAAGAACAGATTCAGTCTCAGAGCTGGTCTTTCCCAGCATGCCCTGGTCCCTCTGTGTGGTGTCTGGTCTGAGAGATAATGGTGTGCTGTTATTATGCATTCACATCTCGGCCTCAGGGAGGATGGGACAGAAATGGCTCAATGGAGCTACGGAGCGTCAAGGTTAGGAGAACTGTGCCTGATTGACACATGGACACTCAAGGACACTAAACCAGTGCTGATTGCTTTAATAATAGTACACTAGAAGCACAGCTTCCCATTAATTCATAAGCTCTGTGCATCACATATTACTTTCCATAAAACCCCATTAAAGCGAGTCTACAGCAGACACCTGAACTACTGGTTTCAGATCGATGATCAAAACACAGATGGGGTAGATGGAGTCCATCAACAGCCCCAAAGCTTCACAGTCGTTAACCCTTAATGTGTTCAACATTTAATTCGGTAACGTTAGCACAACAGCACCGAGATAATAATGTTTATTAGCTTGTCTTTGGCCACTAGCATTTGAAAATGCTGTGAATTTACAGGTTTGAGCCTGGTCGTTTATGTTGGTCGGGTAAGTTCAGTGGTTAGCAGTAGTTTGGTAGGTTGGCAGACACCAAAATAGACACATGTTCAATATTCATTCAGTTCTTAACGGGAGTTAAAAACCGAAGTAAGGCAGCCCAAGGGGGAAACACGTGCGATACGCTGCCTTTCATTATTCTTCCTTTATTCATCTCTTCTCTCTGTCTCTCTCTGGGCATGTCATCTCTCTCTCTCTCTCTGGGGTTTCTTGCTTGACAACTGCAGCACATTTGATCTCTAGTGTGAATGATCTGAGTAGTGTGTGCTACTCCATCTGTCTCACGGGGTCAGCAGGAGTTCTCTGAAGACACAAGCCAAATTCCCTTGATCCAACGCAATACTAACCGCTCAACAATATCACCGTGATTCAACATGAACATCCTGTCTTGAGTTTAAAATCAACACAAGATTCAAAAGTCAACCCTATTTACTTCCTCAATACATGATCCTGCTGTTATTGTGATTGTTACATAAATCAGCAAACATATGTAGAGCACATCAAATATGGTAAACAGAAGGTAAAACGTACTTGGATTGAACCACTGGATTCGTACGGATCACTTTTACAATCTCTTTATGAACTTTTTGAAGCGTCAGAGTTTTGGGTGAATAGACTCTCAAAGGATGGACAGGGCCAATTTAAGGCAATATACAGTTATGCAGCTGTAAAAACTTCCAAAAGTTGTCTTTTCCTACAAGATTGTAACATTTAATTCAATTTTCATATGACCTTAACACCCCATCCTCATACAAGTCAACTGGTGCCAGTACTTCCAGTAAATCATCTTTTTACCAGTTCGAATTGCCGGGTTATACCGTAATGAATTTTTTGTGAATACTAATCCAAGCATCTCTAGAATGAGCAAGAACAGGGTTTGCAGTATTACCGGCAGACTGCAAAAATACTTCATTGGGAGTAAAAGGTGAACATATTTTATATTCGACATTCATCCAGTCGGTTTTATCTTTTTCCTGATTCCAATATTTAGCTATTTTTGCCATAGCAAATGAAAAATGATATAGTCTACAATCAGGAAAACCCAGCCCTCCTTTCTCTTTAGGGGTGATTAGCTTGTTTAGATTAATTCTTGCCTATTTCCCATCCCACAAATTTGTTTTCATTAAAATGTCTTTTTTAATGCGCATGCTCATAATCTATTATACACTGATTTATAAGTATTAATTAATCAGTCGTATGGTTCCATGTATTTATTTAAGATGCAACCTGCATTGCTATAATGTTATTATAATATAGTTACAATGACTTTTTTAGTCATGCAGATTTAATTCTGTCAAATAAGTGAATATATTGTTATTAATAGCCATGTTGTGTTCTTATAAATACTTATTGTGAGTGATAATACAGTTACTAACCTTTACAAATGCATCATTGATGGCTTTAAGTAAAGTGAAAACAGGATGTAATTTTCCTAAAGCAAATGTTAAGAAATCATGAAGATGTGCTCATTATACATTTTAAGTTGTTTGCTTGTAAATGTAACTAATGAACAAGAATTCCTGAAAAAAAGTAACTTTTTTTTAATGTTGCATACTAGCAAAACTCTCCAACAATATATTTTAAGGTATAATTTCAAACTGCCTTTTGAACAAATCAATATTACCATTCATGACCTCTAATGCAAACATTAAAGACATAATTGATAAACTATTTTATATTTGATCATTTAAAAATCAGTGTATAATGGATTATGAGCATGCATGTGCACTGGGAAAAAAATGTATGATAAGTAATTATAAAAAAAAAATATAAATGTAACTATAACTGTTCTTATAATGCAGTATAGGTCTTAATAATAATAAAAAGAAGAATATGTTTCTTTTATATAGCGTCTTTTTAAGAAAACTCAAGGTTGCTTACATAGAAAACGATACAAATAAACTGAGATGGATAACATAATAGATATAGAGAGGTACATAAACATAAAAATCAGATCATAGAGTCAGGGGTCATGGAAACAGCAAAAAGATATGTTTGAAGGTGGGTTTTGAAATCGTGTAATGATGAAAGGTTGCGGATGTGTTGGGGAATAGAAGATCTAAGTGTCGAACTGGGGAGTAGGTACTGTACGGATGAGATCAGAAATATAGTTGGGAGCAAGACCATGGAGTGCTTCGAATGTGATAAGGAGTATCTTGTCTTGAATAGGAAAGTGTACCGGTATAGCCAATGAAGTCTGTGTAAAATCGGAGTAATGTGAGAAGATTTCTTTGTGTATGTGAGGACCATAGCTGCAGAGTTCTGAATATATTGGTTCTTATTATAGATGAAAAGAGGATTGCAGTGGTCAAGTCGTGAAGTGATGAAAGCGTGAACTAGGGTCTCAACATCACTGATATTCAGAAATGGACGAAAACGCGCGATATTACGAAGGTGAAAGAAGGCAGACTTAATGAATCCTTTTAACTGAAAATGAACAATCGTCTTATGGATTTGGAACGGAGAGTAAATGTTGGGGTGAACTAGATCCCTTCAACAACTTCAGTATTGATCTCTTCTTTTCATTTATGGTTGCATGTCCACCAAAGAGGTTTGTACTCCTTTATGTAATAATTTTCAAAGAACAGTTACAAGGTCAAATCAGTTGAAGACAAATGTGTGTCAGATGTGCATGGAGACTGCTGAGGTTATGGTGTGTGTGACATGAGCTCCAGATCTGCAGAGGTCACATTCATACTGAAGTATGCGGGAGGCTCGTATAGCAACAGATGCCACTGATACCCCGACCCACACACTGCCCAGAGACTCCTCGTGCTATCTTTAACCTCTGAGAGATCGACGAACTCCGACTGCATTCAGCTCGGGTGAACTACAGCCATCTTACACACTGGGTAATGAAGCACACTTAAACTCTGCTGTTATTGGCATGTTTGTTCAAGGAACACACACACACACACACACACAAAGTCAACTTTCTGTAAAGTCATTTTTCCCACATGCTGTTATCTTTTCCTTGCGACAGTAGTTGATAGTGACCACGTCTGTCAGGCTCCTAAAAAGACAAACACACTCGGTCCAGTTTCAAACCGATGGCCTTTGTTCACTTACTCACATGATGTCAAACCTGGTGAGACGCATAAACGTGACCGTTTAAAGTTGATCCCAAATGAGATTTCAGAGTTCTGGGCCGGATGGGAACATTAACAGTGAATGCTTATTTACTGGGAACTTATTTAGTACTTAAAGGGATATTTCACCGCTGGAAAGATGAATGTGTATTTAAATTGGGTCATTTATGTAGTAGAAATGTGAAATTATTTTAGAAGTTGGTGGTGTCGTCTAGACTGAGAAAAGACAGAAAATGTATTTTTGGCTCATGTGGATGAAAGACAACAACTCCCAGAATGCACTTGCTTCACTGCCCTACAAGGCCACTCCCAAGCCACACCCACCGGTTACAGAGGGCAGTATCGGGAGAAATGATACAGCTAGGCTACTAGTCGACTTGAAACAGAAAAGACGGTGTTTTATCGTGAGATCCCCCTATGGGCGGGTCGAAGACATGCGGAATGAGCTCCTCCTACTGGCTGGAGTCTCTCGCCTCTGGACAAAAGAGCCTCAGATGATGATAAATGATGATTTTTGCGTCATCAGAGGGTTTTTTCCAGACACACGATACATAAATCTCTGGTCTCAGGGGGACATGAGGGAGGGAAGCACGGTCACTCCAAAATACTACCGGGTTTCTACTGATACAAAGCTTAATGCTAATCGGTGAAGTATCCCTTTAATATTATACTTAAGTGCAAACTAAATGTAATGTGTTCAGACACTTAAATGCACCTTAATAGCAGTTATAAGAAAATGTATTATAGTTTGAATTTACATTGAATGCAATTAACTTACCTTTAAAATGCTTTTAAGAGTGTCGAGAAACAGTCATGAAAGTGCTTTCTTTAGGTATGAAAATTCTAAGTTTTTAAAAAATATAAGATTTGTCATATGTCTACTGTTATGATCCTTTAATGGTGCTCTGGATCTGGACAGTTGTGCTCGCTATGGAAAATATTCTTCAAAAAATCTGGAAGAAAATAACAGCATATGGGTTTGAAATGAGTTTAGAGTGAGTAAATAATGACAGAATGAAGGATTCCTTTAACATGACACTCTTCTGTGCTGAAGTGTCATGTGTTGGACTTTATGAATGAAGGAAAGTCTTCAGATGCACAACATCTCTCTCTCTCTTCCTGTGTTTAATATGATTATATTATACTCAACAGCCTGTAAACACACTGAAATTCACATTAAAATACAGTGATCAGAATATTACTGTGAACCAAATGGCGGCTAGAGTATTTTGGGTCATTTGTGTTTGGTTTGCAGTAACTATCATGAAGATTGTCCTTCTTTTGGTCGTATTTGGTGTGTGATTAATGTAATGAGTTAGAATTGTGTGGCTGGAAGCTCTTTTAGCCCTTATGATAGCCTGTTAACTGAACAGAACACCTGAAACACTTTTCCATTGCCTGTTTTCCCTATCATGTAAATTAGGTTTCGTTCGAAAGCTTAAACACTCAAAATTCATCGTGTGCAGACTGTTTTGAAACCGGACATTGCGTTACCATGGAAGCAGTGCTTTACAGGGGTTTTTTACGATTACTTAAGCACATTTTAAAGCCTTATTTTGTCAAAACACTACACACACACACACACACACACACACACACAAGCAGCAGAAAAGACTGCTGTAGTTCTTAACCTATTCCTTAACCTCTCTCTTAACCTTATGGGACGGTTCCCGAAACGTTCGTACGCTAAGTATATCTTTTGTAAGTCACACTTTCGTAAGTTTGGTCTGGACCACTCTTAGCTTTACCTTATCACTGTTGCAGGTCTATATGAATATAATTCTGAAGTTTTAATACACACAGACAGTGTTAAATTAGGCTAATTCAAGTGTTTTCATGCAAAGAATAAAATTGTCATTACACTGATTGTTGTTAGATTTTTAATTATATTATTATACAATATTATTCATTTAATTAAAACGCTCTTTTAAAGGCCAGTGAAAGCATAGGCTACTGTCAGTTAAGTCCTATTCGGACGCTAATATTGTTTCTCATGGGCTCGTCCGGTATTTTAAACATTTACAGGGGTAAGTCGGTGATTTTAGTGCCGTCCGAATCCATAATATCAGTGTTTTTCTCACCCAACCCGCGTAAAAATCCCTGGCCAAATTAGTACCTTCTGTTTTTTGACAAACAGGTCGTGTGGTAATTTAATTGCCGTCTGAATCCACATCTCTGAGTTTACAAGAGATTCAAAATTCACGGTTTAAATCCTTTTTGATCACTGCCGAACACCGTACGCAAGATGTAAACTTTTATTACTGAAATGCTGGAAAGTATTTACAAGAACAATATTTCATTGCAGCTCCACCTCAGCGAACAAAAATGGGAAAGAGAAGAAGGCACGTACATTTTTGAAAAGGTTATTGTGGCAGCAATATATGTTACAATTTTAAAATATGTAGGCTAGGCTATTATAGGCTATTATAGTTTGGATTATTTTTTATAATATCCAATAATCATAATAAATTGCAATTTCAACTATTTCTGAAGTTCTTCATTTATAAAGATCACCGCTTTCTCACATAAACAGCCCCTGCACGAGAGAATAATTGATTCTCGAGCCATCGATATCAAACAATTCAGCACCATCGCCACGGACAGCGCCGGGTAACGTCGCACGTAAGAAGGTATATCTTAAGCAGCTTCCTAAGGTATGGTTCGGGGAACACTCTTAGGAACATAAACACCTTTGGTAAGATATATCTTTCGAGCTCTCTTAGCGCGCTAAGAGTGAGCATTATCGGGAAACCGGGCCCTGATCTTTAGCCAAACGAAACACTTCATTCAAAACACACTGCTGTGCTCAATCTTAAACTCTTGTAACATCTCAACTTTCTCATTATGATATAGTCTGTGTTGGAGATATCGTTAGAGTAAAGTACACACAAGACCGGTACTGCACATTGATGAAAATATTTATTTCTCTCCACTTTGTAAAAACCATTCAATACATCCATGCATTTCCAAAGGTTGCATTTTGCACTGAAAATCAGAACATATTCTAAATGCAATATAGAACATAAACCAAAACATCATCTCTTCACCACACTGGATCTGGCCATAGCACTTCATCCACGTCACGGTCTCGTCAGACAGCGAGGGGGAGGATCTTCTTGAACGCACAGACCTGCATCATTAGGTCTCAGGCTCCTGCATGGTTTCAATGGGCTTCAATGGGCTTCAGTGGGGTTTAGGAAGAGAGAGTATGGTGGGAGGTATTGGGGTGAGAATAGAGTTGATGTGATACATTTTTTTTGTTAAAAACAACAATAAAATTCTTGTAATATCAAACACCGCAATATCAAAGAACAGTTCTGACATGGTAAACACTCTTGTTTTCTTGTTATTAACCCTTGTGCATTGTTCAAATTTACTACCTTTCGTTATGTTCGTGGCTAAAACTAAGCTTTTTTTTTGCACAGGCCTATCTAAAGGGTTAATGGTGCCACCTGGTTATCAACAGTAAAAATTACAAATTTTACCTCTTCCCAACAGGGAAAACCACCAACAATCAAAAATGCATGATTATATGGTGTCATGACTTTCCAATCAAAAAATGTGGTTATAATGGAAGTCAATGGGGCAAAAACAGCCACGAACAGTAAATGAGGGAGAAAAAGTTCAAATCTGATGCTGCACAAAAACTAACAATGCATCAAAACCAAAGTTGTTTCTAATCTTTGACATGTCCAAGACTGTGATAAAAGGTAAAAAAAAAATCCAGTCCACAATCACATTTTATATTGAAAATGAGTCATTTTGTGTGTGTTTTTTCCCAAATCAGTGACATCATTTACGAATTTGGCAATTAAAGAGTTAAAATCCTGATTTTTTTTTTAAACATTTAGTATTTTTGAGCAGGACTGAGGTTGATTGATAGATTTATGCAAAAAAAAATTGAAAAAAATATTTATCTGATACATTTTTACAGCAGTTTAAAGTAGTGGCTGTTTTCAGCCACGAACATAACGAAAGGTAGTAAATTTGCCCACAGTGTACGGTTCAGTTTTTGAAAAATTTCAAAGCATTTTCCCAAAATATGTGTCAAAATAAGATTTGTCACCAAAAATCATTCCATTTGCTGAAACACAGAAAAAGTTATGGCCAAATTTAGACTCAAAAATACCCCATAGTGGATGAAAACATCCCCAACAGCACATAAGGGTTAAGCACTGCATCTGGGGTGCGTTTCCCGAAAGCATCGTTGGCCAACTATGGTCGCAAGTTCCGTCGTTACCAATAGAGTTCAATGGACATTGCGATGAACTTGCGACCATAGTTGGCTAACGATGCTTTCGGGAAACGCACCCCTGATCTCACCAACACGACTGAGGCTAAAATAAACCAGTTTTGGTTTACAATCGATTTTATCTTGCAACTGTTCTTTAGCCCTATTGGGACGGTAATTGTTTCTCATGGGGTCGTACGGTATTTTAAAAATTTACAGGGGCTAGTCAGTGATTTTATTGCCATCCGAATCCAGATCTCTGAGTTTACAATATGAATCAATTCAAAATTCACCGTTTAAATGCTTTCTGACCACTGCGTAACACCATAACTACGTAATTGGCATGCATTTTAAAGATGTACACTTTTCTTACTGAAATGCTGGGAAGTATTTACAAGAACAATATTTCATCACAGCTCCACCTCAGCGACAGGAGAAATGGGCCATTTTGAAATGCATTATATACAATTAGGCCTACATCCCAGATAGCAACATTGTGTCGGCCCAGGTCCGGCCCACATCTGGCACTCCTGGAAAGATGATCTGGCCCACATGCGGCGTGGAATGACGGCCCTTGGGCGGCTCACTCCTGTTTGCCAGATCTGGGCTACAAGCAGGCCGTAGCAATGCCACATGTCAACCAAGAGCAAAGAAATAAACCAAAACTGGATCTTATCTGCGCCACAAAATCTGTGTATATTAAATATGAAGTCATCTCAGCCTTAATAAGCCTGTTAACAAGCAGAATCACTGAAGGAAAGAAGAGAACAGAAAAAGATACGAGCAGAAACACAAGAACTACAACTGACTTCAGCCACAGTCTAAGATGAAATCAACTGAAGAGTAAAGAAGACATTAAATCTGTGAAGATCTCAGCAGAGGAGGATTAAACAACTCCACAAACAGCATTACCAGCTTCACTTATTACTAACCAGACTGACTTTATTTCTGTCAGACGTCTACACAAGTTTTATTGAGAATTAACAGAGGTTTAACTCTAATGTGTTTCATTTAAAGTCACCATAACAGTGATCAGTGTTTCCATTAGTTGGGCTCTTAACTCATATTTAATCTTTTGTCTTTTTCGGCCGCTGTGACAGTGTGTGTGTTAAACACATTTGCAGCAGCAAAGGAAGCTAAAGTGAAACTAGATCAGGTGATGATGGTTTCCTGTTGACGGATTTATAATCATCATGAAATAACCTGATTTACTGATGTCATTTGAATCTAACCAAATCTAACAATTTGATTGAACCATTAATAAATGTATGATACAATCCCTGTGTTCCAGCAGCACTGCAGCAATCAGCTTTTAACAACCATGAGCACAGCAAATTAGTCTAGTGTCAGGGTGACACACAGACATCAACGATCAGCGTATGAATCTCAACAATGGTGACAATCAAAAGTGCCATGCTGCAGTGCATGCTGGGTACCTGCATAGTACAAAACTCCCAGCATGCACTGCAGCATGAATAAATTATGCAGCTGAATTTTCCTATTATTTAGTTTAACCCTAAATATTTGCTTTTATTTTTTGCTGTTGTTTTTGTAGTGACATTTTTGTGATGTTCAGAGTTGATCCGATTATCAGAATATTTTGTTGATTGTCACCGTTGATGAGATTCATATGCTGATTTTTGATATCTGTGTGTGTCATAGTCGAATACATTTTTATGCTCATGTTCATTAAAATCTTCTAACTGATTGCTGCAGTACTGGTGGATCTAATGCACTAAGACATCATTTGTAATGTAGGCTAAATGTGATAATGGCACAACAGAATTGTTAAATTCAATTGACGTTGATTCAGGCTACTTCATGATGATTATAAATCCATCAACAGGTAACCATCATCACCTGATATCATTTCACTTTGGCTTCTTTTGTTACTGCAAATGTGCTATACACACACACACACACACACTGTCACAACGGCTGAAAAAGACAAAAGATCAAATAAGAGATAAGAGCCCAACTAATGGACACACTAATCACCATTATGGTGACTTCAAATGAAAGTTAAACCTCTGTTAATTCTCAATAAGATCTTGTTAGACTTCTGACAGAAATAAAGTCAGTCCAGTTAGTAATGAGTGAAGCTGGTAATGCTGTTTGTGGAGTTGTTCAATCCTCCTCTGCTGAGATCTTCAGTTGATTTCATCTTAGACTGTGGCTGAAGTCAGTTGTAGTTCTTGTGTAGTTCTGCTCGTCTCTTTTTCTGTTCTCTTCTTTCATTCAGTGATTCTGCTTGTTAACAGGCTTATTAAGGCTGAGATGTTCATGTAAATAAGAGGCTGCATTAACTTATTTCTGCTAATTTCCATATTTTTAAAATCATTATTTCGAGATAACAATGGTTTGAGAAAAACATTTCAAGCCTGTCTAGCTTCCAATTTGTAAAGAGGAGACTGAAATAATCACATAATAAATAGGACATTATTTTTATATTATTAAAGTAAATATGAATTTATCCGTATTATTCCAAGCATATTACATTTTATTTACAGACAATCATGCGACTGACTGACCACGTGAGCAGCAGTTCCTGGGTTCGTAGGATCACAAAACTCGTTCCTCCTAATGGCCATCTGAATGCATGAGTTTCATCACTGAGGTGCCATGCAAATTCATTTTTACAGACGTCAACATGAGAAACAATTACCGTCCGAATAGGGCTTTAGAATAAGTAATTGTAAGGAATTTACTGAAAATACATTTAGTTGTTCTTGTTTATTCCTTAAAGTGGCTGTATTATTCTGTTTTAAAGGTACCTATTTTAGTTATGGAGTCTCCTAAGAAGGCTCAGTCTGCTGTGATTGGTCTACTCTGCTCTGATTGGTCAGAAGGCCCAGTCTGTTGTGATTGGTCTACTCTGCTCTGATTGGTCAGATGGCTCAGTCTGTTGTGATTGGTCTACTCTGCTCTGATTGGTCAGAAGGCCCAGTCTGTTGTGATTGGTCTACTCTGCTCTGATTGGTCAGAAGGCCCAGTCTGTTGTGATTGGTCTACTCTGCTCTGATTGGTCAGATGGCTCAGTCTGTTGTGATTGGTCTACTCTGCTCTGATTGGTCAGATGGCTCAGTCTGTTGTGATTGGTCTACTCTGCTCTGATTGGTCAGAAGGCCCAGTCTGTTGTGATTGGTCTACTCTGCTCTGATTGGTCAGATGGCTCAGTCTGTTGTGATTGGTCTACTCTGCTCTGATTGGTCAGATGGCCCAGTCTGTGGTGATTGGTCTACTCTGCTCTGATTGGTCAGAAGGCCCAGTCTGTTGTGATTGGTCTACTCTGCTCTGATTAGTCAGAAGTCAGGTCAAGTCAAGTCACCTTTATTTATATAGCGCTTTTTACAATACAGATTGTATCAAAGCAGCTTCACATTGATAACATGAAAATAATACAACAAAGTTTGTTTTCTAATAAGGCAGATCAATAATATTGTTGAATATTAAATGTCCCCAACTAAGCAAGCCAAAAGCCAAGGCAACAGTGGCAAGGAACCAAACCTCCATCAGGTGACAGAATGGAGAAAAAAACCTTGGGAGAACCCAGGCTTAGTCGGGGGCCAGTTCTCCTCTGGCCAACGAGCGAACAGTGTATGATTATGATCCAGGCAGCATTACAGGTCAGAAGTCAGATTGGTCGTGTCGATGAGGCCTTCACAGGGCTGATGAGGCTGGCACTTCAGGATGCGTCATGGTTAGGTCCAGGTGCAGATCCACCATCTGATCTGGATACGGCCGGGGTCCACCTCACTTCAGGAAACGGAGAGTCTGGTTGACACTTCAGCACTGCGTTGTCGTCGCGTCCAGGCGCTGGTCCTTCATCGGATCTGGATACGGCCTGGATCCGACGGACTGTGGTAAACCTCGGTATAAACAGAGAGACTAATATTAGCGTAGACGCCATTCTTCTTATGATGTAACAAGCACATCAGGATTTATGGGAAGTGTTCCCGGTTCCGGCTGGCCTAATCTATGCAGCCTAATATGGAATTATAGAAGTCTATAATGTGTTATGTGTATGCTAGGTCAAAGAGATGTGTCTTTAATCTAGCTTTGAACTGACAGAGTGTGTCTGCTTCCCGGACAATGTTTGGAAGATTGTTCCAAAGTTTTGGTGCTAAATAGGAAAAGGATCTACCGCCAGCAGTCGATTTTGATATTCTAGGTATTATCAACTGGCCAGAATTTTGAGATCGTAATAGACGTGAAGGAGTATAATGCGTTAAGAGCTCGCTCAAGCACTGCGGAGCTAAACCATTTAGTGCTTTGCAAGTAATCAGAAATATTTTAAAATTGATACAATGTTTAATAGGGAGCCAGTGCAGTGTTGACAGAACTGGGCTAATATGGTCATACTTCCTGGTTCTGGTAAGAACTCGGGCTGCTGCATTTTGGACCAGCTGTAGTTTGTTTATTAAGTGTGCTGGGCAACCACCCAGTAGAGCATTACAATAATCTAGCCTTGATGTCATGAAAGCATGAACTAAGTGTTCCGCATTTGTCAATGAGAGCACAGATACTAGACACTTTCAAATGAAAGGTTGGTATCAAAGAGCACACCCAGGTTCCTAACCGACGACGAAGACTTGACAGAGCAGCCATCAAGTGTTAGACAGTATTCTAGGTTATTACGTGAGGAAGTTTTTTGTCCAATAATTAGAATCTCTGTTTTTTCAGAATTAAGTAGTAGGAAATTACGAGTCATCCAATTTTTTATATCAGCTATGCATTCCGTTAATTTTGTGAATTGGTAAGTTTCGTCTGGGCGTGAAGAAATATAGAGCTGAGTATCATCAGCATAACAGTGAAAACTAATGCCATGCTTCCTAATGATATCTCCCAAGGGTAGCATGTACAGAGTGAACAGCAGCGGTCCTAGTACTGAGCCCTGTGGTACGCCATACTGAACTTGTGAACAATAAGACATCTCTTCATTTACTGCTACAAACTGATAACGGTCAGATAAGTATGATTTAAACCATGCTAGTGCATTTCCACTAATGCCAACATAATTTTTGAGTCTATTTAAAAGAATGTTGTGATCGATAGTGTCAAATGCAGCACTAAGATCGAGTAACACTAATAGCGAGATACAACCACGATCAGATGATAAGAGCAAATCATTTGTGACTCTAATGAGAGCTGTCTCAGTACTATGGTACGGTCTAAATCCGGACTGGAAATCCTCACAGATATCATTTCTTTCTAAAAAGGAACACAGTTGTGAGGATACTGCCTTTTCTAGTATCTTTGACAGAAAAGGTAGATTCGAGATCGGCCTGTAATTGACTAATTCTGTAGGATCAAGTTGCGTTTTTTTAACAAGCGGTTTAATCATAGCCATCTTAAAGGTTTTTGGTACGTATCCTAGAGACAAAGATGAATTAATGATATTAAGAAGAGGATCTGTGACCTCTGGAAGCATCTCTTTCAGTAGCTTAGTCGGTATAGGGTCTAACATACATGTTGTCGATTTAGATGATTTAACGAGTTTAGTTAATTCTTCCTCTCCTATAGCAACGAATGAATCAAATTTTTCTTCAAGGAGACTGCAATGCACTGCCTGATGCGATACTGTAGTAGACGGTTGCATAGTTATAATTTTATCCCTGATATTATCAATCTTGTTAGTAAAGAAGTTCATAAAGTCATTACTGCTGTGCTGCTTGAAAACGTCTGGGGTTGAAGATTTATTTTTCGTTAGTTTAGCCACTATTTCAAATAAACTCCTAGGGTTTTGTTTTATTTTCTTCTAATAGGTTTGAAAAATAAGCAGATCTAGCAGCTTTTAAAGCCTCTCTGTATGCAATCGAGCTCTCTTTCCATGAAATGCGAAATACCTCTAGTTTTGTTTTCTTCCAGTTGTGCTCCATTTTTCTGGCTGCTGCTCTCTTAAGGGCTATCTCTTAAGCTTTCGCGCCAGAGACCCGTGTTTGAATCCCGGCTCTGGCGGCAGATATAAAATTATGCTGCTCTCTTCTGAGCTCGCGGCCAGCTTTCTTACGTACAGAAAGCCAACCCGCCCCTCGTGCCCTCCCGTTCAAATGGCAGGGCTCGAGTATTTATGAGCGTTTTAAACATATGAGCCCACCCGGCCCTGTCCCCCCGCGTGGCTCACTTTTAACACAGAAAGACTTGTTCTCTTGTGTTTATCCACACCCCTTCTGTGGCTCAGTGGTGGAATCTGGGACTTTCGCACCAGAGACCCGAGAATCTCGGCTGTGCTGAATCTTTTCACCAAAGTAAACGACTTCACGCCGCCCCCGCCCCGCCCCCGCCCCCGCCCCCGCCCCCGCCCCGCGTGACTCACTCTCTTTGGCAGCGTCCGAAGACGGGGTTGATCGGGCTCAACTTTGACCCCGCCTCCCATGTAATCCCAGCAATATATGCTCCCCTGCAAATATAAGCTGTTCCACATTCCCCAGTACTCTTCTCAGGTGGCTGGAAACGTCGATGTTGCAGTCAGTGGGCCTGTTACAAAACACGCTCACCTGCAAACAGACGCCGGTTTTACGGTGACGCAAATAAAGCACAAAAGGAGCTCCTTTTTGTCTGTGTCATATGTAGGTTACGTGCCCACTACAAAGTACGCACTCCTACACACAAACACTGTTCCCACAGTTTCAATCTTTTTCCCCAGCTCACGCTGGAAGTTTAATAAATGTAGCGCGGTCACCTGTAGGTCACGTGCCCACGACTATGTACGCACCCCTACACACAAGCACTGTTACCACAGTCTCAAATACTTCCCCAGCTCAGGCTGGAAGTCACATAAATGAGCCTGCTGTCATGCACGCACCCCTGCACACAAGCACTGTTCCCACAGTTACAAATGAAGCGCCTACACATAAACTGTCTGGAGATGAGAGCGGTCGCTCTAGCACTCAAAGCCTTGCTCCCGTACCTGAAGGGCGATCACGTCCTAGTCCGAACGGACAACAGACGCCTCTACGCTCAGAAATGGAGAGTGGGCGATCACTTCAGTTAAAAGAGTGGGCGATCTGTCTTCAAGCGCTTCCTGTCTCGAGTTTGGACCTAACGACTGCAGAGCTGTCCTTAGGCCGAGACATGGGTATAGCACAGGTTATTTCCCTGACAGCTCTCTCCTCACCAGAGGATGAAAGAGACGCGAATTAACTCTGTCCCGTCAGGGCTCTCAGAGTATATCTGGAGCGTTTTGCCTCATTCAGACAGTCAGAACAGCTTTTTGTGTGCTTTGGCGGCCACACCAAGGGTCTCGCCGTCTCAAAGCAGAGATTATCGCGCTGGATAGTTGACGCTATAGCGCTAGCTAGGGCTGCACGATTAATCGCACTTTACATGTAATCGCACTTAAATCGAGATGGCTTATCGCGATTTTAAAATCGCAAAGGCTGCGATTATTTTTTATGTGCAGTTTGTCATTGATGTACGGCTCTGTAAACGCTGCTCCGTCTGAAAGCACTGTGAGTTTGAGTCACTTATAACGTGCATTTGAAAAAACAACACGCGTCAAACATCTTTCCAAAACATGAGAAGCATTTATGAACCTCTTTTTAATAACATGCAACATTTAATAACATGCATTTACTCCAAACTCACTTCATAACGACAGTTGAGCATCCTTCTGTGAGATGATGAGCTTCTTACACAGAATAAGGCAGTCGTGTATTTATAAGTCATGTTTAATCAAAGCGTTTCAATCTTCTGTTTATTCAGCTACAGCGATAGGGGTTTCCTGGAATGATGCGCATTATTGTACTTCTGCAGCGGGGCATATTTAGCGTGTTTGCATGAGAGCGCCCTCTGGCGTTCAGATGGAGCACTACCAATCAGCCGCACTCCACTGACAAGCTGCGCACAAAATAATCGCAGCCTTTGCCAAATCGCGTGCAGTTTTATTGCGATTAATCGTGCAGCCCTAGCGCTAGCTTATGAGTCTAAGGGCCTTCACTGCCCCTTAGGCATCAGAGCTCATTCCACGTCTTGGGCTTGGTCGAGTGGAATACCCATACAGGATATCTGTGCGGCGGCCGACTGAGCCTCGCCGTCCACTTTTATCAGGCTTTATGACCTACAAGTCCCTGCTCTGCATTCTAGGGTACTTTCAGTATGAATGTGTAAGCACAAAACCCCTCCCATGAAACGTGGACCCGACACTATCCGGTCCCGTTTTTTACACAAACTATGTTCATATGTTATACCATAACAGCGTATACGTTTTTTTTTTTCTCTCTTTAACATGGGCCCGTTATCTCCGCTCCTGTTACAGAACTATAGTTCATATATGACACTATATATTAGACTGGCCCTCATTAGGCCACTCTTATGTTTCCTTATGAAGCCCGTCACTGACCGGCTTATTGGGATCATACTTTACTCAGGCTTCTGCCTATATTAGAGCGAAGTCAAGCACGCACGGCGTTTTGAAGGGAGTTCCCATAGCGTAAGCTACTTACGCAATAGGAGAGACCTCTCGAAAGGGAACGTCTCGGTTACTAAGGTAACCTCGGTTCCCTGAGAAGAGGGAACGATTATTGCGTAAACCGCCGTGCTTGTGCTTTAATCGGTGTATCGCTTCAGTCGATTTAACCTGGCCTATGACAGCTCGGGGGGCTATATTTATAGCCTCTGACCACGCCCATTCTGGCGGGCTATGACGCGTCAGGGCGCGAATTGCCCTGATTGGACCGTGCGTCTGAGCCGCCCTGTCATAGGTTCATGCAGTTGCCGCAGCACAGCCAATGACCGCGCTAGCCGCTCATCTGTGTATGCTGTGCAGCTACACTGCGTTTTAAACATTTTGGCTTCATATTCTCGAGAAAAGGAGTTTTCCCATAGCGTAAGCTACTTACGCAATAGTCGTTCCCTCTTCTCAGGGAACCGAGGTTACGTTAGTAACCGAGACGTTCTCCGTTCTCTCCCTGTTTGTCACTATGGTTACTAATTGATTTGAGTGCTCTGTTCAGGTGTGTCTTGTCTATTATCTCGTTTGCCCTTGCATTTAAGCCCTCTGTTTCAGTCAGTCCCTTGTCTAGCATTATTTCAGTTCTCAGTGATATGTGGTTGTATATTTCCTTGTGTAAGTATTGAATCAAAGTCTCCTATAGCATCTCCTTCATCGTGCGCTTGGTGACAGCCACCTAATCAGTGACAGCTCTACTGCAGTTCTATCTTGCATGACAGATTTTTGCAACCTTATAATCTTCATATGTGATGATTGTGTCTCCAGTCAGTGATGGATGTGATCAGATGAGTCGACGGGTCAGAACTCTCTATGATCTGCTCCGCTGTGCCGGCGTCCCTCGCACCTTCACACTTACACATTTTCTCAGTCACCTGTTTCCAAGGAAACCCTGTTCTGTGATGACACATCTATTTTTCTAGCAGGGTTGCCTGGTTACAGTAGCATCTGTGAGCGGCTCGTGCCATGACTGACTAACAGCACTGTATCGCTGCTGAAATACAAGCAGATGCTTCGTCCCTTTCTACAAATTTGACTTCATTCTAGGGCCTGGTTTCACAGACAGGGCTTAGATTAAGCCAGGATTAGACCTTAATTCAGTTAGGGCATTTAAGAGACTTTTAGAGAAATAAACATTACTGTTGTGCATCTTGAGACAAAACAGTGACACTGACATATTCTAAGATTGATTTCAGTTAAAACCGCTCAAGCGTGCATTTTAGTCTGGGACTAGGCTTAAACCTTGTCTGTGAAACCAGGGGTAGATTCTGTTTGTTCTTAAAGCAAATGTGACTGGTGTTTGCCTGTGCAGATTTCATCATCATAATGCTGGGCTCTTGTTTGGTGGCTGAAGTGTACTGATTTTCCAAATTACAAATGAACAGTTATTATTTGATATATAAATCTTTAATAACATTATTAATGTCTTTACTGTCACTTTTGATGGATTTAATACATCCCTGATAAATAAAAGTATTAATTTCTTTGAAATCTTACTGACCCCAACTTTTGAACGCTAGTGTAGCTGACTACGTTATGACATCATTAGAAACATAATTTAATTCATCTTGACTTATCTAGGGTCGAGCTGTAGCAGAAATAAAGATCTTGAACTCCGATTGTAATGGTTTCTTTCTTCTTTCTGTCAACAAATGAGTACAATTCTAAGGTATCAATTAAAATGAGTGATATTTTTAATCTGCTCAGCCGTTTTTTTATGGCCCATTTCTGCCGTTGGTGCGTGGAGTGGTTCTTTCTAGACGTTGCTCGGGTCGCTCGAGTTTGTTTTATTCATCCCATAATCATTTGGATTGTTCAAATTGTGTGAGTTGATACAGTTTACCAGAGGAGCATAGTGAAACACAGAAGGATTTGTAGAGAGTTTCTATGTTAACAGACGGGTCTATAGCTTGGTCACCAGCTTTAGCTAAATGCTACTGTTGGGAGTGTTTGGGTAAGTGTATAAGAAGATATCTTCTCCTTGTTGCTTCACGGTTGCCAGGTACAAGTTACAGGCATCATTGATGTATAAATGTGACTGGTCAGTTTTGGCATAATTAGTGGTGATTTCTGAATGAACAGCTTAACAAACGGTTTAAAGGAACTACCCAACAGAACAAAGGACAGCCTGGTATTCCATGATATGATCCCTGATTGATATCCAATTGGGAATAGTTTGATTTGTAAAAGGCATTTACAGTCTCAAGGTGTGATTTTAATTGATGTAACCAGCATAGATTATCCGTCTTTGAGCATCATTCACTCATATTTAAAACCGTGAACATGTGCATCACCTGAGACCTGATCCAGTTTTGTCTTTGCACTAAATGATCCTGGCAGACACTGAATCCACCCGCTGTCTCAGAGCAATGGAGCATGAATTTAAAGGATATCCAATGGATATATCCAGTGTATTTGAATTGACAAAAAAAATATATATATATTTTTGTGAAGTAAGTAAAACTCAAAACCATGCAAAAAACAAACAAAATATAATTTTTTTACAGGTTCATGGTGGCACACGTCAGCAGAGAAGAGAAGTCCTTGTGAGGGACATTAATGTCTTTGATTAACGGTTACGAGGGCACATGATTTAAAAAAGAAGAAGAAAGAAATGATATGCACAGTTAAATCATTTATAATTGTCACGATCTGTGTGTTTAGTTTCGCTTTCATGGACTATTAATTTGCATTCGCCAGTCACCTGTTTTTCTATGTTTCCATTGTTTCTAGTTTCCCGCCAATCGTTAGTTGCCATGGACACTCATTAATCATCACAGCTGTTTGTCACTGTCTCATCACCACCGTGTATTTAAGTTTCTACTTTTCATTCAGTTGTTTTCTGGCATTGTCTGTGTTTGTGTAGACAGTCTGTTATGTTGCCTTCTTGCCTTTGGATTACCTGAGTTTGCTTTTATTAAAGAACCTTTTGTATGTTGAAATCTTTATCATCTTCAACTGAACTAACTGTGACAGAATATCAGACCGCAAAATGGATTTTGTTGAGGAACAGCTCAGATCCCTGCATCAAGGGGACAGGCCACTGGAGGGATTTTGTAGAGGACTTTCTGGAGCTGTGCCATCAGGAATATTGGAACGAGCGCACTTTAAAGTGCCAGCTGTCAAGTTCGTCCCGGAAGCTAAGCCAGGTGTGTGAGCCTGCCGCTAAATCCGTACCTGTGGGAATATTGGTGGTGATAGATGAGGAGGAAAGCTTGATCGACTGTGAGTCGGAGGTAGGGCTGAACGATTAATTGCAATAAAACCGCTCTCGATTTGGCAAAGGCTGCGATTATTTTGTGCGCATCTTGTCAGTGATTGGTAGTAAATACTGCCCCATTTGAACGCCAGAGGGCGCTCTCATGCAAACATGATAAATATTCCCCAGCTGCAGATGTACAATAATGCGCATCATCCCAGGAAATCCCTATCGCTGTAGCTGAATAAACAGAAGATTGAAACGCTTTGATTAAACATGACTTATAAATACACGACTGCCTTATTCTGTGTAAGAAGGCACATCATCTCACAGAAGGAGGAGCTCAGCTGTCGTTATGAAGTGAGTTTGGAGTAAATGCATGTTATAAAATGTTGTCTGTTGTTGGACAAGAGGCTCATAAATGCTTCTCACGTTTTGGAAAGATGTTTGACGCGTGTTGTTTTTTCAAATGCACGTTATAAGTGACTCAAACTCACAGTGCTTTCAGATGGAGCAGCGTTTACAGAGCCGTACATCAATGACAAACTGCGCATAAAAAATAATCGCAGCCTTTGCGATTTTAAAATCGCGATAAGCCATCTCGATTTAAGTGCGATTACATGTAAAGTGCGATTAATCGTTCAGCCCTAGTCGGAGGTAGTGCTTCCCACCCTTTTCACCCACGAACCTTTCTCTGCTGTTGTTCCCTTCATGGAAAAATATATGTTCGTTACCTCTGTCTTCATCGTCACTGCTGGTCCCGCCCAGATCGGAATATTCAATGTCTTAATCGTCGCTGGTCCTGCCCAGCCCTAGTTTCATCACCACCATCCCTGTCCATCATAGAGCCTTCATCCACACTCAGTCTTCCTCTTCTGCACACTCCTCCGAAGCCAGCCATTACCTCGTGTCTGCATCCACTGGCTCCCTTCAGCCCCTCACCATCAGCCCTGTAATGCAGGCCTGATCCGCCTTGGAGCTTCCAGTCTCCAGCTTTGCCCTGGAGTGATGAGCCCCAGGCTCTGCCTCATCCCTCTGAGCCCTCAGTTCCACCTCGGACTGTCGACCAATCGGCTCCGCCATGGCTCATCGGCTCCACCTGGGACCGACGTCCCTTCGGCTCCACCGGGCTCCCTCGTCCCACCATCACCACGGACTTCTGGGCTGTCTGCTATGCTCCATCCCTCCACCCCTACGGCTCCATCGGGCTCCTTCATCCTTCAGGCTTCACCGGGGTCCTCACTCACACTGACGGACAGGGAGACCACCTTGGTCCTTCGGGCCCTTGGTTCCACCTCGGCCACTCGTCGCCTGTACTCTGCCTTGGTCTCCCTGTCCGTCAGTGTCACCAGCATTCTCGGTCCATCGGACATCGCCTGGGCCTCACAATCTCCCTGCGTCACTCAGTCGGTTGGGCTCAGGGGATAAAGATACAGAATTATAGCTCGAAATAAGAATTCATTTTTTCAGACACACTTCAGATTAGGGGTCCAATTCTCACTATTAACTAACAATTAACTGACTTTTGCCTCAAACTCCTAATTACTGCTTATTAATAGTTAGTAAGGTAGTTGTTTATTTTAGGTATTGGGTGATTAAGGGATGTAGAATATGATCATGCAAAATAAGGCGTTAATATGTGCTTTATAAAGACTAATACACATCCTAGTAATATGCATGCTAATAAGTAACTAGTTAATTGTGAGTATTGGACCGTAAACTAAAGTGTTACCTTTTTTGCTTTTGCTACTACTGCAGTTACTTTACATGCATGCACACATGCTTGAGTCTATGAAGTCAAAAAGCTTTTTCTTAGCAGAAACATCAAGGTCAGCCTTTGCTTGTCTTGTTAGAGCGCATCAGAAGCGCACAAGCTTCAGTTTCTCTGACTGTCAGCTTGTCTTAATGCCACTGAGGTGGAGAAGCCAGAGTTTTTCTGCCGTTCTTATTCTGCTATCTGTAATAAGCTTGTAGTGATTTCATGCTGATAGCTTCTTCCGTCGAGCTGAACACAGTTGTCAGGGAGTGTCAGTGCAGGTAGGAAGAGTTCGCATCGCTACGGCCCTGACTAGTATTTACCTGCCATCATAACACATCATAACACTGTAAAATCTGAGCATTTCTTTCAGTTGCAATTCAGTATGTGCACATTCTTTCCAGACAATGAAAACCAAAATACAAAGAGATGGAAAGGAGAGCAGTGCATGCTGGGATTTCAAGGACTTGAGTGCAGAACGTAATGCCATCTGCAGAGACAACTGCCATAACGTTTAAACATCCATGAAACACGGCAAACATTATAGGACAAGATGATAAAATAAATAAAAAAAATTCTGAAAGTGTGTATTTGAGATTCTATGTTTTTCAGTAAAAAAAAGTCAAGTCCATTTCACAACTGAACTTATTAAACGTAATTTCGGGAGGGCTACGCCCATCGTATCTCCTAATTATTACCGGGATATTAATAATTTCTTTCAGCATCCCTCCTCTTTACCTTCTCCTGCAAACCAGTGGACAGCAAACCTGCTAAAACTGCTTAGCATGTATGTGAGGATTATGTGGGCACACAAACATATCGTTTTAAAG
>NC_140223.1:41566064-41573564 GCF_951802725.1 Rutilus rutilus
CACTTTCCTAGCATCAGGATCGTGTGCAAAGTAATGGTATTATTGATCCTGTGTCCATCTTTTCTCATTCTCATGTCACTATTCACTAACACTCCAGTGGGCGGGGCCAAAGACGCAACCACATTCTGCCGTTTTCTTGCCTTGGTTTCAATAAAAGCTGTTTTTGGAATAACAAACAAGTCTGAGTTGTAAAACTTACAGGGTATTTGTATAGTATAACTAACTCTTAACTGTCAAAAGATCAAGGAAAATTTGAATTCTCAGTTGATGACCACTTTAATAACACATATAGGACACATGAAGGGATCATTTTTGGGTATTAGGCTAATGCCACATTTGGGTCAGTATAGGCACAGCAGCTACTACAGGCGAGTACAGAATGTTTGGACATTACGGCAAAATTTAAGAGTTTTGGACAGTGAGAACAACATTTAAGCAATTTATTAGTGTGCAGTGTTTTGGAGTGACATACAGCATAGGTCCCTGCACTGATTTTGGGCATCACATTGCATTGTTGGGTAACAGGCGAGTAAGCGAGCATAGAGCGAGTATAGAGCGTTTATAGAGCGTTGTGTGGCATGCAGCGCTAGCGCGCGCCTTCAGTCACTCACGCACGCACGCACGCACACTCGCGCACGCACTGGGAGCGCGTCACAGATGCCGTCTATCTAGGCGGCTCAGTAGGAGTTGAGACAGCTCCTCAGAGGGAGTGTTATCTGTGGTGTCTGGCCGCTGGAGGAGAGGAGAGCCGCCGGGGTGTTGTGTGTGTTCAGCGGAGATCCGCCATGACTTACACCGCGGACGGTCTCCGCTCTCGCGCGTCTGGAGCTGTAACCTCGAGCCTGAGAAACATGTCCTGAGACTGGAGAACAGCCGGCAGAGAACATGACAGTAAGTTCTGTGTGTTAAAGCGACCGGTCTAAAGGGATTCACCTCAGCTCTTTGGTGATTTCACTGAAATATGAAGAAGAATGGTAGAGTTTGAGCTGAGTGGAGTCTATTGCGCTCGCTCCTGTGAGATGTCTAATGCTGGTGTTGTGCTTGGATGTTTAATGGGAGGGTGTGAGGACTGTTTTAGAAACATGACATCATTTCAGACTCACTCAGATCGTTTAAACATTTCCTTTGAAATATGAGCAGACGGAGCGCTACTTTAATGCCGATGAGATTTAATGGGCGGTTTGAAGAGCACTGTTATTAATATTGATATTACTGTCATTAAATTAAACACACGAACATCTCGCGCTTCGGGTGTGCGTGATATATGATCGTAATGAATTACATCATTGCATTGACATCATTAGAGAACTGAATGACTACAGTAAAATGGTATAAATTATACATTTTGTACTGTGTGTGTGTGTGTGTGTGCGTGCGTGTGTGTGTGTGTGTGTGTGTGTGTGTGATACCACAGCTGTTTCTAAGACATTTATGTTCGTGTTCAATCACTTTAAAAAATCACATAATGTAAATAGGAGAATAAAACACAATGAACGGAGCGCGCGCTGCATGACGGGCGACGGCATTAGAGAGATTATACATAAAGGCCGGTGTCTCGTGAGATTAAAGCTCTGATCTCGACAAATCACGCGAGGACTCATTATGTCTTCAGTTTCGATGTAAGAGCGTTTATTTTATAAGCAGACTTCATAAAAAGCCTTTAGTTAATCATAAAGCTTCATAATGGCCAGGTTTTGATAGATGAATGGTGTGTATGATGTGTGTATATATATATAGGCTATATATATATATATATATATATATATATATATATATATATATATATCATACACATTTATGTGTGTGTGTGTGTGTATATATATATATATACCGGTATATATATATGCTAAATGTCATGATATTGTTCAACATTTAACATTTGAACGCATTGATTGAATGTTTGATTCATTCAGAGGCTTGATGTGTTCATAAATGTAATAGGCATATATTATGTCT
Organism: Rutilus rutilus; assembly: GCF_951802725.1. Taxonomy (NCBI): domain Eukaryota; kingdom Metazoa; phylum Chordata; class Actinopteri; order Cypriniformes; family Leuciscidae; genus Rutilus; species Rutilus rutilus. Next base: position 41,568,021 of record NC_140223.1, read on the forward strand.
TATATTATATTACTTATCATATAATAAAAAATAAAAATATATAACTATAAGCTTTTTGATTGTTGACAATTTTGGTAACACTTTATTTTACAGTATCCGTTACACGTTACATGCATTTACCATATTAATAACAGTAAATTACGCATAATTACATGCAACTAACCCTAAACCAAACCTTCATCCTAACCCTATAGTAAGTTCATGTTGTTAATTAATATTACTCAGTATTTATTTGTATAATTACACTGTAACAAGGACACCTTAAAATAAAGTGTAACCCTTATTTTCTTAAACATTTTGTTTAAAACCATCTTAAATAATCCAAACACATAAAAATGGTTTATGGTGTTTAGATGAAACAGCCATTCTGAAACCAGCCCATAGTATCTACACAGCCATTCACTTCTCCGTCCTTTTTATTTCTCCATTCATGCACATTCACAGATGTATGGCAGGAGATGAGCCGGTGTTATGGCCGCTCAGGGATCAGTGTTCAGCCATGGTGTGTGTGTGTGTGTATGTTGATTAGAGCACATACTGTATCTCAGACTAACTTTAAATCCATAACTTCCGTGCTGAAATGCACTAGCTGTGAGTATATTGTATTTTTCATTTGTTATGTTGTAATATATATGTGTGATAATAATGCTCCACTGTGCATCTGTAGTCCTTCAGCTTCATCATTCCCGTTGTGAAGGAGTTTATTCTTGAGCGTTTGGCACTGAAAGTCAAAGCCCACACATCCGGTACAGGTGAAGGAACACACAGAAAGGCTGGTCAGGAAGTGTGTGTCACTGAACCAGGAGTCCAGCTCAGGAAGGAAGTCCCATGTGGCGTCAGATGTTTTTGTCTGTCCGCCAAACACAGTCCTTACAAAACTTAAAGACTGTTTCCCTTTGACAGTTCCGAGTGAAACCGGTTTATTTGATTTATTGACATGACTGTTTATGTACTATAAAATAAAATAACAGTAACAGCGCCCCCTAGCTCCAGAAATGATTACGATTTGGCATGTGTCCTCAGATACCCTGAAATGGTGCGACCTGGAGATCTGAACCAGTCGAGAGCTGAACTAACACCTTACTGAGAACACAGCCAGCCCACAAAGACAGGGCATTGTGGCCTTATATGATGTTTGTAAATAATATAATTTAATAACATATTTTAACAGTAAATTAACTCGGCATGTTATGCCTTTATGAGCTGATGCAGTGGTCTCAGGTCATTTAAATATATAACAAGTCAATTTGTAGAATTCAGTTCACACATGATATTTGTATAATTTGAGATATAAACAGTAATAATAAAGTGGTTTTAGCTGATGTGACGCACTGTACATGTGTGTGTTATCTTAATTTAAACATATGGCAGACACTTTTAATCCAAAGTAAATCAAGATACAAATTTGATCAGTTTTTGCTTTCCCTGGGAATCAAACCCATGACCTTGACCTTTCTAGCGCCATGCTCTACAGTTTGAGTGACAGGAAGGCTTCATTAATTAACTAACTTTATTCAAACTAACTTCATTCATTATAAAGGCAGTGATAGTTTTGTGCTATCAGCCTTGTCAGATTCAGTTTAGGTTATCACAGCCCTCGCGTTCCTGCTTTATTTTTCAGCCAAGATCCGTCCAGATCAGATCAGACTCCTGCACCAGTACCTTGTCAGTGGAAAAGCACCAAGACTGTCCTGGTGTTTATGTAGTTAGAAGACACATAATAGAAGTCGTGCCTAATACAATCTCATATCTACCAAACCATCTGATAAATCAGAATGCGTTTGGGGTGTCTGATCCGAGTTTGGAAAATTATACTTGACTGAAAATTAAAAAAGGCTGAATCAGGCCCTAGATTCAGAACCGTGTCCCAAATGCCGCTCTACTCCACACTTTTGTGTCGCAGATTGCCGGGTTTGTCTGCTGTGGAGCCAGCCTCAGTACAAATCCTGCAAAAGTGCTCATTCAGGACACATAGCGGCCAAAAAGCTGACAAATAGGACATCCTGCGGTCTGGTAGATTCACGAGCTTTACATACACGGTGGCCATCGCAAAACCACCGCTTAATTTGGGACAGGGCTAATGATTCTAGCCCTTATGATTGCTACGACGTGAGCAAAAAGGCAAATTTAGTGATTATAGCAAGTGTTTCCCAACCCGTTTCCCAACCCTACACATTAACTCTTCCCAATCAAACACACCAAATCAACTCATCAGCTCATTAGGCTCCAAGACCAGAAATAGAGGGGTCAGATAAGGGAGACATCTGAAATGTGCACTGTTGCTGTGCCTCCAGGAACCGGGTCGGGAAACACTGGATTATAGCACCACCGTGAGGCCAATTGTTATATAATTTGGTACACTGCCTCTTGTAGACACTTTGCATCTACATACCAAATTTCATGTTTGCAAATGATTATGATGGTTCTTTTTTGGCATTGATGGTTTCTTCAAAAATGTTCTTCACACTAAGAAATTAAAAAATGTTCTTCACAACTAAGAAATTAAAAAAAAATCTTCACACTAAGAAACTAAAAAAATTTCTTCACACTAAGAAACTAAAAAATGTTCTTCATACTAAGAAAAACAAAAGAATTGTTCATTGAAAAGTTCTTTGTGGAATCAAAATGGTTCTTCTATGGCAGGGGTTTCCTGTCCTGTAGGACCCCCAGCGGATGGATGGATGGATGGATGGATGGATGGATGGATGGATGGATGGATGGATGGATGGATGGATGGATGGTTCACCATCCATGGATGAGATGCGGGAATTCATTTAGCTCGACCGTCACAGTGGATTATGGGTTTTCTCTAGCCGTTGAGTGTACATTGGTCTTTATTGCAGTGCATTGTGGGATTGAATGAGCGCACCTGATAACGTCCACTATGGTTTCAGACACTATTACAAATGGCTGTCCCCTCAAATAGTGCCCTGTTGAAAGGTATGGGGGTGATTTCAGACACAGCCTCTGTACGTCTCCCTTATCTGACACACACACTTTAGGGCTGCGTACGAAAACTTGAGCAGCTGACTTGTTGCCTCGGTGCCTTATCAGGCAATGACTTTGTAGGCAGCATTTGCACACGAAGGCACCTCACAAAACAGTGTTCCAGTTTAATGATCTACGGCAAAGTAGAGCGAGCTTTGGCTAGAACTAAGCAAAATTTTAATTACTACAATAGTAATTTCTCGCTAGAAATGACATCAGAAGTGGAAAACGTACATTTACACACAAACTGACCACCAACCATGACTTTCAGACGCCATCTTTATTTTTTATCTCAACTGTCACAGAATGGAAAGCACAGGATTGTGGGATATCAGCGAAGGATACATCTATGATGTATAGGAGACAGGAAGTGAAGCTAACATTGCATTCGGACGTGCCTTGATACTGTTCACTTGATGCTCAGGTGAATAGTGAATAGTGAATGAGGGTTTAGGGCACGATTTCGGATTCAGCCGTAGAAAGTTTGCAGGAGCTGTGGGTCCTCCGGGACAGGTTTGAAAAACCCCTCTTCAGTGGCATTGCTGTGAAACCCCATTTTGGACCCTTTATTTTTCAGAGTTTACTAATAAAAAAGTACATTTGCTTTCAGAGGTGCTTCCTAGTGGAGTCTGGGTTGAATGTGGGACTATCTTACCAAAATTGATGATATCTGTAATGCACAGTCTCAACAACCAAAGATTTTAAAAAATATATAGATTGCTCAAAAGATTGTAGACTGAGAAGAGAAGTAGACTGAGATTTTTCTGATGTGTAGACACACATGTGAATATGGTAATCAAAGCAGTAACTGGTTTGGAATTTGGCTGTAATATATGCATGCACATGAAAAATGACACAAAGTATATGCCTGTAATGTGTTGTGTCTGTGTCTCAGGATTACCGGGAGGATGGCATGGACCTGGGCAGCGATTCTTCCAGTCGCTCCAGCTCGGAGTCCAATTCCAACAAGGTGACGCCATGTTCCGAGTACAAGTCCTCTCCCAGTCTGGAGCTGGCCGGACTGGAGGACTACGAGGAGGACGAGGACTACCAGCAGTACAAGAAGAGAGTGCTGGTGGACTGGGAGAGGGAGTACGGTGGGAACTATGCAGACAACCAGCATCAGGACTTCAGCCGGACCGGAGTGATCCACGGCTCTGTTAACAGCCGCAGCCTGGCAGAGGAGCTCCAGAGCGTCAAAGCACCGGCTGCCCCTCCCGCAGGGCACGCCGCCACCCCCGTGCCCGAGGAACTCAAGCAGAACGGCAATGCCGTAGTGCCCTGCGCCCACCCCCTGGCGCCCTGCGAGGGCAAGACTTTAGGCAGAGCCAGCCACGGGAGCGCCGTCACAGGAGCTGGAGAGGTCGGAGGTGGGATCGGGCTGGGACGAAACAGAGAAGAATGTGAGGAGGAAAGCCAACTTCCAGCCATGGACTGGGCGGCTCTGGAGAGACACTTGGCGGGCCTGCAGTTCAGAGAGCAACAGAACCACAACCACAGCCTGATCCGGACCAACTCCACCCATGTGAGTCCACATGTGTCATTGATTTGAAGTTCATGATTGTTGGGGTTGAGGATTGATCATTTCTAGTTCACATTCACTGAAATGTGAAGTGTTTCAATACTTTCTAGTACAGACAGAGGTGCCCAGTTCAGCTCCAACCCTGATCAAACCCAACTGAAGCACTGATGACGATCTTCAGGAGCACTTGATAATGACAGACAGGTGTGTTTGATCAGGGCTGGATCTGAACTCTGCTGGTAGGTAGTTCCTGCAACAGGATCACGCTGTTTGAGTATGTCACTGGCTATGCTTACATGCACAACTTTTGATTCATTCGGACTGAATTCATTCTGATTGATGAACCTGAGGATAGTGTTTACATGAACGCTAAACGTGATGAGGTGGATGTGCGCGTTTATATGTCTCAAACTTCAAATCTGAATTGATATACAGAGTTTCCCGCTGTTTGCGCATAATAACCATTCTCCTGCATTGGTTCTTTATTTGTTCTAAACAGCAGACTTAATATTTGTCTCTGGTCATAATTTGGAGACAGTGATCATATGAACCGTTGTGCCGCTGCTTATATTGATCACGCAGTAAAAATGCCCAAAATGAGAATCTGAAACAAGCACTGGTGGGACGTTGTCCTGCTCCACTTCACACACACTGAAGAGTGAAAGGAGAATTTTAGGATGACGGGACACTCATTTATAAGACACTTTATTCAACAGGAAGAACAGCTCGTTCCGCACGTCATTCGTCATTACGCCATTTCTACATCATTGCACATGCGCAGTCCTTTCAGTTTCGGTGTTCAGTCTGATCGAGTGTTTACATGTGCTCTCGATCGGATTAGAAAAGGAATAAACCACCCCTTTCATTCGGATCATTGGGATCGAGCTCATTCGGATGGATTAAGGTGTTTACATTAAGTTTTTCAGTCCGATTGAGCCGTCAATCTGATTACTAACGGATTATTTGGTTGCATGTAAACGTAGCGCCAGTGACGCCTCGTAGAGTTTGTTTTGACGTGAGGCGCTGACACTTCA
>NC_140223.1:41576064-41606064 GCF_951802725.1 Rutilus rutilus
ATGTGTTTAATTGTCATGAAAATAATGTCCGTTGTGTTTCTGTAGTGTTTGTCTGTGTGTGTGAGTGTGATAGTGAGCGGGCCGGCGAGGGTGTGTGTGACTTCTGCCGTCTCGTAACATGCGGTTCAGAGCGCAGGCGTGCTGTTACTGACCCTGAGTGTGTGTGTGTGTGTGTGTGGTGAGGATGATGATGTCATGGATGATGTCATCGGGGTGGGTCCTGGATAGACAGCAGTGTGTGTGTGTGTGTGTGTGTGTTTGCTGTGGAAACTCAAGGCCCGCGGCAACACATTCCCTCTGAACACACGCCAGCTCTGGAAACACTGAGTGTGTGTGTGTGTGTCGTCTGGATGGTCGTGTTGTGAATTGCAGGATTGAGTCAGAGAAAATTATAGGACACACACACAGAGTGATGTATTATGTGATTATGTAGGGTGTGTGATGGTGGAGTCAAACACATATTTATTCTATAGTGAGAGCGTTGTGTCTTGTGTGTGTGTGTGTGTGTGTGTGTGTGTGTGTGTGTGTGTGTGTGTGTGTGTGTGTGTGTGTGTGTGTGTGTGTGTGTGTGTGTGTGTGTGTGTGCTGGCCTGGTTTCATATCTAAAAATATAGTTTTTACTGCATGAAACTCAAGCTGAAAACACACGTGTGTGTGTGGGGGGGTGTGTGTGTGTGTGTGTGTGTGTGTGTGAGTGAGTGTGAGTGACTGTGAGAGCGTGGCCACATACACACTGCAGTTATACGTCGTGTCACTCATTTACAGGAGTGTTTTCCACTGGTTATAAATGTACATTAGAGCTGTAGTGTGAACGCAAGCGAACTGAACCGGTTGTTGTTAAGAGAGTGTGTGATTTCAAGTCATCTGGGGCCCTACGAAATCAGCTTTATTTCTTCAGAATTGTGTATTTTCCATTTTTAGTTTTTCAGTTTTTAATGTTTTGATTAAGTTTAAAAGCATGTCTGATCATTTGACTTTTAATAATGCAGGAAAAAAAAGTAATATAATTCTGTCATTATTGTCAGATGAGCAAGCTTGAGTTTGTGTAGTTCAGCAAACTGACACAGACTTCAGAATATTCAGAGATTCGTCAGGGAAATCCTCGGACCCTAATCATCTCTAGTTCAGTGTGATCCAGATATATATATGAAAGTGTGTGAGTTAGTTTGTGTTTAGTCCAGTAATTCCCAGCCGCTGACTGAGAACTGTTGAGTGAGTGAAGGATTTGTGTGTGAAATCTGCATTTTTATGAACAAATCATGATTCATTAGCCTGACGTCGTCATACTCAATTCTAGTCAGAATGTGAGTCTGATACTTCTCCATTGAGCTTTGATTATGGGGCGTGTTTCAACCGAACCAGGAAAAAAAATTCCTCTGCACTCAATTGGATAGACCTACAACCAATCAGAGCAACGGAGTAAGTGACGTATGTTTTTCATTCATGTTTCCGATCGCGGTTCTCTGTTCCTCTTTTAAAATTAATGCGCTGTCGATATCTTCTATAACAGACGCGATGGCGGAATCTACACATGATGTTTTATTAACAAATTTCAGGAGGAGCACATTCAAATAATCAATCCAATCAACCGTCTATCAGCATGAGAGGAAAGCATATATTTATTCACTCGGTCAACTCACCTAACATGACAGTTTTCAGCATCCCTGCACTCACTCTTGGCTTGTTCTTCCACAGCCAGGAATACGGGGGGAGTACTTTGGGTTCGGGCCGAATACCGAGCCCGAAGCCTCTCCTCAGACAGCACGCCAAATATGCATTTATTCTATCTGACTTATTTGTAAGCGTGAACTCGTGAAATCTCAATTCTTCAGCGGCAGTCATTTGAATTCAACCCAAGCGCTCGTTGGTGACGTGGATGATGACGTTACCGTTGCTTATCTGTCCATCATCGTATAAAGCCCGCCCTGACAATTTGATTGGTCCGAACAATTTTTGTTCGGGCATAATAGCTCCTCAACGGAGCGAGTCCAGACCGAACTTCCCGACCAAAAAATATTGTGGGCGGGGTTCGGGCTGGCACCCAGGCTAATGATTCATACATTTTATTCTAAATTTACGAAAAAATGTAGGAACAACTGAAACCACTCGTACGCAAAAATCACATACTGGGTGATATTATAAACGTGTCAAGATGAAATTTGATTCATCCATATTTCATCTTAATATATTTGAATCATTCATCAGTGCTGTATGTGCTGATGAACATAAAGAGTGTTCGTCTCAATGAAACACAACGAGCTCTCGAGAGACGCAGCTGATCCTTCACCTGATGGTGTTGCTGTTGAGTTAAATGACAGATTTAAACATCAATTTCAGAATGTTTGTTTTGATAATTCTCTCTTGAAAGAAAGCTTATAGGGTGACATCATCCTTCAGCAATACACACACTCACACATGCGCACACACACACTCTTGTACATCTGTCTTTATGAGGACATTAATTGACACAATGCAATCTCTAGCCGCTTACCCTAACCTTACCCATCACAACTAAGTGCCTAACCCGACCCCTGACCCTAAACCGACCCTTAACCTCATTATAACCTTATTCCTAAAACCAAGTCTTGACCCTCAAACAGGCCTTTAAAGGGCTCTCAGAAACTGAGGACCGGCCAAAATGTCCTCACTTTACTCTCTCTGTCCTCACTCCAATGGTCTAAAACTCAGACTGGTCCTCACAAAGATAGTTGTACAAGTACACACACACACACACACACACACACATGTTGAAGTTGCTCTGCTGAAGAAGCTTTTTTTACAGTGTTCCCTCATTATTTCCACCTCTGTTGTTTTGCCTCCTGCTGTGAGTGTAGTTAAATATTCATGACCGAGCGCTGTGGAAATGTCACTCGTCTAAAAGCGGCTCTTCCCTGCGGATCGCACTGAGAGAACAACACAGGAGACCAGTACTCGCGTCTGAGAGAGAGAAACACTGCACCAGCCACTACAGCTTCACGTCACAGAACATGTTTAGGAACAGCCATCAGTACTAGAGCTCAGAGACTCTGATAATGAACGTTTTTAGGGATCAGATCACAGGTAGTCAGCATACAGGTGGAAATACACTGTAAATAAAACAAAGATTATTGGAGTACGTTTTACTAGAAAATATTCATTCAAGTCTTTCAACATTTTACGTTTAATTCAATGTGTTCCTTGTTGTTTCTTTTTAATTCTTTGAAACTTACTAGCCTTTTTTTTTGTGTGTGTGAAAATTGTGTGACTGGAATAGCGAACTAGCGTGAACTCGTTTACGCTTCACTCCTGTTGTCACACACGTTCTGTCAGAATAAAACAACAGTTCAGACTTATAGTTATACTCCTACCAAAAAAGGAGCCCTCAACACAATTCATTCATGAACACAACATTTCCCCCTTTTTAGAAAACAGATTAGAACATGAGATTTAAGTGACATAGTCCTTCAACCAAATAGACTTCCGATCATCTCTTCTAGGCGTAGTGAGCAGTGTTTTCAGCCAGAGTTGTTGGTGTGCATGAAAATGCATTGATATGGGACGTATTCCATGTCTTTCCATGACTAAGAATTTATGTACCGACCCCGAGGATCGCTGTGTCCCTTAGGAACATACGAGGGGTTCTGTACCCTCACTTTATCCCCCTCATGGAAACAAGGAGTACAAGCACCACTCTTAGCATCAGTGCACTTTTTCTTTTTGTGTTGCAGTAACCCTTTGGCGAACAGTGTACATATGGCAAAAGTGCATTGTGTGTATTTGCCTGCCCTTGAGGAGCTGAAGGGTGGAGGACCAGTTGAGGCATGGGGTGCAGCTGCAAGAAGTCAGTTACCACAGGTTTCCATGCCTGGTGCTGCTGGATGGCCATTTGGATATTTGTGTTTGAGCACACGGTTAAACCTGTCTACAGCTCCATTAGCTGCCGGGTAGTGGAGAGAGAAACTGTGGTGACGGATATTCCTGCCTTCCAGAAAAGCAGCAGACGTTAACTGAACGCCGTTATCAGTAACTATACTCAATGGATTTCCATGGAGGCTGAAGACTGATGACACAAACAAAACCACAGGATCCATAGTGGCGGTGTGAGTAAGGGAGACCTCAGGCCATTTACTGCAATAATTATAATGTTATGAGATCGGCTGAGATGTCGATTATCAATCGGGTTTTACCTGAATATTTCCTGGTAGCCACTCCAATAGGGCTGATGTGGAAACATCCGAAAGGTGGAATGTTAAAAGGGCCGATCACAAAGCCTGATTCGATTTGATGGACGCACATGGGTGGAGTTGGTCCGGATCAGGCCGTGGTTGTGGTTCTGTTGCTCTCTGAACTGCAGGCCCGCCAAGTGTCTCTCCAGAGCTGCCCAGTCCATGGACAGGGGGAATTGAAGGGTTTATCAGGGGACAGATCAGGGGATCCATGTCTAAAGCCCCCTAGTAAGGGCACTGATTCCACTGAGCTACGCGGACGGCACATTTGGCTGAAAAAAGATTGTGATGCATGTCAAGGTGAGTTCCTCCGTACGATAGTGCGAGTTCTGCGATTATCGCGAGATAATCATTCAGTTCTCGTCTCCTGTGGGGAAGTGCAGCGCAAATGATTGCGCTGTAAAGACTGAAAGCAATAGAAAATTCTATTGAATAGAAAATTCGGTTTTATGTGCGGGATGGGTTTTGTGTTGTATATTTAAGGGTGGCTGCAAAAACTGTTGATTTGGCGACTTGAGGCGAAAGGAGGAAGTAATGATAGTAGGGAAGATGAGTCGATGTCGGCACCTGTGAGGATCTGTGCTCTGATGTCGCTGGCGACGGGGTGGTTCCAGGGCTGTAGCGTCCGGTGGGATGGGCATCGGTGTTGCGGAAAACAGAGTAAAAGGGGATTTAGCTTGTGGGAGAGTGTAAGGAGGAATAAAGGCCGGGGCTGAGGCCGCTTGCGGAGGCAGGCTTGGGTCGACCCCTGGAGCCTGGGGTGGGACAAAAAGAGTGGGAAAAAGGGAGCTGGGGAAGAAAATGGGGGAAAGCTGCGTTATGAAGCTCGGCGGAGCGAAGAGAAGATTGAGGCCTGGCAGCGTGGGAATCTGGGGCGCGGCTGACTCCCGCAGAAGAACCGGTCTTACGAGGGAGGGAGACGGTGATTTTTGAGAGCGTGGGTTCAGGCCTTGCGATTCTCTCTCGCTTTGTTAGCGGCTTTGGAAGGTGGAGTGGATTTTGGGGATGAAAATGCTGACTGAAGTGAAACATACAGGTTGTATAGCTCTGCTTTGTTCATCTGCTCAGCTGGGGAAGAGGAAGGTTTGCTGTCGCAACCCACAGTCAGGCTGGTGAAACATTAAAAAACCCAAATTGTCAGTGAATGTTTCCCTACATGATCACTCAGTTCCTGCTGCGTTCTTCATTGTGGACAAAGAGACACCACTCATGGGGAGGGACCTAATGTCGGCACTGCATGAGAGGATTGAAAACACTCAAGTCCTGCCTCCTAATGGCCTTCCTGTTCCGGCTTCTCCTGTGCCAGTCTTGTGCTGAGTCAACCGAGTTTGGATGTGCTAACAACTTTGTACACCATGTAAAGCTGGATGAAGTGGTCACAACTGTTGCAAGCAGTTGTCATGATTCTTACGGATTGGCTTCAGCGCCTTCTGCATTTCAGAAGATGATGACCATCATCCTGACTGGTTTGTCAGGGGTTGAAAATTACCTGGACAACATTATCATCCACGGACAAGACATGTCCAGTGGCTTACAGCTCCTGTTGGTGAAGTTTATGAGGAGTTTGTCGCTTTTCTATCTGCCGTCTGTAATTCTGTCTGCTGCAGATGTTGAGGCTGAATGTGCTTCTTGTCCTCATTGGTTGCCTTCCTTCACCCAAGGGACTGGAAGCTGAGTCGTTGCCATACTATAAACTGACTGGAACTGTCTGTTAAGGACACCTTCGTCTTCCGAAGCTCACGGCTGATTGCAGCTGCTGTTCTTCGATCTGTGCTGGACTCCACAGCGCACGGAGGACATCAGGGAGAGGTGAGAACCAAACAACGCCTTGGTGATCTCTATTGGTGGCCTGGGACGGATGCTCAGGTTCGTGATGCTGTCCGTTCCTGCCACATGTGTCAGCTCAATGACAAAACTGTCAAGTCACACCTGCTCCTCTCCAGCTGGTGCCGCTGCCAGATGGACCATGGCACAATTCTCCGTTCCCAAGCATAAAGAGCCTGATCTCTCTCTCGAAGAATTTTCTCTTCATTACCACAACAAGCAATAACCTTGATTAAAAACACCGGGCGCGGTGCTTGCCTCATAAACGTCGACATCACTTCTCCATTTAAAGTGATGCCCATTCACCCAGATTCATGGCATATATTCAGCGTACGCTGGCACGGAAAATTTTACTTTGCCATGATCTTCCTAACGTTTGGCTGTAAAAGCAGCCCCAAATTTTTCAACATGTTATCAGAAGCTTTTTGCAGCTACTATGTTAGCTTGTTAGCTTTTGCTAAGTGCCAGTGAAGCAGTCCAGCTCTCCGTCTTTCATCTGGCCAGGCGTCCTTAGTCGTGCCCAGCGTTTTAAGCGATGTATTGATCAATTAACTGTAACTGAAACTGTTTCTACCTTAAGATTGTGCCATTATGGTGTTTTATATAATGCACACACACATTCAGGAGCACTTCCAGGTCCTGCACACACACACACACACACACACACCTCCTCAGATGTGTTCAGGAACACTAATGTCTAGTATCTCATGCGCATCAGTTACTGACACAGAATCAGAAAGCAAATGTTTTCAGATGACATCAGAAACAGTGATGTCATCCTCTTGTGTTTAAAGACACAGTGATGACCTCTCATTTCACACAAACACACACACACACACACACACACACACACACACACACACATGCTGCTTTCTGACGGCTCATAATCCAGAGAGAGAGAAAGAGGCGATTATCTTCTGTCCTTCGTGTCTCATGAAAGGGATTTGACAATCACTTCATGGCCAGAGAACAGTCAGATGAGCTGAGCACTAATGCACTATTTAAACTGATGTCATCTGTGCTCTACTGTACATTACTGTTTCACTTTCCTTCAGTCACCGTCAGCTGGAATCCTGCAGGTACATGAGCCTGATCAGTCTGTCAGTCATCTTTAACTCTGAGTTAATGTGTTCCTTGGTCATCATCTTCAGAGGTTCACACGCTCGTACTTTTAGTAATAATAACAAGAGGCTAACAAGACACAGGTGTGGGTAATCAGTAACCATGGAAACAAACAAGGGTGACTAAGAAACAAAGTAAAACAGCAACTAAATACAGGAAGTGAACACCGGGAACAATGGAAAGAGAAAATACACTTCAAAATAAAAGTCCTAGAACACTGAACATACAAAACACAGGGGAAACCGTGACAACTAAAATGTTTGAAATGATTTCAATCCTCATTCTCCACAGTATCGGTACACTCTGCGCTTTCTCACTCGCTCTTCTCTTCGCTCAAGGGTTTAACGCTTGCAAGTGAAGAAATTACATTTAATGCAATTTAACTGTGAAGTAAAATTATTTACTTACTATGGAATGTTCATGTTTACAGTGCAGTGCCAGTATAATAGTAATATATAACTATCTTGCAATAATAATAATAATCTATATTAATATTATTATACAGCAGAGTTTCAGTTGACAAGACAAACAATCAAAAGTAAAATAAGTTACTGTTTTTTTACATTAATGTTTTGGCAATTTTTACATGTGGTATTGTAAATGGTATTGAATATCAATATTTTCTAAGGTATTGTATCAAAGTTAGATATATTCCTGTATCGTGACAACAGTAATCTGCTCTCAGACACTGAAACTAAACCCAACACATGGAAGCTTCTGCACACCTTACGCTTATGAATATTTAATGAGGCAAGCACTCTTTATGATTGGTTGATGACTCTCATAAAACGATCTAGCCGTATTCAGAGATTATGGGGGTGCGCTGAATGTGGTGTGTGTGTGTGTGTGTGTGTGTGTGTGTGTGTGTGTGTGTGTGTGTGTGTGTGTGTGTGTGTGTGTGTGAGTGAGGAGAGAGTTAATCTGGTTCATGTGTACTGAGGGCCAGATGGCACGGACAGATTAAACTCCCTCCTGTTTATCCTGCACTTCTCCAAGAGAAAGCCTCACATTTGGTACATGTGACTCCGTCCAGACTGAGGAATCGATTTATGAAGTACATTTCTGTAGGATCTGAAATGCTACAGTATTTGAATATTTAGTATAGTAATAATTAATATATTTAAGCTTATCCTGTGAAAAAGAAGTGCACTATTGAGTGTGCATAGGCACTTTAGTGTACTTAAAGAGAGCACACTTTTGCATTTTACATCATCATGTTTTAATAATCTTTTGTCGTGCTGTAAAGAAGTGCACTTATTTTGATGCTGACTAACGCTGAAGCACCTGTGAAGTACTTGACTGTAATTTGACTGTTATTCAATGTTACATTTACTTCATATATTTCAAATGTACTAAATTGCACCTTTATCATTATAAATGTGTAATTACAAATATCTTTTAAATACATGACATACAAGTTTCAAAAGAAATCACATTGACGTATATATGATTTGATCATAATCAAAGACAATAGAAGCAATTATGAGATGACATATAAATAAGTCCTACACTCTTATTGATACAGTATGTCAACTAAAATATAAATATAAAGATTTAGTTTCATTTTATCAAAATGCGTATGGCAGGGAGAAGTAGGAAACGCAGTAGGACACATGCAACTAAACAGCATCAGAACCAGAGGAGAGAAATCATTTACTGAAGTTACTGGACTTATGCAGGTGTGTGTGGGGAAGTGTGTGTATTGACACATTGTAACAGTTGGCATCAGCTGTTCTGTTCATTGTTAAAGTTGTTTTTTACACATATGTAAATGAAGGACCCAAACAGCACCTGTTCTGTGGAAGTGTGCTAAACATTGAGGACATCTTGTGTGTGTGTGTGTGTGTGTGTGTGTGTGTGTGTGTGTGTGTGTGTGTGCGTGTGTGTGTGTGTGTGTGTGTGTGTGTGTGTGTGTCCATATGTGTGTGTGTTTGTCCACTTGCTGTTTGTCCTGGGCTGCTGGAATGTGTGAAGAGTTGACAGGGAAACACAAGAGTGTTTCAGCTCGTCTGCTCTGGTCTCAGGAATGCAGGAATGTGCCACAGAAAGGCTCTTTTCTTCACAGGCTCTCCTCCCACTGCTTTCTTTACTCGCTCTCCTTTTATCCCTCTCTCTCTCTCTCTCTCTCTCTCTCTCTCTCTCTCTCAATGCGTGGGATGTTCCCTCCCCCGCTCCACTCTGAAAGCTCACTCCTCCCTCTCTCGCTCTTATCCTTGGCTCCGCCCCCATCCCCCGTCCCTCTGTGCTGCCATCAGATTGGTCAGCGGTGAGAAGCCCCGCCCACTTCTCATTCTCCAGTCCTGTGTCTCCCAGAGCCCCACCCTCGTTCCCGATCGTGTCTTTCCCTCATCGTGTGCAAAGACCAGAGACGTCAAGGTGGTGAGAGAGAGAGAGAGAGAGAGAGAGAGAGAGAGAGAGAGAGAGAGAGAGAGAGAGAGAGAGACACTCTGTTGTTGGGTTGGTTGGGTGGGACTCCTGGTCTCCAGTGCGTGTGTTTCTCCTGTGGATCCGGATGATGCTGTGAGAGATGGTGCACCAGGACAGCGGCTCCTATCAGGTATGAGGGAACCGGATCTCTGTGATCTCTCGCTTGTTTCTCCTAGAACCAGATCAAACAGAGACTTCGGCTCAGATGTTTCTCCTGAGAGATCTTGAGACGTGCGTCTCCTCCAGGGTTTCTCAGCGTCGTCTCAGACTGTGCTCAGATTTGCGATCTCAATACGAGCTGAGAGATTTATGATCACGTGACCTGAGCTGCTCAACACAGTGACGGGGCGTCGGACGTTCGTCCGGGTCTGATCTCATCGCTGTTCATTTCAGGAGAAACATCTGAGACTGAACCCTCCCCGAGATCTGCATGCAGTCGTACGATCTGTGAAAGACGAGCTCTGAGAAATGCCTTTATCTTCTGGGAACAGAGGCTTTCATTGTGGATCGTTGAGATTTCGCTCAGCTCTCAGATCAAATCAGTGCATGATGGTCAGATGTGCTCGCTTCACACATCATGAGCCTGAAGAGTGTGTGTGAACGTGTTCAGGTGAAGGATTGTGTGTGTGTGTGTGTGTGCCGTCAGTAAATCACTCTCCTCATTCATTAAAGCCACAGACGCGTGAGCTGCTACTGTATTGTGGATATGTTCGCAGCTCAGAGACATGTTTACTGCATCATCACACAGATCTGTGTGTTTATGATCTGATCACAGATTCATTCTGTCTTTCATATCTTTCATATCTGTGATGATGATGAGGATGATGAGGATCTCAGACTATAAGAGTGTGTGTGTGTTTATCCGATGGCGAAGAGAGAGACTGAAACACAGAGGGAGACGTGGAGCAAGATCACTTTCCACAGGACGCGTTTTACACACGTTTATTTCAGGAAAGAATAACCTCAGGGTTTAGAGTTTGAGAGAGAGAACGAGTTTAAAGGAGAACGTGAACGAGTGCCAAAGACTTTATGTGAAATAAACACATTATATTTAAACGATATATGATATGATTGCTGAAGGATCATGTGACACTGAAGACTGGAGTAATGATGCTGGACATTCAGCTTTGATCACAGGAATAAATTACACTTTACTGTATATTCACACAGAGAACAGATGATTTACACTGGAGTAATATTTCTCTGTTCTTACTGTATTTTTGATCAAATAAATGCAGCTCTGCATTGTATATATCCTTCAGTCCTGTAACTCAGAGGCCCACAGCATTTAGACTTCGAAAGAGATATGTCTGTATATAACACTGAACTATCGGTGTGTTTGCAGCTGTAACGCGTGTGTTGGGTTGGGAGTAATAGTTTAACTATGTGCAAACAAGAAATATTTACATCTTTATCACTGAAAAAAATGCTTTTCTTACTTAGTATTTTTGTCTTGTTTCCAGTCCAAATATGCTGAAGATGCTTTCTCTAAAGTAGTAGAATGATGCCATAAGATGTTATGTCTTGTTTTCTGGGGAAATAAATCTGAATGAAGTGAGTTTTTGCTTAAAACAAGCACAATTATATGTCAATGGGGTCAGAAAATAATCTTGTTTCTGTTTGAATTAATTACTTTTCTCACCCTATTTACAGGTAATTTTGCTTTTTTTAAGCAAGAAATCACTTATTTTGATTAATTCCCCCAGAAAACAAGACATAAAATCGAACTCATCTAGTAAACTTGCATCTTGATTTAAGAATTTTTTTATATTTGGACTGTAAACAAGACAAAAAAAACGAAGTAAGAAAAGCATGTTAGCATAGGAGAGTAGAGATAGAGAGAGTAGAGATAGAGAGAGTAGAGATAGAGAGAGTAGAGATAGTGAGAGTAGAGATAGTGAGAGTAGAGATAGAGAGAGTAGAGATAGTGAGAGTAGAGATAGCGCAGGCCAGACTCGGATGAGCGGAAGGAAACAGGAATGACGAGCGGAAAGGAAACGAGAGACTGGAAGAACAGCAAGAGAGGAAACAAACCAGGAACACTGTGCTAATGAAGAGGATTTATGAGCAGAGAGAGAGAGATTTAGATGAGCGCAGATATATGACAGAATGATAGAGCTGAAGACGGCGCAGGTGAGGAACACACAGAGGAAATGATGTGTGTGTGTGTGTGTGTGTGTGTGTGTTGGGGACGGGGCCCAATCCTCCAGGGGCCCCATGATTAGGCTGGTATCCAGGCAACCGCCCGCATGGAGACGACTGGTGCCGGCCTGTCTGTGTCTCCGCCTGAGCACACACACACACACACACACACGCACACACACAGACACACACACATTATTTACACCTCACTGTTCCCTGCACAGCCTCACACACGTTGTCTCTCTCATGTGTCTCTTGGCCTTCATTATTTACTCATAATGAGGATGTATCTGGCTGTATCTGTGTGTGTGTGTGTGTGCGTGTGTGTGTGGATGACCAAACCTGCAAACTGAAACATGAATGAATTTATTCACAAAATGTATTCCAATATATATTTCTTCCATGATATTGAGGGTGTGTCTGTTCAGATCCATTCATTGAGTCTCAGAATGAGCAGTTTGTCACAGAAACGCATCAATATGGATATGGATATTTTTTAAATGAAAAAATCAATACGTTGAATAAGAATAAATAAATACAGAAACAAATAGATCTAAGAATGAATACAGAAATACACAAATCAAAGAAAAAATCATGTAATGAATAGAGAAAGAGTGAGTTTAGTGGTAAAGGAGAGGTGTATTGTTGCTCGTGTGGTTGACGTTAGCGGTGTGTTCTGATGTATTGTGATGTGAATGTGTGTGTGTGTCTTGACATGTCAGTAGTGCAGTGGACACGCGGAAACAGAGAGACAATAGAGAGTGCGCGCGGGTATTTCCTCTTTATTTTATTTGTTTTATATTTAATTTGTTTGATATTTACTTATTTTATAAGTAATTAAATTCAATATTGTGCCTTGTTAGATTATAAAAGTTTAAAGTCTGCGTGAACCGGAAGTTGCAAACGACTTTTCTCCTGTGTGTGATCACAGATTAGTTCAAGTCGAATCATGATTTGTTCATGAAAATGTTCACAGATTTCACGCTCAAATCTTTGTGTACCAAGTGTAAGTGAATGAGAATAAAATGATCGTCATGAACTGACTCCATATGAGGAAATGTCATGAACTCGTAATTTCAATGATAACTTGGGATAAAAAATGATCCGTGAATTTATATAGAAACAAGCTTTAGGAGCTTTCCATCTTTACTCTCCTCATGTTACCTCATGCGGAGAGGTCCGCATTCGGAGATCGACTACTTTTGACTGGCAAAATTCCAGCCACCGGAAACATTAACTGATAAAGTGAGTCGTACAAAACCTTTCTTTTTAGTAAACTCTGTGTGCACAAACACTGTTCTCAATGCTGGAGTTCATGTGTAGAGCCCCTGGTGAGACTTCCAGCACAGTTTAATGTTGTGTCGAGCCTTCTTAGTGTTGTAAAAATAGCGTTTTTTGATGCTATAATAGTAGTGCCCCTAGCACTCCCATTCACAAGGCAATTTGACCTAAAACGAAAAAACGGTCAATATTAAAAGTGGCGTTTCCATTCTAATTATGCTTTTACGCGAAAGTTTGACTCGGGTAGATTAACAAAAAGAGCCTTGGTTAAATTTTGGCGAGAGTTACGCTTTAAGCCCAGTGTTTTGTTCTGGTCATTGTCCGTTATCATCGTGATATGCTTGGTTGTTCTGTTAATTTCAAAGAGTATTGAGTGTTTTGTCTCTTTTAAGCTCTTGTAAATAAAGTTAAGCTGCTGCAATCAAATCCCAGCTGTGACAGAATAAAAGACCATACATTCAATTCACGTTTATTTGTATAGCGCTTTTCACAATACACGTCCCAAGATCAAACAGAAGCAAATAGAAAATAATTAGTGTAGCTGCTGTTCATAACATGTGCATTTGATCTGATATAACTGTATACGCTTAGGAGATACATAATATGAATGCTAGGCTACATTAATTACATGTATTCATTACATGAATCTAACGGCAGTGAAAAGAATCCTCCTCCTTCAGTCCCCAGCACACACAGGTATTTCTGGACCTTTGCCATCGCATCCATTATGATGAAGACCGCCTGTGTGTGCTTTCCCGGACAAGCCTTAATGTGAAGACGAGAGCATGCTTGCCCAGAAACAAGCCTCTAGGGACTTTCATGGAGGATGTGGAGTAGGTACTCCTCCACAGCGGTTCCCCCTTCACAATCCACAGCCCAGCAACGGCGAAGCCTGGGCCCACCGCAGACACGGAGCCAGAGCGACAGCAGGACTGAGCCCAGGATCGTCCCAGAGCCCAACGGATCGTCTGACCTGGTGTGTGAGCCCGTTATCTGCACTGAACCCTTAGTAACCCTTAGTCCCGCCCTGCCTCCCGCTCCCACCTCTGCCTGTTTTGTGTAAAGTCCTGAATAAAATGTGTGTACTGTTTCGTCCTGTCAAGCCTGTCTGTTCACTCCCACCTGCTCTGCCAAGTCCTCCAGCCCTTCAGCTCCTGTTCAAGTAACCAAACATCTGCCTAAGTCTGAGAATTCGTCAGTGCAGCCCTGGATGCTCGAGCCAGTAGCTCCACTCTGAACCTCCATGCCTGACGCTCCTAGGCCTGTCAAGCAGTTGGCTCCTCTGTGGCTCCTCCACCTGGAGCCATCGTCCCCTCGGCTTCACCATGGCTCCTCCCTCCCTCGACTCCACATGGAACAGTCGTCCCCTTGGCTTCACCATGGCTCCTCCATCCCTCGACTCCACCCGGAACCGTCGTCCCATCGGCTCCACCATGGCTCCTCCCTCCCTCGACTCCACCTGGAACCATCGTCCCCTTGGCTCCTCCCTCCCTCGACTCCACCTGGAACCGCCATCCCGTTGGCTCCACCGTGGTTCCTCCCTCCCTCGACTCCACCTCCTCCCTCCCTCGACTCCACATGGAACCATCGTCCCTTGGCTCCACCATGGCTCCTCCCTCCCTCAACTCCACCTGGAACCGTCGTCCCATCGGCTCCACCATGACTCCTCCCTCCCTCGACTCCACCTGGAACCATCGTCCCCTTGGCTCCTCCCTCCCTCGACTCCACTTGGAACCGCCGTCCCGTTGGCTCCACCGTGGTTCCTCCCTCCCTCGACTCCACCTGGAACTGTCGTCCCATCAGCTCCACCATGGCTCCTCCCTCCCTCGACTCCACCTGGAACCATCGTCCCCTTGGCTCCTCCCTCCCTCGACTCCACTTGGAACCGCCGTCCCGTTGGCTCCACCGTGGTTCCTCCCTCCCTCGACTCCACCTCCTCCCTCCCTCGACTCCACCTGGAACTGTCGTCCCATCAGCTCCACCATGGCTCCTCCCTCCCTCAACTCAACCCAGAACCGTCGTCGTCCCCTCAGCTTCACCATGGCTCCTCCCTCCCTCAACTCCACCCGGAACCGTCGTCCCCTTGGCTTCACCATGGCTCCTCCCTCCCTCAACTCAACCCAGAACCGTCGTCCCCTCGGCTTCACCATGGCTCCTCCCTCCCTCGACTCCACCCGGAACCGTCGTCCCCTCGGCTTCACCATGGCTCCTCCCTCCCTCAACTCCACCCGGAACCGTCGTCCCCTTGGCTTCACCATGGCTCCTCCCTCCCTCAACTCAACCCAGAACCGTCGTCGTCCCCTCAGCTTCACCATGGCTCCTCCCTCCCTCAACTCCACCCGGAACCGTCGTCCCCTTGGCTTCACCATGGCTCCTCCCTCCCTCAACTCAACCCAGAACCGTCGTCCCCTCGGCTTCACCATGGCTCCTCCCTCCCTCGACTCCACCCGGAACCGTCGTCCCCTCGGCTTCACCATGGCTCCTCCCTCCCTCAACTCCACCCGGAACCGTCGTCCCCTTGGCTTCACCATGGCTCCTCCCTCCCTCAACTCCACCCGGAACCGTCGTCCCCTTGGCTTCACCATGGCTCCTCCCTCCCTCAACTCCACCCGGAACCGTCGTCCCCTCGGCTTCACCATGGCTCCTCCCTCCCTCAACTCAACCCAGAACCGTCGTCCCCTTGGCTTCACCATGGCTCCTCCCTCCCTCAACTCAACCCAGAACCGTCGTCAGGGCTATGTTCTGTTTTCCTGTGTTTGGTGCATGTTTCCTTTGTTCTGTTTTTTTGTGTGTGTGTTAATTACTGATTCAATTACACCGACGGTTAATTAGTTTGGTCCATTTAAGCCCATTGCTTGGTTCTGGTTATTGTCCGTTATCGTTGCGATATGCTTGGTTGTTCTATTAATTTCGAAGAGTGTTGAGTGTTTTGTTTCTTCTAAGTTCTTGTAAATAAAGTTAAGCTGCTGCAAGTGGATCCATTCACCTCATCTTTGCAACCCAGCCATTAAATTTTTTTTTGAACTATTTTATGTGGTGAAATAGCTAAAACAGACAATATTGACGAGTATTAGAGAATCTCACACAGGGGATTATTTTTTTTTGCTCCATATATTGCATTTTGAGGTCATTCTAACCGAATACTGCTGATCTGTATCTCAGTCAATATGTGCCTCTCAAGACGTGTTTTAGTTTTTGCTAAAGGAATGACACTCAATAATAGGGTAAAATCGATTCACCTAGCTATCGATTCACCTTTAAACCTTTGACAAAATCATATCGCAACATTCAGATCTGTTGCCGCTGACCCGGAGAGAGTCATCATGAAACAGCTTCAGTCTTTTCAACCTCATTGTGTCATTATTTCTGTGATACTGTGAATAGTTCAAATCATCATAGAAGTACTGGGATTAAAAGTTTAAGGTTCAAATATAAACACTGGTGATGTCTACAGTATTGATCAAAATAGAGTAAATCAGCTTTTGATAGAAACTTGGTGCTTAAAATAACACATTTATCGATTACATAGTTTCACCACTAGGTGGCGACAAGTGACTGCTAAAATTGTTATTGAATCATTTATTAAAGAGAATGCAGGATTGTATGATGCTTCTGAAATAAAACTCAGAAAGATGTGATGAATTGTTTTAGTAAATATGACTCCTCTTATACATCATGTTCAGTCTGTATAAGTGTATGATTTAACTTTTCCCCATCGTCTAGTGTTAAAAAAATCGCAATATATTGCAATATCGAATCGCAATACTTGTAGAATCGCAATTCTTAAAAAAATCGCAATACATATCACATCGGCACCCAAGTATCGTGATAGTATCGAATCGGGAGAAAAAATAAATAAATATTGTTAAAACAACAATTATGATGATACATATCGTGCAGTTGTCAATGCTTATATCTTAATGTTCACAATAACAGCTGTTGTCTATAACACTCAACATTATAATTGACTGTATAAAGAAGTTGCAGAAGATTTCATCTTTCCAGAAATTCTGTCAATCAATTCATTTTGAGCTGATGTAACTTTAGAGAGATATGAGGAGTCGCTGTGTTTTAGGTGTCAGTGTGTGATTGGCCTTCTCTGTGTTTTTATGTTTACGTAGATATTGTCCTGATTTCTCCAGTGAGTGTGATTTGCTGATTTACTAGTGTGTGTGTGTGTGTGTGTGTGGTTCAGGTAGGCGGATGTGGACGATACACTGGTGAGCCAGTTTAAATCACCCATAATCCTCTGGGCTCAGCAGTGAATGTCGGTCACTTCCTGTGCTCTGATCCAGCAGAGAATGAGAGAGAAACACACAAAGCTGCCATTCTTGTGTCTGTGCCTACTTAAACATACTTTGTATATTATTGAACAATTATATATTCCTTATTAACCATATTTTGATCTGATATTGTGAGTTAAACCTGGCAAAAAAAAAAAAAAAAAAAAAAAACTCCTTTTGGGCATGTCCTCATTTGTAAAAAAAAAAAAAAAAAAAAAAAAAACAATGTAAAAATAACGTAAATAAAGATTTTTTTATTTTTTTTTGGTAAAAATGCAGAAAGATAGCAAAAAAATAAATAAATAGAAGTGTGCTTAATTTATTGAGTGTTTATATTGATACTTCACATCCCAAAAGAATATGTTTTAAAACGGTACTTCTACGGATCACATAATTTTAATGAAATAAAACATCACTTAAGTGTTCTTGAAGAGATCACGTGTTCAGGACTGTTTCTTAACACACTTAAGTACACTTTTAAAAAGTCAACATCATAGTAATGTTTTACTATAAAGTTCATTTTACATCATGTTTTAATAATCTTTTGTCGTGCTGTAAAGAAGTGCACTTACTGTGATGCTGACTAACACTGAAGCACATGTGAAGTACTTGATTATAATTTGAACTGTGGTGTTTTATTCAATATTACATTGAAACTGAATTACAAATGTGTAATTGCAAATATATTTAAATACGTGACATACAAGTTTCAATTGAAATGACATTATCATAAATCCTTGTCAGCACATTCCTCAGTACACCTTAACCATATTTCAAAGACAATATAAGTAATTATGAAATTACACATACAGATGTGCTTAAAGTCAGCATGAAAGTGAAGTTGCGCTGGTCTTTTCTCCTCTACTGTGTCGTCTGTCAGAGTGAAACAAATGTGGGCGGGGCTTGATTGTGTCTGTGGGGAATTGATTGGATGGTTGTGGTTTGCTATTGGCTGATCTCACGTAAGTGACAGGTTATAGCCCCGCCCTCGTCATCAGAGAAGAGAAGAGATGATGAAAGAGGAACTTATTCCGAGTCAAGATTATCAACACAATAACGATGTGCACAGATAAATTACATAAACAAATAAGAATTGTCCATTTTGATTTCATGGGGACTTTAAGTTCTCTAATGATTTGGAGATAATCTTCTGACTGTCCTGAGCAGACCTGTGTGTGTGTGTGTGTGTGTGTGTGTGTGTGTGTGTGTGTGTGATGATACTGTGCTCCATGTCTCACTGCTGCCACCTGCTGGTCTGTGTGAGAGTGTGTGTGTGCGTGTGTGTGTGTGTGTGTGTGTGCGTGTGTGTGTGTGTGTGTCCTCCTGTTAAACCAGTGTTTCCTCTGTCTGTCTGTGTGTGTGTGTGTGATGATACTGTGCTCCGTGTCTCGCTGCTGCCACCTGCTGGTCTGTGTGTGTGTGTGTGTGTGTCCTCCTGTTAAATCTGTGTTTCCTCTGTGTGTGTCTCAGGCCCAGAAGAATGAGCGCGAGTCGATCCGGCAGAAACTGGCGCTCGGGAGTTTCTTTGACGATGGGCCGGGCATCTACACCGGCTGCAGCAAGAGCGGCAAACCCAGCCTGTCCTCGCGGTCAGTGCCCCGACTTACACTGACTTACAGAGATACATAACAGCTACAAGTGTATGCACTACATGCTTCATGCAAGCACTATATGCAGTGTGTGTGTTGTGTGTGTGTGTGTGTGTGAGATCTGCAGACAACGGGCCTTTTCTTCAACTTTCCCCGGCCGCAGTATGAGAGTCGGTGTGGCGGCGTCACGTTTCTGTGTTCACACACTCTCTCTATGAACTGAAGGGTTTCCCCCTCAGCGGCTCATCCCGACACACACACTCTTCCCAATAGGGAAGCAGCACACACGCTTCAAACTTTAGCCTCAATCACTGCAGTCACTTTCTGTTTCACATGGCCGTGATGATGAGCACTTCTGGTCATTGTTTTGTCATGTTGACAGATTGTCATAGTGCTGCTGTTATTACAGTAAACCATTAACACTGTGGCCCAGTTTACCCCCTCCACTGGATTCCAGTCCAGAGTCAACCTTACGTTTTGTTGAGCAATAAATAAATCCCATGTTCTTTACGGCGAGACACCAAACCATTGTTTTTCTGTCGCTGGTCAAGTTAGAGTTTCAGAGCAGTGGAAAGCAAACATCCAGAACACACTTTTTAATGTTTATTTTATTGCACTTTATCTATTTACGTCTGGAGATCTCAATGACAATATCTCTGAGTAAGAAACACTTACACACACCAAACTGTAGTTTTATTCCTCTCTGTATTCTGACGGTCTCTTCATACCATTCGTCTGGTTTATAGAACTTTTTATTCCCATCATGGTGAAAATAGAATTTTTCCCCCGTTGTTGACAGTATTTTTTTGATGTATGGGGTAATAAAAAGAGAAATGAAAAATCCCCTCTGTAAAAACCTTCAGTATGTAAACAAAATCAGACGCGAATTTACGGAAGCTTGTTTCCGCCACAGAATAAAACATTTAATCTTACAGTTGCGAGTTTATATCACACAATTCTGACTTTATATCACATAATTCTGACTTTATATCTCACAATTCTGAGTTTATATCACATAATTCTGACTTTATATCTCACAATTCTGAGTTTATATCACATAATTCTGACTTTATAACACATAATTCAGACTTTATATCACACAATTCAGACTTTATAACACATAATTCTGACTTTATAACACATAATTCTGACTTTATAACACATAATTCTGACTTTATATCTCACAATTCAGACTTTATAACACACACTTCAGACTTTATATCACACAATTCTGACTTTATAACACATAATTCAGACTTTATATCACACAATTCTGACTTTATAACACATAATTCTGACTTTATAACACATAATTCTGACTTTATAACACATAATTCTGACTTTATATCTCACAATTCAGACTTTATAACACACACTTCAGACTTTATATCACACAATTCAGACTTTATATCACACAATTCAGACTTTATATCACACAATTCAGACTTTATATCTCACAATTCAGACTTTATAACACACACTTCAGACTTTATATCACACAATTCAGACTTTATATCACACAATTCAGACTTTATATCACACAATTCAGACTTTATATCACACACTTCAGACTTTATTTCACACAATTCAGACTTTATATCACACAATTCAGACTTTATATCACACAATTCAGACTTTATATCACACAATTCAGACTTTATATCACACAATTCTGACTTTATAATACACAATTCTGAGTTTATATCACACAATTCTGACTTTATAACACATAATTCTGACTTTATAACACAATTCTGACTTTATAACACAATTCTGAGTTTATATCACACAATTCTGACTTTATAACACATAATTCTGACTTTATAACACAATTCTGACTTTATATCACACAATTCTGACTTTATAACACATAATTCTGACTTTATAACACAATTCTGACTTTATATCACACAATTCTGACTTTATAACACATAATTCTGACTTTATAACACAATTCTGAGTTTATATCACACAATTCTGAGTTTATATCACTCAATTTTTAGTTTA
Source organism: Rutilus rutilus (assembly GCF_951802725.1). Lineage (NCBI taxonomy): Eukaryota > Metazoa > Chordata > Actinopteri > Cypriniformes > Leuciscidae > Rutilus > Rutilus rutilus. The sequence goes on from NC_140223.1 coordinate 41,596,945, forward strand.
TATCAAACAATTCAGACTTTATAACACACAATTCTGACTTTATATCTCACAATTCTGACTTTATATCACACAATTCTGAGTTTATAACACATAATTCTGACTTTATATCACACAATTCTGACTTTATATCTCACAATTCTGACTTTATATCACACAATTCTGACTTTATATCACACAATTCTGAGTTTATAACACATAATTCTGACTTTATAACACATAATTCTGACTTTATATCACACAATTCTGAGATAAAAAGTCGCAATTACCTTTTTTATTTTTTAGTCTGTGGCAGAAACAAGCTTCCATAAGAATTTGACCCATTATGCATATTTAAACATAACATTTCTGAAACCTGTAATGCAAAACGATAGTCTTCATGTACTGTGATAAATAAGCTGGAGAAAGAGTTGTGATGTGTATTAGTTAAAAATCTAATATAATCTTGATCTCATATAATAGATGAGCGGTAATCTGACATTCACCATGGAACTGATTGCAATCGTAGAAAATAATTGTGTATTTATTAACTTATTTCATTTTTTTACAGCCATTTAGGCTAAAACTGCAATCATCTTTTATAAATGCATTACATGTTAACGTTGTTCTTCTTATTTGATGTTTTTTTTCCATTATTACATTTAAGAGCTATTTCTACCTGATTTAACCCATACAAATGAGATTGGTTGGTGTAAACGGACATATATAGTGAAGTTTGACTTGAATAAGAGCAGTTAAAGTGAACTAACTGAAGTGTCTTTGCAGGCTCCAGAGTGGCATGAACCTGCAGATCTGCTTCGTCAACGACAGCGGCAGCGACAAGGACAGCGACGCCGATGACAGCAAGACGGAGACCAGCCTGGACACGCCGCTGTCACCCATGGTACACACACACACACATGTTTACTCTCGCCGCCAGTGTCACAGAGGTCACACAAACAAGTTTTGGAAACAGCCCCATCCAGAATGCCCCTGAATCTGGGATGTGGTTGAGAGCCATGGCTTCCCAGCAGTGATGGTTACAGTAACGTTACGCATGAGTCAGAGAGGGTCACCGGTCAGAGAAATGACCCTGCCGACACACACACACACACACACACACTGACCCTGACAACCATCATCATCACATCAGCCTGAATCACACACACACACACACTCGCACAAACTGACCCTCATCAGCCTGAATCATTACAGCACAGACCACATGTGTGGATCCCCCCTTGACACACACTCACACACACACACACACACACACACACACTGACCCTGACAACCATCATCATCACATCAGCCTGAATCACACACACACACACACACACTTGCACAAACTGACCCTAATGTGCTCATCATTACAGCACAGACCACATGTGTGGATCCCCCCTTGGCACACACACTCACACACACACACACACACACACACACACACGCACACACACACGCGCACACACACACGCACACACACACACACACACACACACACACACACACACACGACATGTGTGGATCCCCCCTGGACACACACACACACACACACACACACACACACACGACATGTGTGGTTCCCCCGGGGACACTCACACTCACACACACACACACACACACACACACACACACACACACACACACACACACACCACATGTGTGGATCCCCTCTGGACACACACACTCACACTTTCTCACACACACAAACACACACATACATACTCACACTCACTCATTCTTCTACATCGATTTTGGTGAGAACAGCCATGTATAGGGCAAGCCATTTTAACTTTTATTAATTTCCAGGATTTGAATCCTTGATATCAACTATTCAATTTCAGTCGTTAAATTTATAGTTATTGATATCAGAAATTACATTTCCACTAGTAACAATGATAATTCTAGATATCAACAATTGAATTTCAACAAGTAAAAACTATAATTGTTGATATCTGTAACTGTATTTTCACTAGTGAAATGTCACCATAGGCTGCCGTTCAAAATCAGTTGTTGATATCAAGAATTGATTTTTTAGTTGAAATTCCAGTTTCATAAATCAGAAATACAATTATTACTAGTAAAAATGTGTATTCCTGATATCAAGAATTCAATTGCTACTAGTAAAAATTTAAATTTTTGATGTCTGAAAATGTATTTCTGATATCAATATAATTTCAGATATCTAAAATGGCTTTCTTACTAGTAACAATCACATTCATGATATCAGAAATGAACATTGTCACTAGTGACAATTGAATTCTTGATATCAAAAATAAAGTTATTTACTAGTAATAATTGTATTTCTGATTTGTGAAACTTGAATTTCAACTAAGAAATCAATTCTTGATATCAACAACTGATTTTGAACGGCAGCCTATGGTGACATTTCACCAGTGAAAATACAATTACAGATATCAACAATTATAGTTTTTACTTGTGGAAATTCAATTCTTGATGTCTAGAATGAGCATTTTAACTATATGTAATTGTTGATATCAAGAATTAGCATTGTTACTAGTAGAAATCTAATTCCTCATATCAATAACTATAATTCCCAGCTAACAATTTTTGGTTCCCATAACGTTAGTTTTTATGGTAACCACCCAGCAACGTTCTGGGAACGTTATTTTATTGTTACATAAAAATAAAACCAAAAAAGAACGTTCCCCTAACGTAAGTATTTGGTTCCCAAAAAAATAACATTAGGGGAACGTTCTGTGTTAACTGGGTTTGAACTAGTGAAAATTGAATTGTTGATATCAAGGATTCATGTCCTGGAAATGAATAAAAGTTAAAACGGCTTGCCATATACATGTACACTATATTGCCAAAAGTATTGGAACACTCCTCCAAATCATCAGTGTTCCAATCACTTCCATGGCCACAGGTGTATAAATCAAGCACGTAGGCATGCAGACGCCTCTACAAACATTTGTGAGAGAATGGGTCGCTCTCAGGAGATCAGTGAACTCAAGCGTGGTGCTGTGATAGGTTGACACCTGTGCATTAAGTCCATTCGTGAAATTTCCTCACTACTAAATATTCCACGATGAACTTTTATTGGTATTATAACAAAATGGAAGCAAGTGGGAACAACAGAAACTCAGCCATGAAGTGGTAGGCCACGTAAAACCACAGAACGGGGTCAGCGCATGCTGAGGGTCACAGTGCGCAGATTTTGACAACTTTCTGCAGTCAATAGCTACAGACCTCCAAACTTCGTATGGCCTTCAGATTAGCTCAAGAACAGTGCGTAGAGCTTCATGCAATGGGTTTCCATGGACGAGCCGCTGCATCCAAGCCTTACATCACCAAGTGCAATGTAAAGCGTGGGATGCAGTGGTGTAAAGCACACTGCCAACTGTACTTGCCCGACTGCATTGTGCCAAGGGTAAAGTTTGGTGGAGGGGGGATTATGGTGTAGGGTTGTGGATGGGGGATTATATGGGGCAATATGATGTAGTGTCGGCCCAGATCCGGCCCACATCCGGTACACACGGCCCAGACGTTGGCCGGATCTGGGATCTGGGCATTGGACCGGATTGCTTTCGTAGCTCATGTGTTAATTCACCCGCTCATAGACCCTCCTCTCGGTGAAATCAGGACAGAAGTGGTTGAAGGTTGACAGAAGAGACGGATTAAAACACCAGGTGTAAATGGGAATGTGTCTCCCTCGTCTACTTGTGATCCGATCCATCAAAACACATCTTCAGATCAGGCCCACATCTGGCCAGTGTGGAATCCAAGTGTACCAGATGTGGGCCGGATCTGGGCCGACACTATGTTGCTGTGTAGAGAGGACCGGCCAAAATGTCCTCACTTTACTCTCTTTGTCCTCACTCAAACCGGTCCTCACAAAGATAGTAGTACAAGTACACTCACACACACACAGACACACATTCATGTTCATATTTCAACAAATTTAGTTATGCTGTTAATATACTTTTGTATTACATTCGGAAGTAACGCACAGTTTGAGTAGTTTGCTGCCTGTGCTGCGGTCGGTCAGATGAAGAAGTGTCTGATCTTTATCTTCTGTCCTCAGAGCAAGCAGAGCTCGTCCTACTCGGACAGAGACACCACGGAGGACGACTGCGAGTCTCTGGAGGACATGGACTTCCTGAGCCGGCAGAAGAAGCTGCAGGCCGAGGCCAAGCTGGCGCTCGCGATGGCCAAGCCCATGGCCAAGATGCAGGTGCAGGTGGAGAAGCAGAACCGCAAGAAGTCCCCGGTGGCAGACCTGGTACGTGCGACGGGAACTCCAGCGATGTGTGTGTGTGTGTGTGAGAGAGAGAGCTGGAAAACAGAACGTGTCAATGATTATGAAAGACTTCGGCCTTTCATTTCTCCAAAACTCAGAACAAATATTGTGCTAACTTTTTCTCAGTCAGCACAACAGTTAGTTATCAAGACTAACCCTTGTGAAAAAGAAGTGTGCTTAGTTGCACTGAATCTTAAGAAGTATTTTTTTTTATAGGTATGATAAGATTTATAGGTATATTTTTTAAATGTACTTGCAGATAATATAGTATTAGTGAAATGAAAGGTCACTTCAAGAGATGACGTGTTCAGGGCTGTTTCTTCAGGAGACCCCGCTCACTTTAGTACTCTTAAAAAGTTCCAATGAAACGTTTTACTTTAATGTACATTGTGTTTTAATAATCTTGTGTTGTGCTTTAAAGAAGTGCACTTATTTTGATCCTGACAAACATACTAAAGCACATTTGAAGAACTGTAGTGTGTTATTTGATATTAAAGTAATTCATGTGCTAAATTGCAATTTCATCATTACACATGTCTTGTGTTGTTACACAATTACAAATATTTAATTGCATGATATAAAAGTTTCAGTAGAAATGACATTGAAGCATATTTTAGTTCATCATACATGCTTGTCAGTACATTCATCAACACACTTTAACCATATTTTAAAGACAATAGAGGTCATTATGAAATTACATATAAAGATGATTGTAAGTCCTACTTCCGTTGATTAAAAAAGCCTTTCAAAGGTCAGACTTAGATTAAGTATGCTGAAGTGTTCTTCTTTTTCACAAGGGAAACCATAAAGCCCAACATTATTTTTAATTTTTGACACAGTAAGTGTGAAATCATGTCATTTAAATAAATTCTGCTTGTACGACTGGGTAATTATTATAATTCTGTGCAGAATAGAGTACAGTGCAGTATATTAATAACTCATGGCAATTCCCTTTCATAAACCTGAGCAATCACATTGACGTTTTAGGGTTGGCTGGGTGTAGTCTGTGGTGTCGGGTGATGATCATGACACGCTTTAGGGGGTCTGGTTTTATATCAGTATTGGTGATCAGACACCAGTGACATCTCGACACGTCACAGTCAGAGAACGCCTACGCTGCACCAGAGACCGGCTCTCCGTCTGTCACCTCTGAGCTGAAACCATGACACACAACACACACACACACACTCGAGCAGGAACCAGCTGGCACACACTTCCTCTTCAGTCGAGGATTTCTCCTCTCTGCTTCCGCCCACAGTGAAACCGCATGAGTTTCTCACACACACACACACTCGCACTGATTTCTCTGCGCCGTGTCTTCCTCCACTGCACATATTTTAGTAGTAAGAACAAAACTGACTGTGTAAATTCCTTGGAAACACTCTTAAAGTGGAGCTTGTGATGCTGTTTCTCCTCACCAGTCAGTCAGAGGGGCAGCCCATGATTAGATCATCTCAAACTCATCACAAACCACACTAAACTAACGCTGGCTTCAGCCTTCATCATGTCACTTCATGCAGTCTTGAATCAGACTCCCTATACAGTGAACCCAGTGACATGGTGTGTTGAACACCGCTGGATCACTGGACGACCCGTCAGAATCCTCCACATCTGTCTCTGTCTGAGACTCACATGCATCCTTCCAGTGGTCATAGATGAGAAGGTATCTCATAGATTGACGTCTTCTCATGCTGATTTTTGGCATGTTGTAAACTATAACACCAGACGCTTCATATGGAAGCTTGTTTCCGCCACAGGCAATTGCAACTCACAGTTCTGACTTTTTTCTCCCAATTGCATGATATAAAGTCAGAATTGTGTAATATAAATTCGCAATTGTGTGTTATAAAGTCAGAATTGCAAGATATAAAGTTTCAATTTGTAGATAATTAAGTCGCAATTATCTTTTAAGTAAGGGATAATGTACATCCAGCCGATTGTTATCTCAGAATAAACCCGACAGGGTGATCAGGATCAGGACGGTCTTGCATCAGCCTGAATGGGTTTATTCTGAGATAACACACACACACACACACATACACACCTGGGGCCCTATCTTGCACCCAGCGCAGTTGACTTGCATGTATCATTCCTATTTTGCACCCGACGCACAGCGGACTTTTCCCTCCACAGACGCACGTCGGTAAATTAGGGAATGAACTTGCGCTTCCGGGGGCGGTTCAGGGAAAAGAGGCGGCGTGTTCCGGCGCAAACGTTCCCTGGTGTTATTTTGCAGTTTCAGAAAACAATTCCGCCACTGACCAGGAGAAACCTCGTCTAAAGTCAGTGGCGCGTTGCGCATGTTATTCAGATGCTATTTTAAGGGCGCATGCTTGGCCATAATGTAGCGTGCAACAGCGCCCAAGACCCGCCCACAAAGTTACTTGCGTTTTGTGCTTGATACTTGCGTTTCAGATTGTTAAAATAGGGCCCCTGAAGGGGTGTAATTTGAGATAACACACACACACCTGAAGGGGTGTATTCTGAGATAACACAGACACTCACTCACTCACTCACTCACGCACACACACACACCTGAAGGAGCTTTATTCTGAGAGAACAACCGGCTGGATGTACATTATCACGCTTATTACACGGCTACTTGCCACATCAGTAATATAATTAGACACGAAATATTGATCTGAGATAAAATATTTTATTAGCTCTTTAAACGCTTCCGCGGAGAGAGCAGTTTCAGCGGCGAGATCAAACTAGACGGACATTTAAGAGATACGGTATACAGTCAGTCACATCACTTATTACACAGCATTTCAACACATAATTATGGAGATAAGAGATATTGATTTCAGATTAAACTGTTTTAAAATCGTACCTGTTTGTTATCCTATAATACAAAGCAAGTCACAAAATGGCAGCAGAGCGTTTGTATGAAACAAGAGAGCGAGTCCATGATACTGGATGGCATAATTAAATAACTGTACACAAAATATTGATTCGACTGAGTTTTAGTATTTTATTAGCTCACCAAACTCAAATCTTCCAGGAAGAAAACCCGTTCCTAGCGAGTGTATAGCGCTGCTGACTCCAGTGACCCGGATGAGCCGGTGTTTCTGTGTTCAGAGGCTGTTATCTGGGAATAACACACCGCTGGATGGAGCGATCGACCAATCAGAATCAAGCATTCCACAGAGCCGTGTAATAAAATGTTTTATTCTGTGGCGAAAACAAGCTTCCATACTTTACAGCATAAATTTGAATGTGAATTTCATCATCAGCATCTTATGTGCATAATGCACACAACACTAGTTTAAACAAAGACATTTTAATCAGTCATGACAAGAGAAATTGGAAGGATGGATGGATGGATGGATGGATGGGTGGGAAAGTGGTGGATGGATGGATGGGTGGGTGGATGGATGGATGGATGGATGGACGGATGGATGGATGGATGGGTAGGTGGATGGATGGATGGATGGATGGGTGGGTGGATGGATGGGTGGATAGATAGATGGATGGATGGATGGATGGATGGATGGATGGGTGGGAAAGTGGTGGGTGGATGGATGGGTAGGTGGTTGGGTGGATGGATGGGTGGGAAAGTGGTGGGTGGATGGATGGATGGATGGATGGATGAATGGATGGGTAGGTGGTTAGGAGGATTGGTGGGTGGTTAGGAGGGTGGGTGGATGGATGGATGGATGGATGGATGGATGGATGGATGGATGGGTGGGTGGTTAGGAGGGTTGGTGGGTAGATGGATAGATGGGTGGATGGATGGATGGATGGGTAGGTGGTTGGGTGGATGGATGGATGGATGGGTAGGTGGTTAGGAGGGTTGGTGGATGGATGGATGGATGGATGGATGGATGGATGGATGGATGGATGAGTAGGTGGTTAGGAGGGTGTGTGGTTGGTTGGGTGGATGGATGGATGGATGGATGGATGGATGGATGGATGAGTAGGTGGTTAGGAGGGTGTGTGGTTGGGTGGATGGATGGATGGATGGATGGATGGATGGATGGGTGGGTGGTTAGGAGGGAGGGTGGATGGGTGGGTGGATGGATGGATGGGTGGGTGGTTAGGATGGTTGGTGGATGGATGGATGGATGGATGAGTAGGTGGTTAGGAGGGAGGGTGGGTGGGTGGGTGGATGGATGGATGGGTGGGTGGATGGATGGATGGATGGATGGGTGGGTGGATGGGTGGTTAGGAGGGAGGGTGGGTGGATGGATGGATGGGTGGATGGATGGATGGATGGGTGGGTGGTTAGGAGGGAGGGTGGTTAGGAGGGAGGGTGGGTGGGTGGATGGATGGATGGGTGGATGGATGGATGGATGGGTGGGTGGTTAGGAGGGAGGGTGGTTAGGAGGGAGGGTGGGTGGGTGGATGGATGGATGGGTGGGTGGTTAGGATGGTTGGTGGATGGATGGATGGATGGATGGATGGATGAGTAGGTGGTTAGGAGGGAGGGTGGGTGGGTGGATGGATGGATGGGTGGGTGGATGGATGGATGGGTGAGTGGTGGATGGATGGATGGATGGATTGATTGATAGATTGATAGATTCATTATTATCTCACACAGCTTTAATGGGGAAAAACATTTTGAGTGGGAAAAAGCACAAGCAAGTAATGAAAGTAAAACTGTCCGTCTGAAGCAAGTCCTCATGGGAACTTTCAGATGGTGTTTTACCTGGAGCTGCTGCAGAATTATGTGTGATACTAGTATTTGTAATGTAAAAAACCTGCTTTAGTTTCTGTGATGTGAAGACTGATGTCCTTCAGTGTCCCTCATGTCCTTCACACACAGCAATGACACGCTGATCAGGGACAAACTGGTGCGCTTCTCTGGAACCAGTGGAGTCATCATGATGCTAATGTGGAGAACTGACTGCTCTTTCATATCTCTTCACCATCACACA